>NW_028327439.1:0-310291 GCF_031878675.1 Megascapheus bottae | reverse complement strand
GCACAAATGAGGAGCACACAAAAGCTTTCTACTTCCCCATTGTTAGGCTTAGCACAAATGTGGAATATCCTCCTTAGCACTTAGCAGAAAGATTAGAGAATTATTTTTCAAGAAAATGATGATTGAGTATGAAAAATGAATACATTGACCCAAGCAAGATGTAGGGGAAAATAATTTACATAGTTGGAGGCAAGTAGGTTTTTGCTGATTTTTAATGGTATACAAATCATAGAATGTTTACATAGAATCTAACGGATAGCATGTATGCACGATTATGCTGTGTGGAATTTGACTTTTGACTTTGAGTCTTTGATATTCTTTTATTGTTGGGATAATGTATAGAGGGTTACAGTTACATTCATCAGTTAGTAGGTGCATTACTTCTCACACATTGATACCCCTTCTTGTGTTTTTGCTTCCATTTCCCTCTCCCCACCCCCTCCCAATCATCTTGTTTTCCCTCTTCCCTTTCCTATTTCAAAAAAACAAATAAACATATATATAATATACCAGACAACGAAGTCAGATACAGTAACAATATGAGATTAACCAAAGGACAAAAAAGAAAAGATAAATAGTACATTAAGAACAACAATCACACAAGATAAATCTCTTGTTTCCATATCCTAGAGATCCTTTCATTTAGTCTCATCCTATATGACTTCAGGTACCTAGGTTTTACACTATTGTAATCATCTGCTAGGAGAGTCCTAGATGTGTACTAATTATTACAAATGAGGGAAACCATTGAGCCTATAGATTCCTTTGGGTCTGGATTACTTCACTTAATGTGATTGAGTCTTTGATTTTCTTATTCTTTGAAATATCAGATTTCATGAGTCCTGATCTAGGAAGGGTTCAATGTTAATTTCCCATTCACAGCTTCAATACTCTTTTAGAATCTCTCTCTCTCTTTCTCTCTTTCTCTCTCTCTCTCTCTCTCTCTCTCTCTCTCTCTCTCTCTCTCTCTCTGTCTCTCTATCTCTCTCTCTCTGACTCTCTATCTCACACACTCATACACATACAGATACACACATACACACACACAAAAGGGTTTAAAGTTCAGAGTTAATTCATCTGTTTTAAATATTTTAAACTACAGTCCTCTTTTGTTCCTGGAAACAAGAAGAATGCCCAAGAGAAGTAAAAGATTGCTGTGATGCCAGAAATCTTTAAGAAAAAAGCAAAGGAATATCACAGAGCCTCATGTAAAATGTGACAAAAAGAAACTGTTTGCCCAAAGGATGCTGTGAAAGGCAAAGAAGAAGGTGTTCATGAGTACCCAGGAATGTCCCAAACTGAGATCTGAATGCCTGGTACAGCACAAGAACCTGGCCAACTTCTAGATACCTGGGCAAAACCAAATTGGCCTTTCACATCAGAATCAGAAATTTCAATGTAGTGAGCCTAGAGTTCCTAAAGGTTTTACAATGTGTCTGTTTTGATAGATTCCAGTAACACTTTCGTTACGCTCAATAAAGCTTCCATTATCATGCTTGTTACACAACAAAAGACTTTTAATTTCTACTTCTTGTTATTACTGCTCTTACTCCTCGGTAGAAAGATGGTCAGAGGTGGTAGATGAGTTTGGGAATAGGTGGAGAAAAATGAGATAAGATAATGTTGGGTTATTAATAGAAGAGAGGAACATTGTTTTCGTTGTTGGTGGTGGTTGGTGGGGCTTGAACTCTGGGCCTGGCCATGGTTCCTGAGCTCTTTTCTCTCAAGGATAGTTCTCTACTTTGAGCCACAGCACCACTTCCAGTTTTCCCAAGCCCTAAGTTTAAGCACTGGGACTGGCAAAAAAAAAAGTTGGGACTGGCAAAAAAAGGTTGGGACTGGCAGTATTATTTTTTCCTCTGGAAGCACAGATGATAGTTTAAGTCTATAGTTTTCAAGAATACAATTCTAATTAATCCCAAATAACTACAAAACCAAACAACAACTAAAACTTCAAGCCTATCAAGTTCAGTTAAGTTTTGGGGGGCTTTGGAGGGTTTATTTATTTTTTGGTTGGTCATGGGGCTTGAACTCTGGGCTTGGACCTCGTTTTGTCCCTGAGCTCTTCAGCTCAAGGCTAGCTCTCTACCACAGTGCCACTTCCAGTTTTCTGATGGGTTTAATAGGAAATAAGAATCTCATGGACTTTCCTGCCGGGGCTAGCTTTGAACCTTGATCCTTAGATCTCAGCCTCCTGAGTAGCTATGATTACAGGTGTGAACCACCAGCATCCAACAAGTTCAGTTTAGTTTATCTTGACTTTTCAGATTTATCTCCTACTCTTTTGAGGAAAGAGTATGGTGAGCAGTTATGATGGGACAGTTGGGTAGATGGACTCAACAGTTCTTGTTCTCTAGAGTGTGTGGGAACTCTGGTTACCAATAATTATACATATCAATACAGATAATAGAAAAAATTGGGGGTTTGTACTGATGGATATGCTATTTATACAGTAGGCCACAACTATTTACAACTATGTACCAAATAAAACACTTAACATTGTTGTAAATTGGTGAGTCTATTGGATAAATCCCAGAGTTCGATGATCGTAGCCCAGTGATCACTGATTTCTCAACTGCAGTTGAGGTTGGAGGTGGTGGGAGTCTGGGTTTGTTTCATTTCTGCTTTTAGGAAGCAGCCCTTTGCTGTTTTGAACTGTGATCTTCAGATCACATCCTTCTGAGAAGCCAGAATTACAGGCTTGAGCCACCAGTCCTCAGAATACTGTTTTTGATGCAAACCCCAGAGCCTACAGTTAAACAGATCTAGCTGTGATCATAGCTCAAATCTCCCTGGAAGGCCCAAACATCTATCTCCCTGATGCTTTCTCTCTGGTGATCTCAGCCAGACACTGTGTAGAGTGCATCCCTGTTTTTATCCTGTGAAGAAGAAGACAACAACTTCAGCCTCTGGGAACACACAGGCTCCTTTTTTGAGGCTTCTTCAGTTCCTCTTGTATCCCCATGAGTCAAAACAAAGGAGTGCCATGTACAGAGAAACTTGAAGGTCTTTTATTGAAGACAGTGGGCCTAGAGCTGGCTATTTCCAAAAAGATTCTCTCAACCAGGAAGGGGAGTTGAGCTGGGTTTTGAAAGTCAGCAAAGCTTAATTGGCAGCGAGGCTAGCTTCTGACCAATTAAGCAGACAACTGGGGCAATGAGGAACCAGCAAAAGGTGTACTTTAACTCCAGGTGGCCAGAGGCCAGGACTGGGTTAGATAATTCATCCCCCCCTTAGTGGTAACTAATGGAAGCATTGGCTTAGTTTGAAGTCATTCTCAGTTGTTAGGTAAGGTGGTATAATGGCTGAGGAGGTACCCTGGGGTAAAATTTGTCCTGGGTAGTTACAGCTGCTCTTGCCACAGTTTCCATTCTGTACCACACAGCTCCCGTCCCTGTAGAGGCTGACATCCACACATGGCCATGTGGTTCTTGCAGGCCAGGGTGAGTCGGCTGGCTAAGGTCTTGCAGGGCTGGACTGTCATGAATGGGAGCCTCTGGGTTGTCATCAGGAAGAAGTGGGGCTGGGTTTAGACATCACCTGGGTGCAAACTGGAGCTGAGGCTGGTACTACATGTATAATCATGAATCATCTAAGTCTCTATGGTATAAGGGGTGATCAGTGTCAGCTTTTTTTTTTTTTGGCTGATCCTAGGGCTTAAACTTTGGGCCTGGTTGCTGTCCCTTAACTTCTTTTGCTCAAGGTGAGCACTCTACCACTTGAGCCATAGTACCGCTTCTGGAGTGAGAGTCTCATGGAGTTTCCTTCCCAGGTTGGCTTTGAACTGCAATCATCAGATCTCAGCTTCCTGAGAAGCTAGGATGAGAGGTGTGAGCTACCAGTGCCCAGCTAAGACACATTTCAGGTATAATCACTGCATATTTCTAATACAGATTGGTTTACCCAAGAAAGTAAAGAATAAACTACAGCGCAGCTCCATTAACCTAAGAGTTAAATTTTAATATCAAAGATGTAGCCAGCAATGAGCATGCAGGTAACCATCAAAGACATTGTAAAGATAAGTCCCAAACTGCTCCTCTCAGTGAAGTCCTTTGTTGAGTCACAGCATAAAAGACTACTGGGACCTAACCTAAGAGTGTGCTCTAATTTAGGATGGAAATCCCTTCTGTAGTGGTCATGAGACCTGTAGTCTTCTCATCTAGTTGGTTTTCCATTTCATTGACTGCATCTCCATCATAATTCCTCCAGACAACTGTCCACAATGCTTGTATCTGGAACCCAAGAGGCACTGCAGCTTTCCACCCGAAATACACCAGCTTGTGTCTGTAAAGAAATTTAGCTGTAGAAGGCCAAATAACGATTAAAAGAACATCAAATCCAGAACCTCATTGTAAACAGAGTCCACTGAAAATACACTAGATATAGTTTCATTATATTATTTTCCTCATTTTCAACAATTTTCTGTTACCAATCATCTTATGCCTGCATCTTTTTTTTGCCGGTTGTGGGACTTGAACTCAGGGCCGAGGTGCTGTGCCTCTTTGTGTTTGAAGATAGTACTCTGCCACTTGAGCTACAGTGCCACTTCCCCTTTTTGAGTGATTAATTGGAGATCAGTATTTCATGGGTATTTTTTCTGTCCAAACTGGCTTTGAACCATGATCCTCAGATCTCAACTTCTTGAGTAGCGAGGATTACAGGTGTGAGCCACTTGCATGGCAGATATGAGGGCAATGATAGAAAATAAAATTTTGCCATTCTCCCCCAAACAACTCCAAAATAGGAAAATTATTTTTATTCATGATTGATAGTACTGCACGTGAAGTTCACTGGGTGAATACAGTGGGAAGGAAATGCCAAAAGTAACCACAGATTGTTTGACTGTTTCCATTTATGTGATTCCAGACATGTCAGAATAGAAAATACTTCATCCAAAAGCAAAAGAGCAAAGCAACATAGGATAAGAGGAGAGGAAATAGAGATAATGGGAGCCAAGAGAACATTCTAGTAATTAATGCTGCATTTCAGAGACATTTTTACATGAAATGAATATCTAAAAGCACTACCATCAATAAGCACATTTCAGTTTTCTTTCTTTATCCTGTTTCATATGAATATTGTACTTTTTATACAAAAAAGAAACTAAAGTCATATCATAGTAATGAATTGGGTATATGGTAGTTTAGGATAAGATTTTACAGTTTACTGATCATAAGCTGAATCTATATAATAGTGATATTTCTGATTCCTGACTCCATTTTGAAACCCACTAAAGTGCAAGAGTATCACTCTTTTTATTTGCCTCAAATTTTCTTCCTTTTTTTTTTGCCAGTCTTGGACTTGAGTTGAGGGCCTGGGCACTGTCCTTGAACTTTCTCAAGGCTAGAGCTCTACCACTTGAGCCTCAGCACCACTTTCAGCTTTTTTCTATGTATGTGGTACCGAGGAATCGAACCCAGGTTTTCGTGCATGCTAGGCAAGCACTCAACCACTAGGTCAAACTCCCGGCCCAAATTTTCTTCCTTTTAAGTAGAAAAGAATCAAGTCTCAAAAACTCTGAAATTCAATTGTGTTACAGTACTTGCTCCAACGCGTGTGTGAGGATATTTGTGAAAGGCAGTTGAACCTCAAATTATAACACATTCAGAAGCTTGTTTCCAAAATGAAGGGTTGCTGCAGTGGTAACAAGTAATATTAGCAATCTCAAGTCATTTTGTCTGAAGCCAAATCTAAGGAAGACAGAATTGTAAGGAAAAACAGTTCATGGGACTCTTTTCTTCAATACATTATCGTCTTTCTATACATATAGCATGTCAAATTCACCATCATGAACTTTCTGAAATTGACCCATGTTTTAAAAAAATGGTTTAAAAATCACACCTTTCATCCTTTTTCTTTAGTTAAAGTTTTGAACTGAAATGTTATGTGTGACAAGTAGCTGGCCCAACTGATATAAACAACTAAATCATATTCAACTTCTTTGTCAGTATAAAGAGCTACATCATTCTATCATACTTGCCTTGAATTTAGGCATGAGAAAAACTTATCATAGCAATTCAAAAGGAGCAGATCAAAGAAAAGGAAAACTGTAGAAGAAGCAAAGACTTGATGAAAGCAATATTTGTAAAACACTCAGATCTGATAGTCAAGTATTAAAAATGCTCTAAAGGAGATAATGAACAAGGTCTATTATAACAGAAATAAGACAATCTCACAAATAAGAAATGGCATTGATAGGCTCTCTGCTGTTAAATGTAAAGACTACTGATTCAGTCCACAATTCCTTTTGGATTCTCAAAGGGGTTCATTTGAACATTATAAATCTCTTACTCTATTTTTCTCTTGGTTCTTTTCAGGGAATAGTTAGTTAGAGGTAGCGGAGAGGGAGAGACAGAGAGAGAGAAAGAGAGAGGAAGAGAGGAGAGAGAGAGGGAGAAAGAGAAGGAGAAAGAGAGGGAGATAGAGAAGTTTCCAGTATCCTTCAAGGGCATAAAGTAACTCATCTTGCAGAGAAACACAATGGTTATAACCAATGTGAGAAAGCCTACCCTTCCTCTACTTACCTTAAAAGCCCAGGAAAGAATTCACACTGGAGAGAAATCCTAGGAATGTAAACAATATGAAAAAACATTCCCCATTTCCAGGATCTTTTAATGAGAGGAGCCGATGTGATTATTATTATTTTTTCTGTGATTATTTCTAAGTAGTTGTACAAAGAGGTTTTAAATCAGCCAATGAGTTAATGAGTACACTTCACCTTGATAATTGTCTCCTTCTTCCCCATCTCCCTCAACTCTATGTATCTCCCCTCATTTTACTAGGTTCCAGTTTCATGGAGGTGCATTGAAGAGTATTATGCTATTAATCAAATCCTTACGAATTTTATTTACTTATTTAATACCTGAGTTGAATTCACTCACAAAATATGACCCCTTTCTAGATGCTTTGGATACAATGCTGCTGTCGCTGTCCCTGAGGCACTCACTGGAGGAGAAACCAGGCACGTGGGCATTAAATGTTACTGCAGAGGTGTTCACAAGGTCCTGTGGGAACGCAGTGCAAAAGAGGGCCTAAGTCACCCCCACCCACATAACGATCATCAGTGACAAAGAACTTTCAGGATCACACACACACACCAGACCTTGAAAACGTGCACTCACTGGCCCCTCATGTCTTGCAATCATAGTTACTCAAGAGGCTGAGATCTGAGGGCTATGGTTCAGACAGCCAGTAGAGGCCATGAGACTCTTATTTTCAGAAAGTGCTGATAGTAGTACATAGCTCAAGTGATAGGTGTAGCTTTGGGCCAAACAAGCTCAAGGATGGAGCTCTAACGCTGAGGTCAAGCCCAAACACATACACATGTAATCTAGAGGACTAGTGCTGCCCCTGTGGGTAATTTACAGGAAGCAGCTCATCATGTCTCCTCTCTCACGGATGACATCCAGTGGTTGGCAGGATCTAGCTAAACCATCAATGCTCAGTCCTCAGTGAGGATGCCTCTAGACCCTAGCAGACTGGCTGGAGGCACTGGCATTGGGGTTGTGCTGTCCCACCCTCTTCCTCTGGCCTCTGCCCCCACACTCTCGGGCATGCCCACTCTGCACAGGGGAAGGTGGGAGAGGAGGTCTTGGGTTCCTTGGCTGGAAATTGCCTTGATTTGCTCTCTGGTTAGTGGATGCGCTTGGGAGCTTTAGGAAGATGCAGTATTTTCTGTCATGCTGCTCCCTTCAGCACAAGGTAGGAACAGCCAGGTTCAGTTACTGGGGGGGGGGGAGGGAAGGAATCCCATGGCCCATAGCCTTCCATATCACACCCAAGGTGCACAAGCCTGCATGGGTCCCAGGGGGCCATGGTAGCCAGGGTACTGCTCTACTATCTGAGCACACACTTGCTTGCTTTCATTCTTTCCTCCTTGATTTTCTTTCCAATTGTTCTCTTTTTTCTTCCTCTTCTTTCTTCTGGTTAATTAGAGATAAGAGTGTCAGTCAATGGATATTCCTGCCAGGGCTGGGTTTGAACCTCCATCCTCAGATCTCAGCCTCCTGCATAGCTAGGATTACAGATATGAGCCACCAGCTCCCAGCCTGTTCATGTTTTGAAACAGTCAATGCTTTTCCTTCTTATGGTTTTGGGTACAGCATATTCAAACATAAAACAAAAACGATGGTTTGAGGCTCACACATGTAATTCCAGATAGTCAGGATCTGAAGATTGAGGTTCAAAGCCAGCTGGGGGAGAAAAGTCTGAGTTTCAACAGTATGTAACCAGCAAAACATGCCAGAATTGAAGATGTGGCTCAAGAGATAGAGTTCAAAAGCTAAGGAGCAGTGCCCAATTCCTAAGTTCAAGCCTCAACACATACTTGTGTGTGCACGTACACACTCTCACACTAATGCACACTTACACACACACGGAGAGAAAAGTTACATGTTCAGTAGTACAAAATTAATGCTTTCTTTTGCTGTTTCATATCACCCTGGGTTAGTGAGACCCATTGTGAATAAAAGACTGAGGTACATTCCTACCAGAACCTCCTCATCCACCCCTCATTCAGCTGCCAGACTGGTATCTTCCAGGCAGGCTGCTGGTATTTGTCCACTTTCTTCGGGAAATCCCAGGAATCCCATCCCTAGCTGGAGACTTGGCAGATGCCTATACTTCAACAGCCAGCCAGCTACTCTCCCAAATCTCAGGATACAGAGGTTCACTGGGCACTATTCCTGGGTTGGTTTATCATTGTTGAAAAAGAACAATCTATGCCTAGAGCTCTCCACATCTTAGGATCTGAAATAGCAATAGCAACTATAAGGATATACAGGAAACAGTTTCTCCTCTTAAAGAAAAATCACTAGCTCTAAGCTACCCAGGACTACACTAACAGTGAGAGGCTGTCTCAAAAGAGCAAAACAAGCCAGAAACCAGAGGTTCATGCCTAGACCTCTGGAACTTTTCATACTCAGACAATAAGAACAAATGTTTTTCCACACTGCTTACATTCATACGGTTTCTCTGGAGTGTATACTTTCGTGTCTTTGAAGATGATAGGGAAGACCAAATGCTTTCTCACACTGTTTACATTCATAGGGTTTCTTTCCAGTATGAATTTGCTCGTGTTTTTGAAGGAGAGAGGAGAAAGCAAAAGTTTTCCCACACTGCACACATGTGCAGCATTTCTCTGCAGTGTGAATTCTTTCATGTTCTTTAAGGGATCTAGAGGAAGAGCATGTTTTCCCACATTGCTTACATCCATGGGGTTTGGGTTTCCCTCTGGCATGAGACTTTTCACGTTTTCGAAGGTCACTTGAAAAAACAAATGTTTTTCTACACTGCTTGCAACCATGGGGTTTCTCTCCAGTGTGAATTCTTTCATGTCTTTCTAGGTAGCGAGGAAGAATGAATGTTTTCCGCTCAGTGTGAAGTCTTTCATGTCTTCGAAGGTAACAGGAAAATGCAAAATGTTTTTCCACATTGCTTACACTCATAGGGTTTCTCTCCAGTGTGAATTCTTTCATGTGCTTTAAGGTAATGAGAGGAAGGGAAGGTTTTTCCCACATTGCTTGCATCCATAGGATTTCTTTCCAGTATGACCTCTTTCATGTCTTCTGAGGGTGCTGCTAGAAACAAATGCTTTCCCACATTGCCTACATTCATAGGGTTTCTCTCCAGTGTGAGTTCTTTCATGTGCTTTAAGATAACTAGAAAAAGGAAAGGTTTTCCCACATTGCTCACATTTATAGGGTTTCTGCATGGGAAGATTTCTTTTGTGCTCCTGAAGGGTAGTGGAGTTAGGGAAGGGTCTTCTACAATGCAGACATTCACATCAGGGTTCAACTTCAGTGTCGATTTCTTCATGTCTGTGAAAAACACAAGAATGGCTACAGGAGTTTTCACATTGCATAGCTGCAAATGGATTTTCCTCATGGTGCATTCTATGGCCAGGTTGATCCTGATGGGATTTCCTGCAGGCTCTCCCACATTCTTTATGAGTGGTGGGGATTTTCTCCCATTCCTGATTCACAAAGGCTGTCTGTCCTGTGTGAGCTCTGAAAGGCACACCCATGGGGGAAGGAGTAAGGATGGTTTCTCCAAACACATGGGTATTAAAGCGTGCTACTCCAGGTAGAGTCTTCTTATTCAAAATGCTTTCTGCTTCCTTTTGGAAGGCTTCTTCACACTGACTGCCCCGTTCATGTTCAGACAGTCTCTCTAAAAACTGAGTTCTGTGAAACACACACACACACACACACACACACACACACACACACACAAACAGAAACTGAGAACTGCTTGCAAACTAGGAAACCATTAGAAAGTGTCTCCTGAGCTTTCATGATGTCCTCCAAATGCTCCCAATATTGGCATATTTTTTTAGATTCCTGAATTTTCTAGTTTTGAAGCTCCATTTGTATACAGTTTAAAAGGAAAATTTTCTAAGATAAAATCAATTTCTATCTGTGTGCATTTGTATAGCAGCTTGGTTTAAAAATTTCCTGCCACTCTGCATAGTATTATCTCTGGTTAGTGCAATTACCTTACTTCCTCCCTGGGATTTTTGCAGTTAACTTCAGTCTTTTCTTTTTCTTTCTTCTTTTCTAAAATGCAAACATAGAAATCAATGATTTTTTAACAATATAAAAAATATTAAGAATGCAACTATCATCATGAATAATGTGATCACAGTATATTTATAATCATATATTCACCCACATGTTCAATTTTTCATACCAAATCATGCAGCATCACTCAGGGCAGGAACAGCTCACAGGTGAAGTAAAGCAATATTTACCTATAGAGGCCAGATTTCTAATGATTTCCCCCATTACATCTCGGTAGAGTTTCCTTTGAGAAAGACTTAGTAAAGCCCATTCTTCCAGGGTAAAATTGATGGCCACATCCTCATCCTCAAAGTTCACAGTCTCCTAAAATATTCCACAAAGAATTCCAAAGCAAGAGTTAAAGTCACAGAAATGAGATGAGTCTCATCTTATTTTTTTCAAAAAGATACCTTATGTTGTCTATATATCAATTATTAAATACTCACCAGACATCTTTTCTACATGGTACTTCTCACATAGTACTTTGTTACTTTTTCCTCCCCACAAACCCACAATTCTAGCACTCCTTAAACCTGAGAAAGGAAGAAAGAGCTAAACGGGAAAAATATGATGTAACAGAGGAAGAACAAAAGAACTTTGAATTTGTCTAGATGATATTCTACAAAGTGACAGGCAAAATAGATCAAAGGAGGAGACATGAATCCTTACTAGGATAAAACATAAATTCATTCAGGACACAGTAAGAGCAAGTCTACAATCTGACATCTATCAGGAAACATGTACTGCATTTCTTTGTATCAGAGACAATAATTAAATTGTCTTGAAACAGGAAAGCTAAAAGTAGAACACTTTCCCCTACATAATGGCAAAGGCCTAAAATATAAAGCATGGAGAGGATGATGTAGCACAACCTGAAGTTCAAGGTCAGCAAGGGCTAAATAATTTGTTTCAGACTCGTGTATTTTTGTCAGGGCTTCAACTCACAGGCAGAACACTGTCATGTAGCTTTTTTCCTCAAGGTGAGTGCTCTACCTCATGAACTACAGCACAGCCTCTAGTCATGTTTTGGTTAAGTGGTGAAAGGAGACCCATAAACTTTCCTACTTAGGCTAGCTTTGAACTCTAGTCCTTAGATTTCTGTCTTTTGAGTAGATAGGATTGCAGGAATGAGCTAATGGACATCTGGCCCAGCTCCAGACTTATGTCCTAACACTTTTGTCGCAAAGTATTGTAGCCAATAAAACCTTGTCTGTAATAATATTATGCAACACATGGAGTAGTTTAATATGTGTAAACTAAGGGAGACAAAAGAAAATTAGATGCAATACAAGTCAAAACAAAGGATTAATATGTTCAGCACACTAATGAATGAAACTATATAAAAATACACAAGGAGGGGGCCAGGAGTTTGGCCTAGTGGTAGAGTGCTTGCCTAGCGTGCACAAAGACCTGGGTTCAATTCCTCACTACCACGTACATAAAAAAAAGCCAGAAATGGTGGTGAGGCTCAAGTGGTAGAAGAGCTATAGCCAAGGACAGTGCTCAGGCCCTGAGCTCAAGCCAAGGATTGGCAAAATAATGCACACTTTACGAACTTGATTGGCTAAAATTAAAGATCTGAGACATTGCCATCGGGACATATGCCACGTTTTTTAATTTGGCCAGTCCTGGGGTTTGAACTCAGTGCCTGAGCACTGTCCTTGGACTTTTTCAAGGCTACAGCTGTACCACTTCAGCCACAGCACCACTTCAAGTTTTTTTCTGTTTAGTGATACCAAGGAATTGAACCCCAGACTTTGTGCATGCTAGACAAGCATTCTACCACTAAGCTAAAGTCCAGGCTCTATATGCCATCTTTTTAAAATGTTATTATTGTAAAGGTGATGTACAGGAGACCATGGTTATATCAGTCAAGGACTAAATACATTTCTTTTTGGACAATGTTATCCCTTGCCTTTTCATCCCAATCCACAACTTCTTAGTTCATTTTCCTTACAGTTAAACATACCACTGTTACATTTATTCACTGTTTGCCTGGCCATTTCTGTTTCTCCTTAACCTGGTAAAGACATATATACACAAAGAAAGAAGATGAAAAGAAAACAACAAGAAAGAAAAAGAATCCCCATTTCCACATGCTGGAGTTCATTTAAGATAAGCATTATTTTATATGATCTGATGCACAGAGGCATTGCCCCTTCATGTTCCTCTCCTAAAAATGTCCTCCTTTGGTCTCACTGTGGTAAATGACTGTAGTCCTGTGACACATGTGACATCTTTTTAATATCCAGAAAATGTAATGTGGATTTGTTTCTCTCGCATATATATGTGTCTTGAAAAGTCATCTTAAATGGCCCCAACATCAGGACCACCTTAATAAATGAGGAAGCAGGCTGTCTCTAACCTCATACATGTGTGAAACCTACAAAGGCAAAAAAGATCCTAGGATTTCATCTGGAACAACTTCAGCATTTGCTTTTGGAACTTTCAAGTGTCAAAAGTAAAAAAAATAGTGTTCAGTGTGTAATCATACAGAGGTACAATTAAAAATAGAAGGCCAGGTGCTACCACCTCATAGCTATAACCAAGCTACCAGGAGGCTGAGATCTGAGGATCACAGTTCCAAGTCAGGCAGGGAAAGAAACTCTGTGAGACTCGATCTCCAATTAATCACCAAAAATGCCTGAAGGGAAGCTATGACTTAAAGAATATCCTTGAGTGGAAAAGCTCAGGTTAAGCTTCACTACTGACAAAATAAAAAACAATTTCTGGAGTATTGTAACCATAGACAATACACATGACAGGCTATCAGTAACAGTACATCCTAATATTGAGTTTTGAAAATAAGCAAAAGTAGACTATGTGGAAAGACAATTTCTCCTGTTCTCTTTGGAAGTCAAGTAGGAGGAGCTACAAGGTCAAATGCAGATGGCCAGAGTGCATGTATGCAGCTCACACTTACTGGTGGGAATGGAAGTGGACTTCACATACAGAGTAGCTAATGGAGCATGAATCAGTTTTCTGTACCCCACACCTCTGTTATACTGAAAGGCCCACCACCAGGTTGGATGGGAATCCTGCAGATCCTTTATCAATCAGATAGGCTGGACAGATAGCTAACAGTGATGCCAACAGGAGGAACAGAAGCACCATGGAAGCAGAGATGTAGATAATAAATGAGCGTTGTATCCCACATAGCAAGTGAACTGGAAAAAACTGCCACAAAACCACAGGAAAGATTAGTGTAGATTCATAAGGTATGAACTCTTGGTCTTCCTTCCATCAAAGCTTTGTTTAGCAGAGGTGAATATTTAAATGGAACAAGAAACCTCATTTCTCGAAAAGGCAGGAAATACAGCCTTGTAGACTTAGTTTTTGGTGAATTATAGGTATTTGGGGAGGACAAGTATGTGTAGAAATTCACATAGTATTTGACTGTGTAGAGTCTAACAATTCAATGCTGATAACAAGGAGCAGAGTACACATACATCCAGAGGGGTCAGCCAAAAAAGTTCAGACACCTGAAGATAGATAGAAGGTGTATAAAGATGTACAGAGAACAAGCACCAAGTTTGTGAGGAACTAGTTTGAAGGTCACAGCAGTGCAGCCTTTGTCTGTGCCATTCTGCCCTTTGACAAGTTGGGGGAATGACTGAGACACCATTGAGGAGATGGATTCTTCTTCTAATGAGCAGAGAACTAGAACTCTTAAAAAAATCCTCATCAAACCACCTGTGTATGAAACCCAATTCAAAGGGGTTGTACGCATTTTCTAAAGTACAAGAACAAATAATCAGCAAGTAAGAGCCTCAGCACTAACAATTTACATGACAGCACTGGGAGATACAGGTCTCAAAGGAGTAATGTCCTCAGTGCCTGTCTGGACCTCAGCACCTGCTGAGTCCATGTCCTCATCATCTGAATGCTTTAGAATATTGAGACAATACCAGTATACAAAACAGAGTATTGGTATCACTATGTCCTCGTGTTTGGTTTTGAAACTAAATTGGAAAGTTCAAGGCTCTGAGTTCATATCTTACCACCGGAGAGAAGTGGCAGAGGGAAAACCTAAGCTGGAGATGTCGCTCAACTGGCAAACCACATGCCTAGCATTCACAAGGCCATGCTTTCAATACCTATCACTGTAGATAAAAAGTATGATTTCTCTGATATTGTCCAAATTAACATTTTGTGTACTTGCAATGTTGAAAATGATGACAATATACTAACAAATATTATCATACTTGAACTTCCTAGCCAAATACCTGGCATATCCATGTACTTGTCCTCTGAGTGTTAAGCCATTCTGGAGTATAACAATACATAGTATACTTGAAAGCCTGTCCATATCTTGCTCAGGGATGCAATTATGTTCAATTTTGAAATGAAACAGAAACAGTAGACAAAGTCAAAGACATTTTCCGTTGTGATGTCAAGTACTTGCAACCACAATGCTTAGTCAGATGATCACAGTCTGTGTATGCTACTCACAATAAGTCCCAGGGTATGACAGAGATTTTAGATAAGGAAGAGCTATTTGACCTTGCGTCAGTCCCTCATACCCCAGGACTCTGCAGTTTGAAATGCTAAGCATCACTTTGGATGGAGTCCTGCATTCCAACTGCAGATGCTTTTATCCATCAGAGCAGCAGAACAGACAGCCAACACTAGAGCAAACAAGAAATAGAGAAGACTTAGAAGCAGAAATTTAGATGTTATATCATATTGAACTCCTATTAGCACATGAAATGCAAAATACATAAAGCATCAAAAGCACAATGAACACTGAATTAGGTTAGCTAGGAAAGTAATATGTCTCAATCATGCATAAAAGCTTTGTTTGCAGAGTTTACATTTTAACTTTTGCCAGAAGAAGCTTCATTTTAACACAAAAGCAGGAAATACCCTTTGCATTTACAGTATGTAAAGTTGGTATTAGGTGAACTATTGCTAACATCAATGAAAAACTAAGTCTATGAATTCACATGGTCCTTGACTGTGTATAGTTTAATCATTTAGCACAGACGAAAATGAACAGCCGGGCACTGATGGCTCATGACTGCACTCCTACCTACTCAGGAGCCTAAGCTCTGAGGATCACAGTTCAAAGCAGCCCAGGCAAGAAATCTGAGAGACTCTTTTCTCCAGTAAACCATCAGAAAACTTAAACTGATGCTGAGGTTCAAAGCAATAGAGTACTATCCTTGAGCTGATGAACTGAGACAATACTCAGGCCATGAGTTCAAGGCCCATGACTAAAACAAAATAAAAAAAGTCTTCCATCAAAGCCTAGATATCTGCATGTAAATACACATGTGTATAAAGATATGTAGAGACCAAGGAACTATTTTCAAAGTCATAGCAGTGCAGCTGTTGTCTGTACCATCCCTTTCTTTTCCAAGTTAGGTGAATGAATGAGAAACAATGAGCAGACACTTCTCAGCGGAAGAGGTAAGAATGACAAAGAAACAGAGGATGTGCAATCCATCATCCCTAGCCATAAGAAAATGCAAATCAAAATGGCTCTGAGATTCCATCTTATTCCAGTTACATTGCCCAACATTAGGAGTTAGAACAACAAATGCTGTGGGGATTTGAGGTAAAAGGAATCCTATTTCACTGTAAACTAATACAACCACTTTGGACAGCAGTCTAGAGGTTCCTCAAAAAATCCCTTAACTGTGAACTAGCCATAACATTCCAGGACATCTATACAGACAAACACAAGCCAGAACACTGTAAATACAGTTGTGCCTCTATGTTCATTTCTGTAATATTCAAAATAGCCCAGTCTTGGGAACAGTCCAGGTGTCCTACAATGGTGAGTGGATCCAAATAATGTACCATACTGATACACAATGTAGTTTTACACTGCCATTAAAAATTATGTAATTTGAGGTCAGGGGTTTGGCCTAGTGGTAGAATGCTTGCCCAGGATGCACAAAGACCTGGGTTCAATTTCTTGGTACTACATACATAGAAAAGCGGGAAGTGGTGCTGTGGCTCAAGTGGTAGAGCACTATCTTTGAGGAAAAAACCAAAGGACAATGCTCAGGCCCTGAGTTCAAACCCAGGATTGACCAAAAAATAAAATAAAATAATGTAATTTAGGAGCCTGGAGTGTGGCCTAGTGGTAGAGTGTTCACCTACCATGTAAGAAGCCCTGAGTTCAATTCCTTAGTACCTTATATAGACAAAAGCTGGAAGTGGTACTGTGGCTCTAATGGTAGAGTTCTAGCCTCAGAAATCACTGCCCAGGCTCTGAACTGAAGCTCCAGGAATGGCAAAAAAATCTGTCTTTTGGGGGTTAATGGATGGGCCCAGAACAAATCATATTAAGTGAAGATAAGTCAAGTTCAGAAAGACAAATGACACATAGGCAGAGAGTAAATCTAAAATACATGGTGACATGAAAAGTCATAAGGACTGTGGTCATTCATATATAGTGAGACCAAAGCAGGTACTCTTAGAGGAGGAATTAACAGGTATAATGCCTCTCTGCTTCTGTCTATGGGGAGGATGAGGGAGGTACACAAAAGTGGAAGGACAGAGAGTGAACAAATGAAATAGTGATACTCAGTAGAAATCATGTTGAAAATGAACTATGTAGCTTGTAGAAGGAACAGAGGTGAAAAATGGGAGAGTATAAAGGAGGGGATGTCATTATCTAAAGACAAATATATTCATTACCTGACTTGTGATACGGTAACCCCTCTGTATATCACCTATGTAATAACAAGAAAAGTACAAAAGAAGCAAGAAAGCACAACACAAAAAGCTGCCACTCTAAACACTTAAACAGAAAGGTTCCATTCTTGAACTGATGCTGCAAAACTAAATGGGTCTATCACAAATCTGTCAAACTCAAAGACATAGAAAAATGATGAAAAAATTATAAGCAACTACTTTATGTGAGAACAAATCGCACTAATCATTTAGCTGTAGAGAAATATTAACCAGAATGTATGATCTAAGAAGCCATATAATGTCAGAGTCGTATGTACTTTTTAATTACATAACAATATTGCATTCATATTTTTATGGCTCACATTTTGATTACCTGGGATAGACTGGAAACTAATATTCACAAAAAATATGTGGGAAATAATGATGGTCAAATAGAAATCCATACTACCTGTGAAGTGTCTTGTGTGTATATATGCATGTGTACATGCACATGTATATATGTATACATATGTATATATTTGTATATATGTAGGCAAGTATGTCCGCGGCCAACTGAGTACACACAAAGAAAGCCTGAAGTTGGCATGTAGGAAGATCATAATGAGGACTAATCTTACACAGAGTGTCACTGTCTATATTTCTGCATAGTCATATTGTAGTATATGCTTGCACTGTTGTATCTTTTGGATTTCTCTGAAAAAGGTATAAAAGGTTATTATTCAAACCTTTCCTTTCCCAGTATAATGAAACGTGGGAGATAAATGAGCACATAATATGCATAGATACAAGGTGATAAATAGTAATTTATTCTAATCACATATATATGAAATATGTGTGGACATAGGTATCTTTGTGTTTTGGGGTATTTATGTACATATTCATACATGAGATTCTATCTAAGTATATATTGTACATATTATACCCACAACACAGATAACAGTATTATATAAGCTATGCTATATGTAATACCTAATATAAACCAGATTTACTATATATACGGTACATATAAGCATATATAACGTATATTCATACACAAAATACTCAGAATGCGGAATTTGCATTGGGGAAGTTCATATATAAAAACTGCACTACAGATATCACTGTCAGCATTTTTGCATGTTCATTGTAGCAGGAGAGGTACCTTTTTGATTTATTTGGATAAATGTATATCATGTTAAAAGAGAATATTGTCTTTCTTGTAGTTTTTTAGCTATATTATGCTTTTTGACCATTGCAAATTAAGTGTAGTGATCTGATTGTATCAATGGCATTTCTATGTGAGCTTAGTCACATGTCACTGATTGCTATTAAAAAAACATTCAGAATTATACCTACTTTCTGTTTCAAAATTATCTGATTAGTTCAAATAAGTTGCCTTACTTCTACTTCATTATTTTGTGGAAGCTGCTTTAAAGCATTAAGGGCTATTGCATCTGATGCAGCTACCACAGAAAGTTAAAATATTTCAATTTCTAATATACTTATGGGGTCAAGGCACACAAAAATGTATCTTTTCTCATTGTACCTTTGTGCTTATATTAGCACTATTCAAAAGAGCTGAAGCTGGGCACTGGTAACTCATGCCTGCCATGCTAGCTACTCAGGAGACTGAGATCTGAGGATCACAATGCAAAGCCAGCCTAGGCAGGAAATCCATGAGACTCTGATATCCAATTAATCACCAGAAAAACGGAAGTGGCACTGAAACTCGAAGTGTTAGAGCCCCTAACCTTGAGGAGAAGAGCACAGGTGTCCAGGCCCAGATTTAAAGCCCCAGGATCCACAAAACAAAACAAGCTACCTATTCACCAATGAGTACATATAAAACTGCTGTATGTGGAAAAAATGAGGAATGAGTCTGCTCTAAAAATGGAATGATATCATTATCAGGAAAATGGATAAGAGAACTCAGCATGCTAAGCCAAATACATCACACTGAGGGTTAAATATCACATTTTTATTTCCATTTTGTAAATTTAGATTTAAAGATGAATAATAGGAATGTATAAGAGGAACTTTTGGGGGAAGGATAGCAGTGGGGAGTATGGCACATGTATAAAATGCTCTTCAATATACTATCTGATCAACATTAATAAAGTCAGAGCAACTGTTGAAATTATTCCGAGAGTGGGGAGCACATGTATGGAGGATACTGGAAGCACCACTGTAAACAAAAAAGGTATTCCAATAAAAAAAAAAAACAAATGTGTAGAGATTCAGAATGAGAGCTTGAAGTTTAAAAAAATACCCAGATATTCAATTCTTCTATGAACATTGAATAATAGCAATATTAACTGAACACAAGGTAGTCAAACAAGTCAGGATGTCAAAACTGAAGCGTAATCATTCAAACTTTGCAAACCAGTGGAACATATTGAAATGCAACTGACCCTGCTCAGGTACTGGTCCAGGCTCTTAACTGAAGTGTATGCATTTGATGAAGAAGTCACATGGTTTTCTCTAGGAGGGAAACTTCCTTTCAATTCTGCATCATGTGGAAGTCTTTTCATAGAAGAGCCCTTGATGCTAGGCCTTGTGACAGGAGTATGTGCAAGAGACTGAGAGTGCGCAATCACCAAGGAAATTCCTTCAATGGCCTGCTTCATTCTGTCCACAGTCCTGTGAAGTTTGCCAAGGACAAATACCAGCATTTCGTTAGTCAATAAAGAATGCCTAAGGAACTTGAATTTCTGAGGACCAGGACAAAAGAATAAACGAAAAATGCCTTTGCATGCATTTACTGTCAGCAATAATGGAAAAGTATGACAACATGGCTGAATGCTAAGGAATTGTGAACAAACAAATTTTTATGAGTATTTTGCAGGTATTGATCAAAAAATTTGTTAACTACGCATGTTAAATTTTACAATACTATACATAGAAGTAGTTATTGAAAGTAAGTGAATAGGAACATATAAAATTATCATATACAAAATATTATTCCTGGCAGCATCAACAAATACTATATTCAAAAATTTTGCCTTACAATGAGATCTCAGTATATTCTAATTTTAGGAAGTCATTATAATTATGAGTTAAGAAATTTGCCTTTAATTATTACATATATCATTGGTAAAATAACTTATCCCCAACTGTGAACACTACAAAAACACACCTTTAAGCACCTGAGAGGGGAGTCAGAAAGCTATGAAGTTGTATGTATAGATCTAAATGCTGTTCAAGAATTTCCATATAGACTGGCACATACCTCAAAATAACAAAATTCTCCTTCTTGCTCTTCACACTGTAATTGTGATAATATATTCTTTGCTTTTTTCTTGTTCCTTTTCTCAGCATTTGCACGTATTTTCCAAATATATTCTCATATGTATTTTACATTGTCTTTTTTTAAAGTTGTGAAGATCATTACATAAATGAAGTACATTCTGGGTGAAATAGACAACCTGAAAAAAAAACAGTAAAAAGGCTATCTCAGTTTTTTAACCATAAAGGAACACATGTATCCATATTTTCTCATTCACTCTTCTGTCCAAGTGCATAAAAAGACTCTACTCCATGAAACCACTGCATGAAGCTTTGCAGATAAATGAGTTACATCCCTGTTCTGGGTTAGCTTAGAGCCTAGGGAAGTTGAAAGGCAGTAAAATGACCACTGTCTGAATAGGGACTTTTCCTCCTCTGGCTACCATCTCAGGAACAAAGGAAATTTAAATCTTTCTCAACATCTTCATTGGAAGGGGTGCTAGAGCTAAAATTCTTTGCGGACAGATACCTTGTCCATCATGTCAATACAATGCCAAAATGCATAGTTTGTTCACCGGTGGTGTCTCCATAGGTTAATATTCAGAAAAGGAAACTGATTCAGTTTTGAATATATAACACAATTTTAACATGGCATGAAGCCATGATTCTAAGTTCCTATTGTATATATGGGTTCCTGGCTTTCTTCCATGTGGTTATCGTGCATATTGATTCTTTTATCTGTGTATCCGATGTGAATCTATGCTGAGCTATATTTAAATTAGCCAATAAACATTTGATTTTATTTTCTGATCCAATTCATTAAAATGAAATATTCTGTTTTTTTGTGATATTAAACACCCTTCTCAAACACCTCTCAGACACAACTAGTTGGATTATGTCAGATTCTTCACTCGCTCAATCCACATACTGAAGTTCACAGCACAGCACACGATATATGTCTGTCCAAATCTTTGGCACTAATGATTTTAATATGAGCTTATGAATTTGAAACCTCTGAGAATTGTCGAATTCGAAAGAAGCTAAGAGTTCGTAACAAAATAGGATTCACAATTCAGAATGCTTAGTCATCGATTGGGATTGAAACTTTTATCACATGAGGCATATATACTTATTTTTTTTTATTTTTCTTGGATGTAGGACCTGAATTCTGAGCCTGGGTGTTTCCTTGAGCTGCTCAGCCCAAGGCTACTGCCCTACCCCTTGAACCACAGCACCACCTCCATTTTTCTGGTGGTTAATTGGAGATAAGTGTCTTATGGATATTAGGGCCAGGGCTGGCTTTGAATCCTGATCCTCAGATCTCAGCCTCCTGACTAGGTAGGATTATAGGCATGAGACACCGTGCCCAGCTACATGAGGCATATTTATTATCAGAAGCACAAATCATAATCATCAATTTTGAGTGTAACTCTAAGTATCATATTGAATATAAGATATTGACATTTCTAAGGAGTGTCCCAATATTCATATTTATGAAATGAATTATAGAGCACTTAATGCTTTGTCCCACTGATTGTTTAGAGTAACCTGGGATATAAATTCCTTTGGCTATATTATTGAAAATACAAAGACACCTTGTAGGAGAAGATAGAATGTAAATAATGAACATACCAAAGGTTATGTTCTCTCACACATATCTTGCCCTTCTGCTGCATTAGACTGAGTCATGTCCTGCCGAGAAAACCATTATCTTTTATCAGTCTCACCTACTAAAATCAGATAAATCATGGTATTTAGAGCAAAAGAAAATTTGATCCTTAAAGAAGCAAAAGTGCAAATCCTCAAGTATTCAAAGTAACCAAGAGCAGGGGCCAGGAGTTTGGCCTAGCAGTTAAAGTGCTTGCCTAGCATGCATGAAGACCCGGGTTTGATTCCTCGGTACCACATACATAGAAAAAAGTCAGAAGTGGTGCTGAGACTCAAGTGGTAGAGCTGTAGCCTTGAGAAAGTCCAAGGACAGTGCTCAGGCCCTGAGCTCAAACCCAGGACTGGCAAAAAAAAAATGTCTTCTAGGGCTGGGAGTTTGGCCTAGTGGTAGAGTGCTTGCCTAGCTTGCGCGAAGACCCTGGTTCGATTCCTCAGTAACACATACATAGATCAAAGCCAGAAATGGTGCTGAGACTCAAGTGGTAGAGTTCTAGCCTTGAGAAAATCCAAGGACAGTGCTTAGGCCCTGAGCTCAAGCCCAGCACTGGCAAAAAAAGTAAACAGTAGGGCCAGGAGCAGGAGTGGATAGTGAAACTCATTACGAAGCCCCATTCTGTGGCTTGCTCCACTGATCCTATTCAGAGAGCTTGATGACTTAAAAAATTATCAATTCACAAGGTCACTTTGACCTGTAATGAAAAAGGCAAATGCAGTGTACTACTTTAATTATTCTCAGGATCTACTTCTAAGCTTACCTTTATTAGCTATCATTTTGATTGACCATTTAACATAACAGTAAATCTGTTGAGAAAATTTCCGTTAAATGACTTTTTAGAAGTAAATTGGACTACTTACCTTGCCCTCGTGCCTTCACTGGAGTTTGTATCCTTAGCTCTTCAGCCTCAGAGGACTGAGCAGCACACTTCTTCAAAAGAACTAAGCAAGGAGTCTGCAGAATAATGGGATGAACAATGAGCCAGTGGGAGATGTGGAGATCACATTCTGACAAGATGCTTGAACTTCCTCTCTTAGCAGGAATGGGACAGGAAAATGTGAGAAACATGTATATGACATGAAAGATCATGAATAGAGGGGCTGATACACGACTTGTATGGCCAGTATGTCTTTTTAGGATGTAGAGCCATTGACCAGGAATCCAAACACCTATGTCCAGGCACAACTTCCTGACACACAGAGTGATAGCTAGGGTGCATATTCAACCAGGAATATATTGGGAATAAAAGCAAAACAGAAGGACAAGTCATGAGTTCAAGCCCCAATTCCAATACCAGGAACTACATAAATGACAGATAGAAAAGACAGACTCATAGATGATAGATTGTATAATCATATCTGCACATAGGTACTTGTATTCAGGGAGGAATTATCTGAACATATTAATATTCAAAGACATCAGCAATCTAACTTGTTATGGAAGTCTAGGAGATAATTTTGAAACTTTTTTTATGGTGACAGTTTCTATGACTAGTTTTTATCTTTATATTCATCACTATTCATTGCTTCAGAATTTTTCTGTGAAATGCTGTGTAACAATTAAAAGAAAAAATAAATACTTGACCTTTCTGACCCAGAGTCTATTAAACTAGCCTCAGGTATCTTCAGCTAATCACAGTCCTTTACTTATGATATTCAAATATCTATTGCTGAAGAAAGCACATAACCCTACATTCCTATACATGTTCTTTCTCATGATCTTTTCTTTTGTTCCAATTAATAGCACTGCTGAGAATTAGTCTCTTCACTAATAACACTTTTCTATGTTTTTAAATCTGCTTACTTAAGAAAGGCGAAAAAGCAGAT
Source organism: Megascapheus bottae (assembly GCF_031878675.1). Classification (NCBI taxonomy): domain Eukaryota; kingdom Metazoa; phylum Chordata; class Mammalia; order Rodentia; family Geomyidae; genus Megascapheus; species Megascapheus bottae. The sequence continues at coordinate 286,391 of NW_028327439.1, read as the reverse complement.
TACATTGAAATGCAAACTTGCCTTCTCTTGTTTTCTAACACAGTAAGCTTAAACATAGGGCCTAAATGTTATCCCTTCCCTTTTTACAATCAAGGATACCGTTCTACCACTTGAGTCATAGCTCCACTTCTGATTCTTTGCTGCCACTACTGGCTTCAATCTGATCCTCAGATCTCAGCTTCCTGAGTAGCTAGGATTCCAGGCATGAGTCCCTGGTGCCTAGCTCAAAGAAAATCTTTATACATATGTCTTGCCACTGAGCAAAAGATCAACACAGAAAAAAAAGCCATATAGTATGACGCTAAATGAAAGGACCTCCAGGATGTAAAAACAAAAGGCATATAATGAGTGATTGTTGTCCTTGATGTACTATGTTATCTCTCATCTGTTTTACTGTCCCTTGGTTATCTCATATTGTTATAATACTTCACCTTATTATCTGATATATTTTATATATGCTTAATTGGTTATTTGAAATAGGAGAGGGAAAGGGGGAAATTAAGTTGTGAGAGGGGATGGGGGAGGGAAATGGGAAACAGGACATGAGAAAGGGTATCAATATTTGTGAAGTAATGCACCTTCTATCTTATGAATATAATGTAACCCTACTATTAATTACAATAAAAATATATGGAAAAAAAGAATTGTGCTTGAGAGACAGCAAGGGAAGAGATGACATTGTCCACAAAGGAATGTACTTTTTACTTGATGAATATAACTAACCCCTCTGTACATCACCTTTATAATGACAATAATACAAAATAACTAAATTAAAAGAACCATAGAAGGAATCTGTAGAATAATGATATAAACAAAACGAGCTGTGGGGAGTTGTGAAGATCACATTCTGACAAGATGAATTTCCTCTTTCAAGAGCAATGGAATATTAAATGTGAGAAGCCTGTCTGTGAAATGAAAGATCATATATACATGGGGCTCCGATAAGCCCTGTATGGCCAGTATGTCTTTTTTAGGATGCAGAGGCCACTGACCAGTAATCCAAACATGTATGTGCAGATACAACTTCCTCAGACACAGAATCATAGCTAGGGTGCCTATTTTGCCTAGTATTTCAGTTAGGAAAAAGCCAAAACAGGAGAGCAAGTCCTTGAGTTTAAGCCCCAATGCCAGTACTAGGAGATAGTATCTGCACATATGTGTATTTATATCCAGAAAGGAATCATCTGAACATATTAAAATTCAAAAGCATCAGCAAACTATCTGGTTATAGGACTAAGTTAGTTGTTAATTTTTCTGGATGATGGCGGTTTCTATGGTTTTAGTGGTTCTTTTTCTTTATACTCATCTCCTAAATTGTTTTATGAAAAACTTTTTGCCAGTCTTTGGACTTGAACTCAGGGCCTGGGCACTGTCCTTGGACATTTTTTGCTCAACACTCGCACTCTGCCACTTGAGCCACAGCACTACATCTGGCTTTTTCTATGTAGGTGGTACTGAGGAATTGAACCCAGGGCTTCATGCATGCTAGGCAAGAACTCTACCACTAGGCTATGCTCCTGGCCCATTCTCTAATCTTTTAATTAAAACAGATTATTTTCTTTGGGCTCCCCTACAACAATCCCCTGTGGTTTGGTTCCTAGTTAACATTTCTACTAAAAATAAAACCTACTTCCACCCATCACACCGTGCCCTTAAATCTCCCCTTATATCCCTCTGTGCCATGCTATACAACTTTTAATTCCTCAGATGTCCTGTCCAATCCCAACGTGTGCCAAACCAACCTCTGCATTGTCAAGTCCCTGGCCAGTCCCAATGATGCCGCTTTGGGTGCAGCTCCTCCTTGACCAGATGTATGGACCAAGGCTTTTCCTCCCCCTGTAAACTGGTCTTTCCAATTCCACAGTACACGCTGTACTCCCACACTTAGTTCAAAACTGTAAACACCCAAGCCCTAAACCCTCATCCAGGCCAACAGAAATGGGCCATTTTTCTCCCAGTTCTTGAGGGAGTAAACTTGGTGTCAATTATGGCATCCTTAGGGCTATCTGGTGGGAGTCCCCACCAATAACTCGGTGAACACTTACTCTCCTCTGTTGAGGGTTCTCCAACGCCCTGTGCCTTTTACAAACTCAAATAAACATAAAAAAAGGCTGAAGTGGTAGAGAGCTAACATTGAGTTAAAAAAAAGCTTAGAAACAGCACCCAGGCCGACTGAGGTCAAGCCTTTAGGGTACAGACAGACAGACAGACACACACACACACACACACACACACACACAAACTACAAATGGATACATAGAGCAAAGTCTGCTGTACAAATAACTGGCTCAGGGACTAAAGCTTGAGCTAACAGGAGATGGTTTTTACTGGATTCCTTCCTTCAACTCCACTCAGTCAGGTAAATGAACCCAGTAGGGTGACTCAGGCCTGGGGGTGGGATGGGCCACGGTGAGCCAATCACCACAGGTTGCTTCTGATTGGCTAATTGTAGGAGCGTCTTCATGAATCGTCCAATGAGAAGCGTCCATGGCAAGAGGCACATGCTGCCTGCATGAGTGGGGCTGTCTCCTCCTGAACTTTAATTCAGTCCCTGTGGTGGAGTTTCTGCTCAGTAACAACTCCCCCCGTCCCAGTTGGGGAAGCTGAGCTGTGGTCCTGAGCGCGGCCTATGGGGCTCTTCCCTGGACGCCAGCACCCTCCACCCCGGGCCTCGGCCCCGCTGCTGACGTTTCTCCGGGTTAGACTCCCACAGATGTCACTGCCCGGGCTGGTTTCAGAGCCGCCCGCGGGTGTGTGGGGTGCAGTGCCTGTGGATCTCCGCGAGGACAGCGGGGTGCGCGGGGAGCAGGAAGTGGTGAGTGCGGACACCAGTCCATGGTCAGCATCCTGGGCGGGGTGGGGGGGTGGATCCGGAAGGCAGGGCCTCAGCTGGGTCTGGTAGGCCCTAGGGGGCCGGGTAGTGAAGAGCTCCTCCAGGTAGTGAAGGGCTCCTCAGCCCTCCAAGGCCTGGAGAAGGGCTGGGGCGGGGCGGGGCTGGCAGCGGGCACCTGAGTCCTAGGAGTCCTGCCACCCTGTCCTGGCCATCCTGTCTGCTCCAGAGGAGGTGAAGTCACCACAGGCTGTGTGGGGTGGAGGAATTTATTATTTGTAAGAAGGAGCAGGGGGAATGTGGTGTGCCCAGTCATCTGTCCCTTCTCCTAGTTTTCCTAAGAGACTTTTCAGGGCCAAGGGAAGCAGGGTTTAAATCCCCGGACCATTCTGAGTGCTCCCAAGATAAATAATGTGACTTTTCACCTGTCTCCTAAATTACCAAACACATTGGAGATGGAGATCCATATGCACATCTGGTGGTGGTGGAAGTTGGAGAGATCTGTTGTCCTCTCTGACATGTGACTGATTTCAGGTTTGTTTTATGATGTCGATGTATGTGTGTGCATGTGTTTGTGTTCATGTATGAGTCTGGGCGCTAAATTCAGGGCCTGAGCTTTTTCACTCAGGCTGGTGCTCCACCACTTGTGCCACAGCTGCCCTTCCTGCTTTCTGGTGGATAATTGGAGATAAGAGTCTCACAGATGTTCCTGCCCAGTGTAGCTTTCAAATCTCATCCTCCTGAGTAGCCAGGATTATACAGGGTACTTCTGCCCCTGGCAACAGGATGAATGTTGACTTTTAATAGTTACTTTTTTGGGGGGGAGGGGGGATCATGAGTCTTGAACTCGGCCTGGGTCCTGTCCCTGAGCTCTTCAGCTCAAGGTGACTGCCCTACCCCTGAGCCACAACCTCACTTCTCATTTTTAGTGATTTGAACCCTGTTCCTCAGATCTCAGCCTCCTGAGTAGCTAGGATTACAGACATGAGCTTCTGTGCCAGGCTTTGTGCCTCCATTTCTGTGTCTTCCCATTAGCCCCTGGAATTCATTTAGATAAATATAATATAGGATCAGAGTAGATGTTGATTTTCCTTCTTTGAACCTTGAGTCATATTTAATTGTTCTTTCAACAAGAGGTGAACTGTTTAAAATTAAAAAATCACAGTTCTGTATTACTTTTAACATTATTTAAATATTTCAATTAAGAGATACAATGCATTAAAACTAATATCAAAGTGTGTGTCTACAGGAAAACTCTTTAACTATTGTAAATATAATGAATTTTAGAGTAGAAGAGATGGAGTTGACAAAGTCAAAGTATTAAAATTTTCAGTACTATTCCAATACTGGTGGCTCACATCTGTAATCCATGCTACTGGAGTGTGAGATTTAAGGATCACAATTCCAAGCCTGTTTGGAAGAAAAGTCCATGAGATTCTTATTTCCAATTAACTACTGAAAAGTAAGAAGTAGAGCCTTGGCTTAAGTGGTAGAATGCCAGACCTGAGCAGAAAAACCCAGGGATGTTGCTCAGGACTGAGTTCAAATCCCAGGACCTGCACCAAAAAACAAAAACAAAAAAGGTGGGGGGAGCGGGCAAAATACTTTCAAAATAACATGCTGAGTTGATGTGTTGAGTTGAAAACTCACTCTTTAAATTAAAAGTGTGTGTGTGTGTGTGTGTGTGTGCGTGGGCGCGTGAGCGTGTGCATGCACATGCACAGGGATGCGTTCTCAGGCACACACGCGCTTGGGTTCCTGCATTCATGAGTGTTTATGCCTAATAGCTAGGATAATCGTAGCCGAGGCTATGTGCCCAGCTTGAAGAGCTTCTTTTTTCCTTTTCTTTTTTTGTAGATCATGGGGCTTGAACTCCAGGCCTGTCCCTGAGCTCTTCAGCTCAAGTCTACTGCCTTGCCCCTTGAGCCACAGCCCCACTTCCAGTTTTCTAGAGATTAATTGGAGATAAGAGTCTCAGACTCTTCAAACTTAATAGCTTCTTTCTGGAAGATAGGCTCCCAAACTGTACATCAGGGATTAATAGTACCCCTGGATAACCCCGTGGTGCTATGAGGACTGAATGTGTTAATTAGTATAAAAAGTGCTTAGAACAATGCCTGGCAGATAGAAAGCCCTCAATAACTCATATTACTTTGATCTTGAAATCACAGGGATCTTGTTTGTGATAGGACAGCCTGGCTGACTTTGTGGTGACCGAGTATCTCTCACCAGGGAGGATCAGAGAGATGAGCCAGGAATTGCCTGTCAACCTGGCTTCTTCTGCAGTACGTTTGCTTGTGGCTAATGGAGATATTCTCTTAAAAAAAATTCTTGAGGATTTCAAATTGCTGGCTAACACATTGGTCCTAAAAGTTGATTGAGTTGTGAATAGGTATAAAAAATGAAAACAACTCAGAGGGCTCATATTCTCTTTACTATGCTGAAGTTAGATCTAAAATGCACTGGGATATGACAAATGATAAAGGAATTCTAGCTACTCACATACAGGGAGACCAGAAGAGATTCTCTTGAAAGAATCACAAAGGTGCAATGCCTGAATACCTTTTCATATTTATATAAAATAATATATGTACTGAAATGAACTCCAAGATATAAAAACAATGGACTTTTTTTTGTCCTTTTTTGCCAGTCCTGGGGCTTGCCCTCAGGGCCTGAGCACTGTCCTTGGGTTTTTTCCGCAAGGCCTAGCACTCTGCCACTTGAGCCATGGTATCATTTCTGGCTTTTTCTATGTATGTGGTACTGAGGAATTGAAGTCGGGTCTTTGTGCATGCTAGGCAAGCACTCTACTACAGCCAGGTTCCTAGCCTGGTCTATTTTTGTCTGAAAACTTGACACTACTGTCAGCATTAACGTCACCACCTAGTGCAGGAATAGGGTCAAATACTGACTGCGTGTAAGTTAATGTTGCACGATCTGTTCACAGGGCAATGACAGGAGGTATAGCTTCTTCATCCCCATCTTCTCTGTTGTTGCTGATATTTCTGATCCTTTGGAATTCAGTGCTTAGTGTACTGGAAAGGAAGACATTTTTCTCAGGAGGAATCAAACATATATGTTTCTGCTTCACAGTGTTAAGAGTTTTAGAACTAGAAGACATTCAGCACAGCCTACAGATACTTCTACTCTAGTTTTGTGATATTTTGAGGTCTGAATCGGCCAAGCCCACCATTGTGGTCTGCCAGTAAATTCTTCATTACCATCATCAAAGCCAACATGAATGTTGTGCTCAAAATCAGATGAAGGAGAAATCTTTTTACCTTTTTTTGTTTGTTTTGGTCATGGGACTTGAACTCTGGGCGTAACTGCTGCCCCTGAGCTCTTCAGCTCAAGGCTACCCCCCTACCCATTTAGTTACAGCACCATTTCTGGGTTTCTGGATTTCCTCGGGGTCGCGGTAGAAGTAGAGGTCGGGCATGACCCCCCACGGGTGCTCGCAAAAGATGGTGCCGCGCATGCGCAAGACTTCCCGGGCCAGCATCCACCACATGAGACCCACAGAGTGTGCGCCCTTGTTGTTGCAGGGGATGGCGATGTCCACGAGTCGGTGTTGCAGAGCGCGATGGTGGGCAGGTTGACATAGGAGGCCTCGGTGATCGGCTGGTGGTCGGCCCGTGGGTCGGTCACCACCAGCAGGCGCGGCTCGCGGAAGGAGGCCTGGATCTGGTTGGTGAAGGTCCCCAGCTTGAAGCGCCCAGCGATGGGCGTGGCGCCCGTGGCCGCCTCGAACTTGAGCAAGGCGCGCTGGCCGGTGTTGCGGGAGGAGATGACGCTGACGTCGGCCGGGTTCTCAATGGCCACGATGGCGCGGGCGGCCAGCAGCAGCTTCTCCCAGGTCCTCTTGAGGTTGATGATGTAGATGCCATCCGTCTTCCTCTTGTAGATGTACTGCTCCATCTGGAAGTCCAGGTTGGTGGCGCCCAGGTGGGTGCCCGCCGCCAGGAACTTGAGCACGTCCTCCTCCTTCATCTGCAGCACGTCCAAGGCTCCGGACATTGTGTGAATTTCCCTGGGAAGTTACGACGGGAATCAAGAACAACGTATGGAGCCCGGCCTGGTGAGCGCGGAAAGCCTTTGATTCTTTTCATAAGCTGTTTTCAAATATTGTCTGAATGCATGGGAACATGAACTCTGCCAGAGTGCTGCCTCTCTGTAGCATTGGCAGGCTGGGGACTGGCAGCCTGGCACCCTGACTCACCCCTCTTAAACTGTCAATACTCAGGAAGCTCAGTTTGAAGCTCTCTTTGGCATGAAAGTCCATATCTCCAATTAATCACCAATAAGGCAGAAGTGGAGTCATGACTCAAGTAGTAGAATGCCAGGCCTGCACAAAACAACTTAAGGAGCCGGCCGAGGTGGCTCAAACCCGTAATCCTAGCTACTCACGAGGCTGAGATCTGAGGATCACAGTTGAAAGCCAGCCCTGGCACTAAAGACCATGAGACTCTTATCGCCAATTAACCACTAGAAAAGTGGAAGTGGTGCTATGGCTCAAGGGGTAGGGTGGTAGCCTTGAGCTGAAGAGCTCAGGAACAGGGCTCAGGCCCAGAGTCCAAGCCCTACAATGACAAAACAAAAACAAAAACAGCTTAAAAGGGATAACACTAGGCTGAGTTCAAGACCCACAGAACTGGCTATCTGGTAGGGAAAACATGTTATAGATTGGCCCCTTTAGTGGATAGTGACTATATAGTGAGATGGATTGGGATAAGCCTGAATGCTGTTACAACTGAATTGTCAGCTGCTGGATAATTAAATCATGTTCCCAAACCATAACATCTTAGTTGTCACAAGTGATAACAGATAAGTAGAACACAAGTCACAGCCTTCCCAGGTTGTAGGGAGTGTTTCATGACTGGTTGATTTTAGGCCTCTGGAAAAATCTTTCATGATGGTAAGAGTGGACTAGAAGGCGGTGTAGAGGAACCAGAGTTCCATTTCCTGGCTGCTAAAGTTTTCCTCAGTGTCCCATAGAATGACCTGTGCTGTGTTGTACCAGCCCAGTGCTAGTGGTCTCTAAGGCCTTGAAGCATTGCCGTGTTGGTTTCCATCAAACCATGAGCCACTGAGGCAGCTTCTCCCAGGCCCTTTTCTTTGTCTTTTTAGTATTTTCTTTTTGTCAGTGTATATGTGTGTATACTAGTCCCGAGGCTTAAACTCAAGACCTGGGCACTGTCTCTTACCTTTTTTGCTCTAGACTAGTGTTCTACCACTCAGCCATAGCTTCAACTTTTTTTTGATGATTGAGATATAAGCCTTAATGGAGTTTTGTATCTTGTCTAGACTGGTTTCAGATCTCACACCTCAGCCTCTTGACCAGGTAGGATTATAGGCATGAGCCACTGGAACTCAACTGAAATGCTCTTTTGCATCTACATTTCAGTAGGTTCTATTATGATGTGAGTGGAAGATGGAAAATTTCTTATTCAGGACTTGAGAGTATAGGATGAAATAGATTTCTTCAAATAAATTAGTTGTTTATTTCAGGCTACATCTACATAATATAAACAAGTGTGGATTTACTGTGTAGGTGAATACTAGTCCATGCTCACTCTGGTGTGTCTTTCTAATCTTTTTCTGTATCCACACTTGCCAAAAGATGAATTACGTAGACATTCTTTATATATATAAATAGTTCTGTTCTGTTTTTGTGGTATCTTTGTTCAGTTTGGCTATCAGACTAATACTGGCTTCACAGAATGTGTGGCAAAGTTCTTTCCTTTTCCATTTTATGGAACATTCTTGATTCTTCTTTAAAGGACTGGGAGAATTCAGTAGTGAGCACATTTATTCTTGGGCTTTTCATTACAGTGAGACTATTACTGTTGGAACTATTATGACCAGCACTAAGGGGCTCAGGTGCTTTCCCTGCAGGTTTCACTTCTTTCAGATCTCACCCATACAGAGGGAAAGCTAGGATTATAGGCATGAGTTACTGGCCCCAGGAGATGGGAAATGCTCATTTCCAGCCAGAACTGGCCAAAAAAAAAAGATGGCTGGATGGCTGGTGAATGTTAAATTCTTGACTAGGCAACACAATATATGTGTTTCTTTTGTTGTTGTTGTTAATAAGTTGAATCTCATTTCCAGTTCTGTGGCTTTTAACTCTTGCTTTTGGAATTATTTGTGGAATATTTTAGGAGACTGTGAACTTTGAGGATGTGGCCATCAATTTTACCTTGGAAGAATGGGCTTTACTAAGTCTTTCTCAAAGGAAGCTCTACCAAGATGTGATGGGGGAAACATTTAAGAACCTGGCCTCCATAGGTAAATATTCCCTTACTTAACTGTGAGCTGTTCCTGCCCTTGGTAATGCTGCATGATTTAGAATGAAAAATGGAACATGTAGATGAATATATGACTGTAAATATACCATGATCTCATTATGCCATGAAAAGTGATGTAGTCTTAATATTGTTTCTGTAATGTTGAAGGAATCAATGGTTTCTGTGTTTTTATTTTAGAAAAGAAGCAGGGACAAGAAAATAGTGAAGTGAACCAAAACTCCAGGGAAGAAAAAAGGTAATTGCACTAAGCAGAAACAATACTGTTCTTTCAAATATTGTAGGGTGGCAGGAAATTTTTAAACTAAACAGATAACGCAAATACATAAGGATAGAAATTGACTTAATCTTAGGACATTTTTCTTTTAACATGTATACAAGTGGAGTTCCAAAATTTGTAAATTCAGAAGTCTAAAATATGACACTATGGAGACCATTTGGAGAAGACCATGCAGGCACAGGAGATACTTTTTTAATGGTTTAGTGCTTTAAAAAAAGTTCTTAGTTTGTCTGCCTTTTGTTTTTCAGAACTATATTTTTAGAGAGGCTCTATGGATCTGAAGAAGAGAGTCAGTTTAATGAAGCCTTCCAACAGAATGTAGAACATACCATGAATAAGAAAACTCTACTCAGACTTGCATCTTTCAAAAACTATATGTTTGGAGAAACCATCCTTGCTCCTTCACCCATGGGTATGCCTTTCAGAGCTCACACAGGACAAATATCTTTTCAGTATCAGGACATATCAGTATATGTGGACAGCCACAACACTCATAAAGAAGATGGGAGAGCTTACAGGAAATTCCATCAGGGGAAAATCAGCTGTGGAATGCACAATGAGGAAAATCCATTTGCAGCTAAACAATGTGAAAACTCCTTTAGCAGTTTTTTTCACAGACAAGAAAAAATTGACACTGAAGTTAAACACTGCTGTGAAAGTATGCATTGTAGAAGATCTGGCCCTCATTCTGGTATTCTTCAAGGGCATGAAAGAATCCACCCTGGTGAGAAACCCTTGGCATATGATCAATGTGGGAAAACCTCTTTTTCTAGTTCTCTTAAAGCACAGGAAAGAATTGACACTGTCAAGAAACCCTATAGATGTAAGCAATGTGGAAAAACATTCACTTTTTCTGGTGCCCTTCGAAGACGTGAAAAAAGTCACACTGGAGAAAACCCCTATGAATGTATGCAATGTGGGAAAACCTTCCCTTTCTCTAGTTACCTTAAAGAACATGAAAGGATTCACACTGGAGAGAAACCCTATGAGTGTAAGCAATGTGGGAAAACATACATTTTTCGCAGTTCCCTTGGCAGACATGAAAGAAGTCACACTGGCCATAAACCCTACACATGTAAGCAATGTGGGAAAACATTCATTCTTCTCCATTTCCTTCAAAGACATGAAAGAATTCACACTGGAGAGAAACCCTATGGATGTAAGCAGTGTGGGAAAACATTTGTGTTTCCCTGTTCCCTTCGAAGACATGAAAGAATTCACACTGGAGAGAAACCCTATAAATGTAAGCAATGTGGGAAAGCATTTGTTCTTCCCTACCATCTTCACAGACATGAAAGAATACACTAAAGAGAAACCTTACAGATTTAAGCAGTATGGGAAAATATTTGTTCTTATTATAGCTCTGATTGCCTAGAGTTATAGGATGAGCCCCTGGCTCCTGGCTGTTTTTGCTCTTTTGAAACAGGATCTCACTATGAGTGTAACCCTGGCTAGCTTAGGGATAGTGATTTTCCTTCAAGAGGAGAAGCTGTTTCCTCTGTATCCTTACAGTTATCATTGCTATTTGGTATCCTGGGATGAAGAGAGTTCTTGGCATAGACTGCTCTTTTTCTGCAATAATAAACCAATCTAGGAACAGAGCCCCGTGATCCTCTGTACCCTGAGCTTTGGGAGAGTGTAAGTAGCTGTTTATTTAGATACAGGCATCTCCCAAGGTCCCCAGCTGGGGATGGGATCCCTGAGATTTCCAGAAGGAAGTGGGCAGATACCAGCAGCCTGCCTGGAAGATACCAGTAGCTGAGTGAAGGATGGGTAGGTGAGGAGGCATGCCTCAATCTTTTCACTCACGGTAGATCTCACTGTCCCGGGCTGATATGAAACAACAGCATAAAAATATTGCATGCATTTTGTAATACTGAACATGTAACTTTTCTGCGCACACACACACACACACACACACACACACACACACACAGAGAGATATGTGTGGCACCAGTAGTACTGAGTCTTGAACTCAGGACTGGGCATTGTCCCTTAGCTTTTGAACTCAAGACTATAGCTCTACCACTTGAGCCACATCTCCAGTTGTGGCTTTTTTACTGATTAAATGGTGATGACTCACAGACTTTGTGTGCGCCCCTAACCCCTCCCTGCTTTGATACTTAATCTTCTGATCTCAATCTCCTGAGTAGCTGGAATTCCATGTGTGAGCCTCCAGCACCCAGGTTTACTTTGTTCGGATATACTATACCCAAAACTGTAATAGGAACAGCACTGTTTGCATCAAAACAGGCTGGGAGCTGGTGCCTCATATCTGTAATCCTAGTTATTCAGGAGGACTCAAGATCTGAGGATGGCGGTTGGAAGCCTGCCCTGGAAAGAACTTTCACTGAGACTCTTATCTCTAATTGACCAAAATGAGGAGGGAGGAGAGAGAGGTAAAAAGGAGGAAGAAGAACAGACAAAAGAAACATAGAAAAAAAAGCAAGTGCCATAAGATGAGCTAAGGCTTGAGTGGTAGAGCAGTACCCACCCCGGTGCCAGGTCCAAGGGGACCCATGCGGGGTTCTGTGCCTCCTGTGCTACACGGAAGGCTGTGGGACTTGAGGGGCCCTGAGGAACTGGACTCGGCCTGATCCTGCCAGGTGCTGAAGGGAGCAGCATGGTAGAAAGTTGCTGTGTCCTCCTGAAGTTCCCAAGTACATCCACTACCCAGAGAGCAGAGCAAGGCGGTTTCCAGTCTAGGAACCCAGGCCTCCTCTCCCACTGTCCCCTATGCAGAGTGGGTGTGCCTAAGAGCGTGGGGGCGGAGCCCAGAGGAAGGGAGTGGGGACAGCACAGCCCCAATGCCAGGGCCTCCAGCCAGTCTGCTAGGGTATAGGGGCGTCCTCACTGAGGACCGAGCATAGGACGGGTGAGCTAGATCCTGCCAATCACTGGATGCCATTGGGAAGAGAGGAGACAAGTTGAGCTGCTTCCTATAAATTACTCCCAAAGCTGCAGAACTCAATCTGCCAAACTCCAGTTTTATCTTTTTCTTTGATGGTCTTCGGGCTTGAACTCAGAGCCAGGGCTCTGTCCTTGAGTTTGTTGTTTTGTTCAACGCTCTCACTTTACCACGTGAGCCACAGCACTACTTGCAGCATTTTCTGAATAGTTTGCTAGATATTAGTCTCATGGCCTTTCTTGCCTGGCTGGATTTGAACCACTGTCCTTAGATTAGTCACCCAAGTAGCTCTGATTACAGGCATGGGCCACCATTGCCCATTTTTAGGGTCTGTTGTGTATGTGCACACACATGTACGTATTTAATCACTGAAAATTGTTCCTGGTCATGGATGATCATTATCTGGGTGGTGGTGACCCACGCCCTCGTTTGCACTTTGTTCCCACAGGACCCTGTGGACATCTCTGATGTAACATTTAATGCCCACGTGCCTGGTTTCTCCTCCAGTGACAGGGACATCTCATCCCAAACATCTAGAATAGGATCAGAATGAAGATAAGTGAGCACAAAATTAAAATCATAAGTGTATTCTGAGTGAATTAAACTCAAGTATTTAATGAGTAAGTAAAATGCATATGCATTTGATTAATATAGCCATACTATTCAAAGGACTTGTATGAAACTGGAACCTGGTAAAATGAGGTAAGTAGGGTTGGGAGAGATGGGAAAGGAGACATTTATCAAGGTGCAGTGTACTCATTAACTGATTTGGTTGAATAAAAACTTCTTTGCACAACTACTTAGAAATAATCACAGAAGAGGGAGCATCAGCTCCTCTCAATCTCACTCTCATTCATCTTGGGATTCCCCTGAGATGGAAAGGTGGTCAGATGTTAGAACTCTCACAGTGACAAGGGGCATGACACTTGCTTGTTGTCTACTTCCTGGCCTTCCCTGCATGATGCCTTGAGGCCTTCTCCCTTCTGGCCCCACTCTTGTTCTCCCTCACCTGGACTGTAGTCCTCTTACCCTGGCCAAGCCTTTCTTCATGCCATCCTTCCACATCCCTGGGATATTAGTTTTCCAACTCTGCCATTAAATGCTACCACAAGGAAATCCAAACAGCAGAAATGTATTTCCTCAGACTTCTAGAAGCTATATGGGAAGCTGAGGTTGAGACTATTGTAATTCTTGGTTAGCACAGGCACAGCTAACAGAGGAAGTTGAAAATAGGATCACTGTGGAGCCACACTAGAGGCAAAAATCAAAATACCTCAAAATATCCATGTGGAAAAAGAGCTTCCTGTATGACTTATCAGTTGAACTGGTAGAAAACTTGAGGCCCTGAGTTCAAACTCCATTGATCATTTCCCCTCCCCACCCCATACACATAGATGAGAACTTGGCTGAGTGTTTCAATGGAGGGTTGTTGGAAAATCTGTGTGCCCATCCATCTATCTATCCAGTGATCTACTGATTGGTCTATCTCCCTGTTTTGGATGTGGACGTATTTCAGATTAATGAGATTTGCTATGTGCCAGTAGCTCACACCTGTAAACCTAGTATTCAGGAGGCTGGGATGTGGGGATTCAGTTTGAAGCCATCTCAGTCAGAAAACTCTAATACTCTTACCCTTAGTTAAGCAGCAAAATTCCAGCGATGGCACGATGGATCATACAAGCACACTGCTGATTAGAATAATGAGACATGGGAAAGGGAGGGAGAAATGCTAGTATTGAAATTAGTATGCACCTAATTCCATAGGGCATTTCCTTTTTGTTTGTTTTTGGGTTTTCAGAGATCAAGTTTTTGGTCTGAGTGGGAGATGTAACCAGACTCTATATAGTAGCCATCTTCACCACACAGCTATGTCCTCCACCCAAAGCACTGTTTCTTGTCATCAAATACCTTTGTAAAATATCTCTTTGCATTTGAACAATTTGATTTGGGGTGCTGAACAAAGAAGCTTACATTGGATTGGGAAAGACATATCCATTTCTTTCCAAACACGTTCCAGCCTTCACTGGTTCTCTTCCAAGTTTGAAAATGAAACTCATCTGTCATTCTAAAACTGATTTAATTCCTGGCTTAAACAGTCATGGAAAACAGATGTGTGAAGAGAGGACTTCTTATAAGCAGGCTCTTCTGAAAGCAAAAACTGAGAGGCAAAGGCGTGGAATTTGACATAGTCCACATCCTGCATAGATTGTTTTCCTAGAAAGCACTTCAGGCTGCATGTGCACCTGGCTGCAGCGACTTGACCATCATTTAACCTTGTATTTCCACTACTTAACTTCCAAAGAGAAGAGGAATTGTCAGGGTTTTTAGTCCTCGGTCCCTCCTGACCCGCAGGAGGGATAGGGAGAACACGGCCTGACCAGGACGAGCCGAGAAAGGAGTGGGCCGACTGACTGCCTGCACCCAGCCCTCCCTCACCAGAAGACAATCAGACACGTCAGGGACACCCGTCAAGGCAGGAACTTGTTTAATGAGGAAGTACATTCAGCTAACATAGGTTGTAGGGGCCTATCAACACAAAGGTGGGCAGCGTGGAGGAGGTGCACATGTTTACTCTCACTCTAGGTCTCAGCAGAGAGTGATTCACAATACCGACGGTATAGCTCAAAGTTAGGCATGGTGTTCATACATGACAGCTCATTTCTTTGGGTGGTTATCTGACTCAGTGATGCAGATTCATGGGTCAGCCTGACCCTGCACTCTGCTCCCAACAAGGAACAATTATCTTTTGACCTGTATCTTGTTGCCTATTTAGTTTCAGAACTGAAAACAAGGACATACTGATACCGACAGCCTGTCATCTGTATTCTTTATTTTTACACTACTCTAAATTATTTAACACTCAGATGACAAGTACGTGGACTCTGCAGATCTTTACATCAGCACATAAGTGAACAACATCACTCATTTACATGGTACCTGTGAAGAAATTAAACAATACACAGAAATTTAGTATGAGTAGTGTAGAAACATCATTCTATCTACAGGGCTGAGTATTGAAACCATGGCACGTGCATGCTAGGCACACAGATCTGCTATTTGAGCCACACCTCTACCTCTGCTATCTGTGCCAGGCCTCTCTGCAGTACTGAGGTTCAACTTTAGAAGCTTGTGCTAGAGGAAGCCTGAAAAAGCTTCTGGCAATGCTGCTTCATCATGTGAATCTCTATTGTGCCCTCAACATGGCCAGGAGTGGACTGGTGACCCACTGGCTCAACTGGATGATAATATTACCGGGAGGATGCACACACACATACACAGTCCTGGGACCTGAAATCAGGGGCTGAGCATTGTCCTTGGGCTTTCTCAAGGCCAGAGCTCTATCACTTGAGCCATAGCACCATTCCCAGCCTTTTCTATGTATGTGGTACCAAGGAATCAAATCCAGGTCCCTTGTGTATGGTAGGCAAGCACTCTACCACTAGACCAAACTCCTGTCTCAACTCCCTAAATTTTGACTGAGGATGTAATTTCATTAGAAAACCATCACTGCTCATTTAGCAGTTATAATCATGCCTGATGCCAAGATTTTAACACTTTACCCTCAGTAAATGATGTCTATACACAATTAATTCAGTCAGAAACCTTGGATTCAGACTGATAAAAAAAGTTTCCATGCTAGATGTGGTGGCTCACACCTTTAATCCTAGCTACTGAGGAGCGCCTAGGCCCCAGAGTTCAAGCCCTGCAATCCATGTGACTGACCAAAAAAAAAAGTTATCATTAAGTGTATAGAAAGGCAGTCAAGTAGCTGGGCACTAGTGGCTCATGACTGTAACCCTAGCTACTCAGAAGGCTGAGATCTAAGGATTGAGGTTCATAGCCAGCCAAGGCATGAAAGTCCATGAGACTTTTTTCTTCTAATTAACCACTAGAAAACCAGAAGTGGCACTGTGGCTCAATGTTGGAGAGCACTAACCTTGAGCTGAAGAGCTCAGGACAGCGCCCAGGCCCAGAGTTCAAGCCCTATGACTACCACCACCAAAAGACAGACGGCTCAGAGTTCAGGCCCCATGACCAACCAAAAACAAAAAGTCTTGGCCAGGAGCATAGCCTAGTGGTAGAATGCTCACCTAGCATGGATGAAGCCCTGGGTTCTATTCGTTACTACCACATACATAGAAAAGGCCAGAAGTGGAGCTGTGGCTTACGTGGTAGAGTGCTACCCTTGAGCAAAACGTGTCCCAGGACTGTACCCTGGCCCTGAGTTTAAGGCCTAGGACCGCCCCTACCCCACCTCACCCCCCCAAAAAAAAGGAAGGAAAGAATATCATGTGCAAAATAAGGCAGAAATCCTGAGAGTAAGTCCACTGGCAATTGTCAACAACCCAGAAAATAGGAAAAAGGGGACTTCATGGATAGATTCTTTTCTACCACCCGAGGAAAAACCAAATGGTAGCAGGCACTTCAATATGAAACCTGTGTTCCCCAGTGCCGTGATGTAAGTTGGTAGTACAGAAGCTACTTTCTCTGATCCTTTGTAACTGCAATCCTAGAAAATGTGAACCCATTGGAATAGGGTCTCATACACAAGGGATCCTATCAGGGTTTTCTAAGAGTTCTCTTCACTGGTAACTAGAACAGCAAGAACTCCATCTCCATACTGGTGTCTTGGTCATTTACTCAACTTGCAAAAGGACAGAACGGCACAGACAAAAGCTGCACTGCTGTGACATTCAAAATAGTTCCCATAAACTTGTTGCCTTGTCTCTGTACATCTTTTATATACATCCCTATCTATATTTGGATATCTGACCTTTTTAAGCAAACCTCTCCCATCATCACTGTGTTCTGGTTCTCTTGAGAACATGGAAGGATTAAATGATTCATAGAAAAATACCATGTGAATTCATACACTTACTTTTTCATCCAAATTAGCTATAATTCACTAACAACTTTATATACTGTACATGCATGGGAATATTTCCTGCTTTTTCCATGAAATGAGGCCTCTTACTAAATTAAATGATGACCTCTGCAAAACAAAGTTTTTTATGCATGATCAACCAAGAGTTCTTTCCTTATGAACCTATATAATGTTTACTGTGCTTTTGCTGCTTTCCTTATTTTCCATTTTATTAGCTATGTAGGAACTCAAGCTGACATACCACGTGTATTTCTGCTTCCAGGACTCCTCTGCTCCCTCCTTGCTGGTGCTACTCTTGGCTGCCTCTGATTTTTTTTCCCCAGACCTGGGGCTTGAACGCAGGGCCCATGCACTGTCCCTGAGCTTCTTTTGCTCAAGACTAGCCCTCTACCAATTGAGGCACAGTGTCACCTCTGCTTCTGTTTATTTGGTGCTGAGGACTCCAACCTAGGGCTTTCATGCATGCCTGGCAAGCATTCTACCACTAAGCCACATTCCCAGCCCCTGCCTCTCTGATTGATAAAAGGATCTGCAGTACTCCCATCCAGTGTGATGGTGGGTCTTTCAAAGTAACTTGAGTTGTGTGGTGCAAAGAACGGATTCAGACTCCATTAAGCTACGTTGTACATAAAATCTGTTTCCATTCCCTCCAATAAGTGTTTATTGCATATAAATCCTGTGACCATCTTCATTTAGTCTTGTAGTTCCTAGGACTTGACTTCCAAAGAGAACAGGAGCAATTATCTTTTGACCTGATCTGTTGTTGCCTATTTACTTTCAAAACTGAAGACAAGGATGTACTGATACCCATAGGCTGTCCTGTATACTGTATGGTTACAATACTCTCAATTGTTCAACACTAAAATGAGCAGCATATGGACTCACCAGGTGTTTGGTTCCAGACAAGATCAGAAGTCATCGTCCCTTTGGGTGCTGGTGTCTTCACTATGAAGAAATTAAACACATACACAAAAATTCAGTCTGCAGCTAGGTAAGTGCTGGTGTCTCACACATGTAATCCTAGCTACTAGGAGGCTGAGATCTGAACATTGTGGTTCAAAGCCAGTCTGGGCACAAAAAGTCTGTAAGACTCTTATTCCAATTAACAGACAGAAAACCAGAAGTGGCACTATGGCTCAAGTGGTAGAGCCCTAGCGTTGAGCTGAAGAGCTTAGGGACAATGCCCAGGCCCAGAATTCAAGCCCCACGACCATCCCCCCTCCAAAGAAAAGTCTGTACAGTGTAGAAGAAAATCATATTTTTTATCTACAGTGCTGAGTATTGAAACCATGATTGTCTGCATGCTAGGCACACGATCTACTATTTCAGCTATACCTCCACCTCTTCTATCCCTGCCAGGCCTTTCTTCAATAGTGAGGTTTGATTTCAGAAACCTGTGCTAGATGAAGCTGCATAGGAATGAGTCTAGCTTTTGGCAATGCTGCCTCATCACATGAACCCCTTGTGTGCCCTCAGCATGGCCAGGATTGGATTGATGAGCCACTGGCTCAACTAGATAATATTTACTGGGAGGGTTGAGGCCAGATGATAGTAATTGGAAGGCACTCACAGTAGGAATGGCTTTGAAAGGCCATTTCCAATTCACCCGCCCAATACAGTTCAAGGGTTAAAGCATCAGCCAGCAGCCCAAGAGAAGAAGCACAATGCCATACTACTAGTGCATGGGCACACACATGTGTGCAAACACACAAGTTCACGGAAGTAGTTTTGGCTGTGAGTTTAAGGACTTGACACTCAAGTTGCAGTCAAAAAATGCAAATCATATGAGACTGTAAAAAATGGTACTAAAGAGTACAATCAACAAGATGAGGGAAAAAAGGGAAGAAAATAATACAAACCTTCATGGTCCACTTATGTGAAGCACGGAGCTCACCAAACTCACAGGATGAGAAAGTTGAATAGTGAGTTGCAAGCTTACAGAAAAGGAGGAAGACAGGGTGGCTTCTGAGCATGGAGGTTCGGATTAAACAAAATGACCCAAAGTTGCCTCACAGCTTAGGCAATGCACCTAACACTACCCAGCTGTACAAAAACAGATATGCTGGCACATCGTATGCTGTGGTTTTTATCCTAATTTTTTAAAAAATCTTAATTCTGGGAGGTCTTCTTTTATGACTAGTTCTCACTCCTTGCTGCAAACCTGTATCATTCTCCAATTCCTAAAATGCAAGGGAACTTTTAACGTTCACAACTAAGAATTTGATTTTAAAAACAATTAAATTTGTTCCGTTTGGTATTGAAGATGCTTTGTAAATCATTCACCTGAGGCCAAACAGGTATGGCTGAAGGGCTTCAAGTCTCTCCAGTAAGAGGTGGTGGAAAACTTTAAGGTTAGTATAATGAACCGCATCAAAGGACATGGCCTTTCCTCTCTTCTTTGCTTTCAAGCAGCTCCTTCTTTACTCTCTTTCTTCCTAGAGCAGTATCAAATGTCTTTCTCACCTGTCTCTCATTGTTCCCTTTCTCCATTCTCTTCCTATACACTGGAATAGGCTATTATTCCTCTTTCAAAAAGCTGTGGAATAGAAAGACTATATTCTCTACAGGTAAGGAGACTATTGCTTTCTCCTGCTCCAATCTTGTGTGTCCAAGTGAATGAGCAAACTTTTCCACCTCACTAAAGGTAAAAGATGAAAGCCACCGTGGAGCTCCTCTAGGCAAATAGATGATTTCAGCAAAGGAAATTCTGGGGCTTGAATTCAGGGACTGGGCACTGATCCTGAGCCTCTCTATGCTCAAGGCTGGCACTCTTAAAATTTTAGCCACAGCATTACTTCTGTTTCCTGCTGGTTACATTTCTACCCAGGCATGCCTCACACTGTGATCCTCAGATCTCAGACTTCTGAGGAGCTGCAAATACAGGAGTAAGCCGCCAGTGCCTGGCTCAAATCTAGTCTTAACCAGCTGATCTAAGCAAAAGACCAACATTTAGAAATAAAAACTGGATTAATTTTTTTTCATCTTGGTGTTCTAGATTGGGCTGTAATCATTAAAATCAGAACACAGGGTCTGGTCATTTTCTGTCTCTTGGACCTAATGCACGTTTCACATCATTTGTGCCAATAAGATAGTCATCAGCGTAACTGTGCTCTTGGTATAAAAAAACTTATTCTTCCGTATTTTTCTTGGTCAGCCACAGGACTTGAACTCAAGAGAATGGATGCTGTCCATAAGCTTTTTTTTTTTTCTCAAGACTAGCATTCTATGAGGTAACTGACAGCTTCATTTCTGGCAATTTTGGTGGTTAATTGGAAATAAGAATGTCATGAACTTTCGTGGCTTTGAGCCATGGAGGGGGGAGAGAGAAGAGAAACAGGAGAGAACAAGGAGGGGGGGAGGAAGAGAAAAAGTGGAGAAAGATAGAAGGAAAGGAAGGAAGGAATGAAGGGAGGGAGGGACAAAGAAAGCAAGAGAAAGCAAGCAAGCCAGCCAGAAAGAGAGAGGGAGGGAGGGTGGGAGGGATGAAGACAGAGAGAGAGAGAGAGAGAGAAAGAGAGAGAGAGAGAGAGAGAGAGAGAGAGAGAGAGAGGAAGAAGAAGAAGAAGAAGAAGAAGAAGAAGAAGAAGAAGAAGAAGAAGAAGAAGGAGGAGGAGGAGGAGGAGGAGAAGAAGAGGAAGAGGAAGAGGAAGAAAAGAAAAAGAAGAAAAAGAAAGAAAGAAGAGGAGAGAAGGAAAGCAAGAAAACAATCACGGAAGCCATGAACAGCCCCGGAGGAACTGGAATCAGCGTGATCCTACCTTGCAGTGAGAGGAGAAGTGTCCTCCTAAAGCTACCAAGAGCATCCTTTAAGCTGCCAGCGTGGTGGTTACCAGTCTAGGAACCCAAGGCCTTGTCTCCCACTGTTCCCTGTGCAGAGTGGGCGTGCCCGAGAGCGTGTGGCGGAGCCCAGAGGAAGGGGGCGGGGACAGCACAGCCCCAGTACCAGGGCCTCTGGCCAGTCTGCTAAGGTCTAGGGGCTTCTTCACTGAGGGAACAGCATAGGATGGGTGAACTAGATCCTGCCAACCACTGGGTGGCCTGGGGAAGAGAGGAGACAAGATGAGCTGCTTCCTATAAATGAGCCCCTGAACTGTAGCGCTCCTCTCCTAAAGTACACTTTTGTTTTTGTGTGTTGGTCCTGAGGCTTGAGCTCAGGGCCAAGGCTCTGTCCTTGAGCGTGTTGTTTTGCTCAAGGCTCTCAACCACTTGAACCACAGCTCTACTTCCAGATTTTCTTAGTAGTTTGGTGGAGATACAAGTCTCATGGCCTTTCCTGCCCTGGCTGGATTTGAGCCGAGGTCCTCAGATCTCAGCATCTTGAGTAGCTAGCAGTACATATGTGAACCACTGGCCTCCATCTGGAAGTCTGATTGTGTGTGTGTGTGTGTGTGTGAGTGTGTGTGTGTGTGTGTGTGTGTGTGTGTGTGTGTGTAACCATCTAATATGTTATTCACTGATGATTATTTTCAGGGTGGTGGTGACCCATGCCCTCATTTGCACTGTGTTCCCACAGGACCCTGAGGACACCTCTGTTATAACATTTATTTTTTTTTATTGTTGGAGTGATGTACAGAGGGCTTACAGTGACATTCATCAGGTAGTGGGTACATTGCTTCTTTTTGTGTGTGGGGAGGGGGTCATGGGTTTTGAGCTCGGCCTGGGCACTGTCCCTGAGCTCTTCAGCTCAAGGCTACCTCCCTACCCTTGAGCCAAGCCCCACTTCACGTTTTCTAGAAGTGAATTAGAAACAAGAGTCTCAGGTCTTTTTGTGCCTGCACTGGCTTTGAACCTTGATCCTCAGCTCTCAGCCGCCTGAGGAACTAGAATTATAGGCGTGAGCCCCCGCTCCCCCTCTCCCCCCAGTGTACCTTGCTTCTTTTTTTTTCAATATTGTCTCCAATTTATTATCTTTTCCACAGTACAAATTTTTCACAAACCGTAAGTCCTTTGCAGGTATTCAAAGTCTGTAAACAAGGGTCTGAATCCCCACACTCCCCACCTCAGTTTCAGCTTGTGAATGTTTTAAGTCCTTCAATCAAGCTTTAGCTCTTCCATTCACATAAGGAATCAAGAGGTTTCTCTCCTTAAATTATTTATATTTGTATCATACACCCTGAAATGCAGTAAATCCCAGTGAAAGCCCTGGGGAAAACAAAACATGATCTTTACAGCAGGACTCGAACCTTTATATTAAATGCATTTTGAAGAAGCATCCCATAATAAAAGCATGGGTTGGGCCGGGAGTTTGGCCTAGTGGTTAAACTGCTTGCCTAGCATGCATGAAGACCCGGGTTCGATTCCTCGGTACCACATACATAGAAAAAAAAAGCCGGAAGTGGTGCTCAGGCTCAAGTGGTAGAGCTCTAGCCTTGAGAAAGTCCAAGGACAGTGCTCAGGCCCTGAGCTCAAGCCCAGGACTGGCAAAAAAAAAAGCATGGGTTTTCGTTTCCAGAAATCAAGTCAATTAGAAACCCTAGTTTCTACTTAAAAACCCATTTTGATCTAAAAGTGAAAACAGTCCCCTATCCACAGTCATTTTACAAACTCTATACAGTTTAACTTGCAGAGATTTTTTTTTCCAGTCTGGAAAACAGTAGTGCAATTAGTTTTACTTCTTTTAAGTTATATAGTCCATCATGTAAATAGCTCTGTGGAAAGATAAGAAGATGCTCTGGTAAACAAGAAATTTTTGCAAGCCCATGCTGGCTTACTAGTCCATTAAAGCTTGGAAGTCCATAGTGGCTTTCAACAAAATATTGTATATACATCACCATCAAAAATGCAGAAATAAATAGGCAGGAAATGACTGTAAACTGTCTCATCTCTTAATGATTTTTCAGTAATTGGCTTGATGAACTGGCTCTGTAGTCACTTAAATAAGCAGACAGTAGACAGTTGCCTTGCAGGACATTCCACTATGGCATCCAGTTTCGAAAGCCCCAATGGAGTTAATTGCAGTCCTAAAATTAAAACAAAAATAGGGAGTAGAGGATGGATGGAAAAAAACGTGTACAGGTGCTACCGAAATGGAATCCCAACAAAACAGCCAGGTAGGTCATTTAGACTTCTTCTTAAAAAGGCTTTTGATTTTTGATGGCGTTTTGCTTTTCTCTCCATTATGACAAAGGTCATGGGGGATGCTGCTTATCCTGGTAACACTTGGGGCTTCCTGAACTGGTTTGCTTTCATTGCCAGTGGAGGAACATGATGTGCGACGAGGTTTAGGCACCGGGATGCCACTAGAGAGCTGGTTCATGCTACAGGACTTCTCCAAGATGCCATTGTACACTTTGCTTGCAGGACTGGAGATCATACTCTTCGTTTCTGTCAGACCTACACAATCAGGAGAGCCCAGGGAGAGATCTGCCGTCATGGGTGAATCTCCTCTGGAAGAATCCTCTAGGGAGAGCTCATCTCTGGATATCTTCCGAGGAGACACTGGTTGATATATCTCGAGGCTTGGGGGAGGAGACTGCTTTCTTCCAATGGAAGAGTTGAAGGAGTCACATTCTGAAGCTGTGTCTGGCACTTCCCATTGCTTTTCGGCAGTGAAATAAATGGCCTCCTCCTCTTCTTCATTCCGATAGAGTGCAGGGCAACTTGACACTGAGAGGATGTCTGGATCCGGGAAGGCAATGAGTGCTGGGGATGCTGAGGCAGGTGAGGATGACGAGGATGGGCTGGATGAGGAGCATGTGGAGGAAGCTGGGCTCGCTGGGACTGTGGTGAAGAGGGCACAATGCTAGGGCGAGAGGGACACAAGCTGCTGCTTCGGGCTAAAGATCCAGCAGGTTTAGCCACAGTCCCAGGAAATGGAGACACGATTAGGGGTGTGTCTTCATCTAAGTCATCAACCCCTCCAGCAATTGGGTAGGGTGGAATGGAAACTCGGGGCAGCACTACCCAGCTGTGATCTGAATAAAGGGAAGAGGTCAGGCTGGGGAGTCCCGAGTTATGGGCTATCTGAAAGCCACAGATCTTCTCAATCTGTTGCCAGCGAAAAAGTCGTTCTCGTAAACAAGTTGTCAACTCTGAGAGAGCTTTCTTTGCTTCCAGAATCTTGTGATCTACTTCATCTAGGGAGGAGCTATGAGCAACGTGCAGCGTCCCAAAGACGGTGCTTCTCTTCTTTTTAATTTTTTCTGCCTCATCCTCAGCGATAGCTAACTGCATTTCAGCATTCTGTCTTTTGATGTTGTAGTACTGTATTTCTACTTCATGGGTTAACTAAAGCCATTTTTGAAGAGCATCTGGAACAGACCAGCTGCTTCGCAGTTCAAATTCTTTTTCAGCCTTTTTTAGAGCCATGCGAACCTGCTCCAATTCCTGCTCTGCATACTCACATCTGCTCAGTTCACACTCAGCTCCTTCCCTGAGCTCTCTCAGCCGACAGGCCTCCTCCTTGGCATAATTGATTTCATCCATCATTTTGTGCTCTAGATTTTGCTTCTCTACAGCAACATTTCTGTTTTCTTCCTGTGCCTTTTCAAGCCTCTCTTGTAAGTCCGTAAGACTTTGTTCTGCAGTTTGTAGACTCTAAGTCTCATCATTTTTGCAACATGTTCTTTTGATGTCTTATTCTGTGTATAAGCAAACCAGCATCCTCCAACACCAATTAGAATAGAAACTGTGAGAATAAAATCCTTCATCCAGTTATGAGGTGGACGTGTCAGAGGTCCAAATAAAACCACATCCAAGGCCTTGAGCTGTAGTTTCTGTCTGTGACTCCGGTCGTTGATTTTCAACTGAGAAATCATAAATGAAAGCTCATGTACTGCGATCCTGGGAAGTGTTGTTCCTGTGACATTATTGTCTCTAAAATTCTTCTCATATTGTGGGAGTTCCACAAATTCTATCAACCACTGAAGGGGCTCTTCAAGGGTCCAGTTATGAACTTCCGATGCTTTCCATCGCTTCCACAAATCCTCAACAGTAATAGGCTTGTCTTCTCTGTGCAGATGGCTATGCGTATTAGTCGCATCTTTATACTTCATATCTTCTCTGATAAATTCAGCGCCTTCCTCTACTTCAATCCCACCATCTTTGTCATCATCCATTTGTTTATGGATCGTCTGAAGAGCTTCCAGACTAAATCTGTCTTCTTCTGTGAAGCATGGTGGACTCAGTGACATGCAGGGATCTGTCAGCAGCGCCTGGCAATCGCCAGCCACTGGCGCTGGAGAAGCAGCCGCCCTGGCCGAGCCACTCAACCGTCGCCCGCGGAGGTGTCTGGGCACCAGGTCGCATCCGTCCATGGCTCCGGCCACCAGGAGCCCGAACACCAGCAGCGCAGCCCAGTGCCGCCCTGGCAGCCAGCCCGAGGCCGGGGCCAGCGTCCTGGAGGGATGCGGGTCGAGGGGACCGCGGGGCGGCGGCGCCCCGGCAGTCGGCCACTCGCTGGCCCTGCCAGGCGCCACCATGGCCGGCGACTCCGCGGGCCGCCCTGCCACCCCAGACGCTGCCTCCCGCTGGACGCCAGTCTGTTCCTCGGGACCCCTGCGGCCTCTGGAGCTCGGGTCGCGGCGGCGTTCATTGGCTCCTGTACAAAACAAAACAAAAAAAGTGGGTGGGAGGCAGAAAGGCACCGCCTCTCCTGGCCGTGCGCGAACTCGCGCTGCTGCCCCTGCGACACCAGGATCCACTGCTCTGGCATGGCTCAGCTCCAGCCCAGCACCAGCACTGCAGCTGCCAGCGCAGCCACGGCCGCCGCCGCCGCACATCGCCCCCCCCACCCCCTCCAGCCCGCGCCTGTGGTAGTACCATGCTTGGCCGGGACGTCTCCGCCCCGCACACTCTTGCTAGCACACCAATCCCCGCCCTGTACCTTGCTTCTTGAACATTGTTATCCCTTCCCAGGTTTTCCCTCCCTCAACTCCTCCCAATCCTCTTGTTTTTCATTTATCTTCCCTTTGTTGTAACATATAACGCCTACTTGCCTGGTTTCTCCTCCAGTGAGTGCCTCAGGGACAGCGACAGAAACATCCTATCCAAAGCATCTAGAAAGGGGTGAGAATGAGGCTTTGTAAACACAAAAATGAGTGAATTAAATTCATACGTATTTTGTGACTGAATTAAACTCAAGTATCTACTGAGTAAATAAAATTCATAAGCATTTGATTAATAGAGCCATACTATTTAATGCAATTGTATGACACTGGAACTTGATAAACTGAGGGGAGTTAAGTATGGTTGAGAGAGATGGGGAAGGAGAGAAGAGGTGACTTTTATCAAGGTGTGTTGTACTAATTAACTGATTGGTTGAATCAAAGCCTGTTTGTAAAACTACTTAGAAATAATCACAGAAGAGGGAGCATCAGCTCCTCTCAATCTCACTCCCACTCATCTTGGGATTTCCCTGAGCTGGAAAGGTAGTCAGATGTTAGGCCTCTCACAGTGACAAGGGGCATGATACTTGCTTGTTGCCTGCTCCCTGACCTTCCCTGCATGATGTCTTCTCCCTTCTGGCCCCACTGACTACCTGGAAGCCTGTGTTTCGTCTGTGCTGCAGACCCATGTGACACAGTCCCCTGGGGACATCCTGGTGTTCCTGACTGGACAGGAGGAAATTGAGGCTGCTTGCGAGATGCTCCAGGTTTGCTGCTGCCAACTGGGCTCCAAAATCCGGGAGCTCCTGGTGCTGCCCATGTATGCCAACCTGCCCTCTAACATGCAGGCCTGAATCTTCCAGCTCACACCTCCTGGGGCCCGAAAAGTGGTTGTGGCGACCAACATTGCAGAGACTTCACTCACCATCGAGGGCATCATTTACGTCGTGGATCCCGGGTTGTGTAAGCAGAAGAGCTACAATCCTCGCACAGGCATGGAGTCGCTCACTGTCACCCCCTGCAGCAAGGCCTCAGCCAATCAGCGTGCTGGGCGAGCAGGTCAAGTAGCTGCAGGCAAGTGCTTCAGTCTGTATACAGCCTGGGCCTATCACCATGAGCTGGAAGAGACCACAGTGCCTGAGATCCAGAGGACCAACCTGGGCAATGTTGTGCTGCTGCTTAAGAGCTTAGGGATCCATGACCTGGTGCACTTTGACTTCCTGGACCCTCCACCATATGAGACCCTGTTGCTGGCTTTGGAACAACTGTACGCTCTAGGAGCCCTCAAACACCTTGGAGAGCTCACCACGACTGGTCGAAAGATGGCAGAGCTGCCTGTGGACCCCATGCTATGTAAAATGATCTTGGCCTCTGAGAAGTACAGCTGTTCAGAGGAGATCCTGACAGTGGCTGCCATGCTTTCTGTCAACAACTCCATCTTCTACCGGCCTAAGGACAAGGCTGTCCACGCTGACAATGCCCGTGTCAACTTCTTCCTCCCTGGTGGAGACCACCTGGTTCTGCTAAACGTGTTTACACAGTGGGCTGAGAGTGGCTACTCCTCCCAGTGGTGCTATGAGAACTTTGTACAGGTCAGATCCATGCGCCGAGCCCGGGATGTGCGGGAACAGCTGGAAGGGCTTTGGAGCATGTGGAAGTTGGGCTGAGCTCCTGCCAGGGGGACTACATCCGGGTCCGCAAGGCCATCACTTCTGGTTACTTTTACCACATAGCACGGCTGACACCTACTGGCTACCGAACAGTGAAGAAAAGGCACGAAGTGGTCATTCCTCCCAACTCCTCCCTCTTTAAAGAGCAGCCGCCCCACTGGTTGCTTTGCCATGAAGTTGTCTTGACCAGCAAGGCATTCATGAGACAGGTGTTGGAGATTGACAGCAGTTGGCTTTTGGAAGTAGCTCCCCACTTCTACAAGGCCAAGGAGGTCGAAGATGCCCACACAAAGAAAATGCCCCCCAAAATAGGCAAGACACGTGAAGAACTGGGCTAGAGAAAAGGACAAATGGGAAGGAACACAAACAGATCTTGATTCCAGCACCTTTTCTTTCTGTACATTGTTTAATTCCTGTTAAATAAAATTATTTTTAATAAAAAAAAGTCATATTGCGTCACGTGATATGTCCATTTTTTTCCTGCTCCCTTCAGTCAGGAATTCAGTTGGTTTGGGGATCATAGATGTGAATTTTGCTTTTCCATTTGAAAGTAGGATCAGTAAGGACTGTAAGGATTTGGAAAGAAATGGGTAGGTATTTCCAAGCCAAGAATAATGTCTGCTGTTCAGCACCCACAATCACCAAGAATGCTCAAATTGCTCCATGCAACAAGATATTATACAAAGGAATTTGATGACAGGAAGCAGTGCTTTGGGCTGAGGGCACAGCTGTGTGGTAAAGACTGCCTAGCACACAGAGGCCCTACCAAAAATTGAACTAAATATCAGAAAAGAAAAGAAATTGCATACTAATTTCAGCACTAGCAACCTTGTTAAGCACATTTGAGGCTGTTCATTCACGCACTGACCTATTGATCCATTCTTACCACATAACCACCCATCCATCCATTCAGCTCTCCATCCTCCCATACAGCCAATCATTCATTATCCATTTCTCCATCCATCACCCATCTTTCTATCCATTCATTTGTTGAGGACATTTTGCAAATACATAAGAGAGAACGAAGGCTACCCTGGTAGATAGGGAAAGTGGTACAATCTGTATTAATTTACACAATAGCCACCAGCCACAGATAGCATGACAGAGTACAATTAGTTCCATTGAAATCAAATGAAAATTTCAGGGGGTGCTTAACTACAGAACTTACATTGGATTGGGGAAGACTTATCAATTTCTTTCCAAACCATAGTCCAGCCTTTACTGCTTCTCTTTCAAGTTGAAAAACAAAATTCACATCTGAAATTCTAAAACTGCTTTAATCCTTGACTCAGGCAATCATGGAAAAATGGACATGTTAGGTGAATAAAAAGGCCTTGAGCTCAAGTGCCAGCACTGCTACCCCTCCCCCCGAATATGTCATGAATAGAAATGTAGGTGAAGCCCTATGGTAAACAAGGACAAGGCCAGGATTTTGATTCCCAGGAAGAAACACACACACACACACACACACACACACACACACACACACACACTTCTCATAAATGATTCTTGGTTATCACTAACTCATGTTTGGCTAATGATGTGCTGTAAAAATAACAGCTAGATTTCAGTGAATGCTTCCCCTAATATAGAAATTCTTTAATAAAACTGTCCTTGCCTTCATATGCTGCTTTAGAATGTGTAATAGTATGCTTACAGCTTATAACACCTCAGGCCTCCTGTGTTTTACATGTTAGGTACATTTCCTTAGCAGCTGTAGTTTGATGGTTTAAATAGATGTAAGACTTTTACATTTGGCAACTTACAGTAATGTCTTTATAAAGATAAGATCAAAATTTACTGGTAGGCTCCAGTTATTTTGTAAATGGCAAGTGAGAAACTTTATGCATATGGGCAGATAGTGTGAGTGATATTTTGGGTTAAGGTAGGAAGATGTCAAATTCGAATGTAAAGATCGTGTCCAAAGTCCACAAGAATGAGCTGGACTGCTTCTCTGGGCATGACTCAGCTACCTCACAGGCCTCTTACTCTCTTTCTCACATAGTTCTTCCCGAAGGGAGACTCAGGTAAAGCAGCCAGATGGCTAGTGCAGGTTGGCAGCAGACTAAGAGAAACTGAAAAGAAGACTTTGAATTTCAGTAATTGTATCTCTCCCCTCTCCTTCTCCTTCTCTCTCTCCCCCTTTCCCTCTCTTTCACCGTCTTCTTCTCTCTCCTCCTGATTCTTTCCCTCCTCCTACTCTTTCCTTAATGTGGCACCAATTGAGGACCTAAGGCACTTGTTTGTCTTTTTTCACTCAACATTAGTTCACTACTAATTGAGTTACATTTTCACCCCTAGCTTTTCTTCTGGCTAATTGGAGATGTGAGTCTCATGGACTTTTCTGCTGAGGTAGACTTTGAACCACTATTCTCAGCCTCCAGAGTAGCAAGGATTATAGTTGTGAGTCACTGGAATCAACAACTGTTGTGTTTTCACATTGAGAGTTAATTGTAGTCCTAGTTTGTACAAAAAGATTGTAAAATATTACTGATAAATTATTAACCCCAAGAAAGCAGCTACTCTCATTTATTTGAAATAGAAAAATCAAATTGCCTGACACTGGTGGCTCATGTTTGTGATCCTAGCTACTCAGGAGACCGAGATCTGAAGATCGAGGTTCAAAGCCAGTCTATGCATGAAATTCCATGAGACTCTTATTTCCAATTAACCACTAGTGTACTAGTCTTGAGCAAAAACTTCAGGGACAATGCAAGGCCCTGAGTTTAAGTCTCAGTCCTGGCATATATGCCCAAGAATTATGACAATGTAAATATCTGACAGGAAATCACTACTTTTAGTTAGATTTGTTAGACAGAATAGGTGAGAGGTTTTCAGTACCTGATAAATATTTTTATTAGGTAACACATGCTTTTGCAATGGTAGATGTTGGAAATCAAGTTTCCATTCGTGAAACAAATACCTGAGAGTGAACTTCTAAAGAGGAGAGGCTTTGCAGGACATTGATGGCTCACACCTGTAATTCTAGCTGCCCAGAAAGCTGAGATCTGAGGATCACAGTGCAAATTGAGCTTGGTTTGAAAAGGGTATGAAACTCTTATCTTCAGATAACAACAAGATGGAAAGAACCAAAAAGAACAGAAATCCTGGCCAAGTTTGAGAGATCAGTGCTGCAGCTTCAAGAGCTATTTCCTGGCAACCAGCTGGTTTTCACCCATCTTCTTCCAGATGGTTTACCAGAGTTCGGCTGGCTCTTGCTCCACTGACCTTCCCTCAGAGCTCAGTGAGGATGCCCCTACCAGCTGGGCTGGCAGCCTGCAGGTGGACTGCAGTCCATCCAAGCCCCGCCCCGCGGCCCCACCCACCCGCGCTTAGACACGCCCCTCCTGCCCAGAGGACCATGGGAGCTGCTTGCCTGGAGTCCCTGTGGAAAGCACAGTTGGAGGCCGAGGGACAGGAGCTCTTGGTAGACCTACTAAAGGAGCATTTGGAGTTTGCTCGTACATTGACTTTAACTTAAAATATGTACTTTAGAATTTAAACGTTTATTTATATATAGTTTACTTATAACTAATAATTTGTTCATTCATTTTGTGGGTAGTGGATCCTGAACTGGGTTGGGGAAAGGTCTGGGTTTTCTTGCTCACGGTTAGTGCTATACCATTTGAGCCACACTACTTATGGCTTTCTGGTGGTTTATTGAAGTCTTATGGACTTTCCTGACTGGGTTGGCTTCAAACCATTATCCTGAAGTCTCAGTCTGCAGAGGAGCTAGGGTTACAGATATGAGCCACTAACAACCGGCTTAAAATATTCTTAATAAATAATTTTGCCATTTTCCATATCCCATCGTTTCAGTCAAGTGAAAACTTTAAAAAAAGGTTGTTACGATTTTACCCAGAGGATTGATTTGACAATTGTAAATTAAATTGATGAAGAGGTCACCATTGAAATTTATACATCACTTTTTCTATCATAAAAGATTAAAATTTCTGGGTAAAATGGAAAATTATGTTTTCAAGATAGTCAAGACTGTTTTTGTTACAGTTTTAGGTATAGAATATTAACATTTGCATCTAAGCTCTGTTCTTGGGCACCTCATTCCTGTAATTCTAGCTATTCAGTAGACTAAGAGCTGAGGATGGTGATTTGAAGCCAGGCCAAGCAGGAACGTCCATAGTTAACCAGTAAAAAGTGAAAAGTGGGGCAGTCGCTGCTTGGGGACGCGGTGGCGCGGGGGCTGCGTTCTGCGCTCAGGGTTCGCTGTCACCGCCCGTCCCTCTCCGGAGCCCGGGCCCGATGGGACGCGCGCCCGTGCGTGTGGCGCGTGACCAAGACCAAAGATGGCCATGAAGTGAGGTCGTGCAAAGTGGCCGATAAAACGGGCAGCATCACCATCTCCGTGTGGGATGAGGTCGGCAGTCTCATCCAGACCGGGGATATCATACGGTTGACCCGAGGATATGCATCTATGTGGAAAGGATGTCTGACACTTTATACTGGAAGAGGTGGTGAACTTCAAAAAATTGGGGAATTTTGTATGGTTTATTCAGAAGTGCCAAATTTCAGTGAACCCAACCCAGATTATCAAGGACAGCAGAACCAAGGGGTAAATAATGAGCTGAAAAATAGTAATACCAGTACAGGTACATTTGTACCAGTGGGAAATGGTGTTCAAACTGGCCCCGAATCAAGGGGATGCCGAATTTCATATTCTGGTAGAAGCAATGGCCGGGGACTGACCTATCCACAGCTATCAGGAGCAACTAATAATCACACAGTCATGACCACAATGAGTAATGGCAGGGATCCCCGGAGGGCCTTTAAAAGATGACCTATGCCAAATAGTCACATGTAGTTTTTGAACTACATGACCTACTTGAACACATATTGCACTTTTATTTATTGTTAACTGTGAAACGTATGTCCTTTATTAGTTTTCTTTTACATTTTTGGTTTGTTAAGACAAGTGGTTGATTTTTATAGCAAAACTGTTAAGCTACTCAAGTATCCTATTGAAGAGTAAGAGCTCTCTGAGAATTAGGGGCATTTACTTAGAGCAAAACTATTGGATATCCTCTTTTAAAAATCTGTACCCATTTTAAGGGTGAGTTACTTGAGATATTAAGCTTTATAGCCTCTGTGAGTCTATCTTCTGTATATGTTTTTGTAATATTTGGCATAAAGTTTAATGGGATATATTGTTTTAAATCCAGCTGTTTACCAGCTAAAGCAACAACCACCAAAAATGTGAAATTTGATCAATGCTAACAGCCATTTTGACTCTAGGAATAACTGACTATATTGACTGCTATTAAGATTTTCCCTAGCACTGAATCATCTAGAATTCTTGAGTTGCCCCCCTCAATTTATCGTAATTATGGAATAAAAGTAATTATTTTGTAAGAAAGTACATTTTCTGTGCTTTCTGTAATGTGGTACTTTTAACCTTTGTTTTTAAAACTACTTATTATGTTGGGGGAAAATTTAAAACTAAGGCCTTAAGTATTTAGTTTTGAAGCTACCATGTAAAATATTAAAATGTAGTTTGGAGGAGTTGTAAAATCACAAACATTGATTATTAAAAAAAGTGTAAGTAGATATAATGAAGGTGATTTAAATTGAATCCATGTAGCAATTAGCAGTCTTAAGTTGCCCTGGTAGTTAACAGCCTTCAGTGAAAGTGCTAGGTACTTCCCTTTATTTTAGTTGTGTGTATGTGTCCTAATTTTGGAATAGATTGACATTATAAGCAAAAGTTACATGACTCTCAAGAGTGGGTTGCAGCTTTATTAAAAATTTTAACGTGTACTTTATTTATATGTTACAAATGAGACCCACTTTTACTTTTTATTATATGGGTGGATAGCTAGTAACTTTTTTCCTTTGTTAAAGTTTCACCTCCTCTTTTGAATAAAACTTGTATTAATATTAAAAGATCTTTCTAATTTTTACTCTTTTCTATGACAACAGTGGAGAGCCTATACATCTTCCTGACATTATAACATTAACCTGGAGACTTCTTAGTTTTATATTTGTTGTCTTCCCCCCTCCCACTTTTGTTGCTTTTTCCTTCCTACCTCAAATCATACAATAAAGTCATAGCATTTTAAAATTTAAAAAAAAAGTGAAAAGTGGAGGAGAGTGGCTCAAATGGTAGAGCACAAACCTTGAGATAAAAGCTACAAGGCAGCACTTAGGGCCTGAGATTGTGTCTATACCAGCACCTTCCCCACCAAAAGACCACCATAAAACATAAGTTGTGTGACATCTAATTACTATACAGGTCACAAACTCATATTTCTGCCTCCAGAGTAGCTGAGATTAAAAGCATGTGCAGCACATCCAACTTCTCCTTCTTGCTTTCTTTGCTTCCCTCCTTCCCTCCCTCCTTCTTTCCTTCCCTCCCTCCCTCCTTCTTTCCTTCCCTCCCTCCCTCCGTCCTTTCTTTCCTTCCTTCTTTCCTTCCTTTCTGTTTTTTTTTTCTGTTTGTGAGACAAGGTCTGAGACACAGATAGCCTAGCTAGACTTGAATTCTAGATCCTTCTGTCTCAGCTCTCTGGGAGTTGTTAAGACAGACAAGCTTCACCATACCTGACCTGTTCTTATTGTTACCTACTGTAGTTTAGATTTTGCCTTTTGTAGGACCTTCTATAAATATAACTCTGCATATTGCATGGTTTCATATAAAACTTCCAAGATACTTATAAATTATTAATAAACCCTCTGCATTCTTTTTATATTTTGAAATAGTACTCTATTACATAAACATTCCCCATTTTGTTTATCCATTATCACATTTTATTCATCCATTTATCCCCATATTTATTTATCCGTGGACATTGGATTTATTTGTAATTTTGGGTTTGTGATGAATGTAACTGTTATGGATATTCTTTTTCTTTTCCTGTTTTCTCTTTTGGTTTTTTTTTTATACAGAGTGGAGTTTGACCTCAGAGGCTTGTGCTTGCCAGGCAAGGTTTGGGATTGATTAATTTTTTGTGGGGGGGAGGTAGTCATGGGGCTTGAACTCGGCCCGGGCACCGTCCCTGAGCTCTTCAGCTCAAGGCTACTGCCTTAAGCCAAGCCTCACTTCCCATTTTCTAGATGTTAATTGGAGAAGCATCTCAAGTCCTTTTGTGCTGGGGCTGATTGTGAACCTTGATCTTCAGATCTCAGCATCCTGAGTAGCTAGGATTATAGGCATGATCCACTGTGCTTGGCTTGGGATTGATTAATTTTTTAACTGATTGAGCCATACCCCTAGTTAGGTTTTCTCTTGTGATTGTCTGAATAGGGCCTTCCTTTATCCCAGGCCATCCTGAACCTCTATCCCCCTATTTATGCTTCTAACTGAACTGGGATGACAGCATGAATCACCACGTCCAGCTTTTTATTGTTGAGATGAGGATCGCAGTGCAAATTGAGCTTGGTTTGAAAAGGGTAGGAAACTCTTATCTTCAGTTAACAAGAAGATGGAAAGAACCAAAAAGAACAATTTAGAAGACATGAATAGAGATGAATATGAAGAAAAAGAAAAACTAAAATCATAAAAATTGTCACCATCCCAAAATATTAACCACTAACTTACATCCTTCAGTAACCAGATGGTTTGCTGATATATTTGAATGTTAATATGTTCAGATGATTGCTTCCTAAATACAAGTACTGCTGGGGCCAGCCGGCAGTGAACCAGGGTTCACAAATTGGGATTCCTGAAATAGGGGGCAGGGACTAGGAAAAAATAGAAGAGAGACAAACAGATGGGGTTTGGGAGGGCTACAGCCCAAATCAGGAGCCACAGCTTAAGAAGACAGTAGCCCAAGACTGTAGCCCAGTTTATTTCCAGTTCTGACCTTAAATACACTTGTTTAAACTAGGGAACTGCCAGTGGCTACATTCGTACAAACAGTATCAAGTCTCAAATAGGTTGAATGAAAAGCGATCAAGTCCCAAATAGGTTAAATGAGAAGCTATCAAGTCCCAAACAGGTTAAATGAGAAGCTATTGACACAGCCCAAAATCATGATAAGAGCTTACTTCCTTGTGTACTCAATTGTGCGGGTCCAAGGTCACTGACCCCACAGTCACGGTTACTGACCCCACTGTCGGTCTCCAACAAAGTACCTATGTGCAGATATAATTATAAAATCTACTGCCTGTCTGTCTATCTGTCTGTCTATCTATCTATCTATCTATCTATCTATCTATCTATCTATCTATCTATCACCTGGTACTGGTATTGAGGCTTGAACTCAGGTCTTGTCTTCCTGCTTTCCTTTTTTCCCCAATGTATTCCTGGGTGCTATGATTCTGTATATCAGGAAGTTGTGTCTAGACATAGGTGTTTGGATTACTGGTCAGTGGGTCCACATCCTAAAAAGACATATTGGTTGTACATGATCATATATATGAGCCCTTGTATTCATGTGCTTTTTGTTTCACATACATGCTTCTCACATTTTCCTGTCCCATTGCTGCTAAGAGAGGAAGTACAAGCATCTTGTCAGAATGTGATCCCTACATCTCCCCATGGCTCATTGCTCATCCCATTATTCTGCAGACTTCTTCCTTTGTTCTTTTAAAGAAGTATGCTGCTCAGTCCTCTGAGGCTGCAAGTCTAACAACACAAACTGCAGAAAAGGCACTAGTGTTAAGTGAGGAATCCAATTAAGTTCTAAAATGTTAGTTGACAGAAATTTGTAGTCATCTTCTTTTGAACCACAATCCTCAGATCTCAGCCTCCTGAGTAGCTAGCATTCATTACAGGCATGAGCCACTGTGCCCAGTTAGAAATTTTCTTCTTAATGCAAATCAAAATAACATTGAGATTTCACCTCACCCCAGTTAGAATGGCCATTATCAAAAAATCAAATAACAACAGACGCTGGTGGGAATATGGCCAGAAGGAAGTGCTACTATACTGTTGGTGAGAGTGTAACTCCTTCAACCACTCTGGAAAGCAGTATGGCGATTCCTCAAAAGACTAAACCTAGAGTTCCCCTATGACCCAGCAATTCCCCTCCCTGTCATTTACCCAATAGTCCAGAAACAAGGCCATACAAAAGCTACTAGCACAACGATGTTCATCGCAGCATTATTTAACATAGCTAAGATATGGAACCAACCCAGATGCCCCTCAGTATATGAATGGATCAAGAAGATGTGGTATTTATACACAATGGAATTCTATACTGCCATCAGAAAGAATGACATCACCCTGTTTGTAAGGAAATGGAAAGACTTGGGGAAAAAAAGCATATTAAGTGAAGCCAGACCCAAAGGAACATAGGCTCCCTTTGTAATAATTAGTACACATCTATGCATCTCCTGGCAGAGATCAAAAGCTCAAAAGCTAAGTGCATCTGACCATATAGGATGAAACTAAACAAAATGAACTCTAGGATATGGAAACAGAGGTTTATCTTTGTGATTGTTGTTATGAAGTTATTTCTTTTCTCTTTTTTTTCCCTTGTGGTTAATTTTATGTGGTTACTGTATCTGACTTTGTTACCTGGTGTATTGTATATATGTTTGTATACCTGGTGTATTTGAAAAAGAGAAGGGAAGGAAGAAAACAAGATGATTGGGAGGGGGTGGGGGAAGGGGGAGGGGAACAAAAACATGAGAAGGGGTATCAATGTTGAAGAAGTAATATTCCCACTATCTGATGGATGTAACTGTAACCTTTGTATACATTATCCTGAAGATAAAATGCAATAAAAATAAAAAAGAAAATTTTCTACTTAACAGATTGACTATTACATTAAATGATCAATCAAATGATAGATAATAAAGGTAAGCTTAGAAGGTAGATCCAAGGAATAATTACAATAGCATATTGAATTTGCCTTTTTCTTTATAGGTCAAAAGTTACCTTGTAAATTGACCATTTTTTATCATCAAATTCTATGAATGCCACAGAATGGGGTTCCATAATGAGTTTCAATAGGGCTTACAGGAGGAAGGAAATGATAATGAAGCTCACTCAGAGACAATGTACTAAATCCAGGAAAACAAAGTTTGTGTATAGAAATGGCTATGGGCAAATGAAGAACAACATTTTTTTGCTAGAAATGTAATAAATTATTCCCTTAGGTGTCACGCTTAATGTTGAGAAAGCTATTTGGAAAGAGTCTGATCACTGGACCAAAATACAATCTTAATTCTACATGCTCACAAGGCCATTCCTTTCTGATCTTGTCAGGGTAAATAAGACAGTATAAAACTCCTTACCAGCAGGAAAGGGAAAAACCATCTAAGGAAATATTGTCCATTCTGAGAGTTATAGATGCAGTGAAAATTTGATAAAGAATTAAGCTAACCTCAAAGAATGTTAGTGTGGGCATCTAGGAGGAAAAGGAATCCTTAATGAAGGTTACAAATGGTAGACTAAGTCTTTAATGAGGAAAAGACTTGCCAAAGTAATAGAAGAAATACTTTGGGAAAATACCTATTGTTGAGGTGAAAGAAATTGGAACAAGGTGTTTATAGGTTATTCATGTGAAGTACACAATAACGTGCACCTTAAATTTGCTCATTTTGGTGTTTTTATTTTATTTTATTTTTTTGCCAGTCCAGGGTGGGGACTCAGGGCCTGAGCACTATTATGTGGTAACTAGGAATTGAACCTGGGTCTTCATGCATGCTAGGCAAGCACTCTACCACCAGACCAAACTCCCGGCCCCTCATTTTGATATTTTTTTTAATGGCAGTCCTGGTGCTTGAACTCAGAGCTTGGGCACTGTCTTGAACTTTCTCAAGGCTAATATTCTACCACTTGCGCCACAGCACCACTTCTGGCTTTTTCTATGTACATGGTACCAAGGAATTGAACCCAGGGCTTCTTGCATGCTAGGCAAGCACTCTACCATGAGGCTATACTCCCAGCCCTCATTTTGGTATTTTGTGCCTCTCTCTCTCTGTCTCTCTGTCTCTCTCTCTCTTTGTCTCTCTGTCTCTGTCTCTGTCTTTTGCCAGTCCTGGGGCTAGAACTCACAGCTTGGGCATTGTTCTTGGGCTTTCTCAAGGCTAGCACTATATCACCTGAGCCACATCACCATTTCCAGCTTTTTTTCAGTGTATGGGATACTGAGGAATTGAACCTAGGGCTTCATACATGCTATGTGAGCACTAGACCATTAGAATACTACTGCTCCCAATTCCAGCCCTACTGTTTCTTTTTATTCTGCTAGCTTACTTGTGTCAAATTAATAACCAAAATATTTCTGTGTGTGCATCTTACATGATACTCAGTATATATTTAAATGATGAAGATTTAGGTCATTGAAGTAATACCTGAAGGAAAAATAAAAGTATTCCAATAAGAATTACATTGAACACTTGAGGAAATATACTTTTGTTATTTCTTATTTAAGGATCAGTGTTTTTTTGCTGTAAATACCATGATTTATCTGACTTTACAGGATGTGACTCAGTATATTGCATCAGAAGAGCAAGACAGTTGTGAGGAAACATATCCATCCTTTGGTATGTTCATTATTTATATTCTATCTTCTCGTATAAGTGGGTTTTGTATTTTCAATAATATAGCCAAAGGAATTTACTTCCAAGACTACCCTGAACAATTAATAGGTCAAATCAGCAACTGCTATAATTATTTTTGCAAGTATGAGTACTTACTAAAACACTTAAGAAATATCAGCATCATATTAAGTATGATCTTTAGAGTTATGCTCAAAATGTGTGATTGATTTGTGCTTCTGATAATAAATATGCCTCATGTGATAAAACTTTAAATCCAAATCAAAGACTGACTAATTAGTCAGAATTAAGAATCCTATTTTGTCATTAACCCTTAGCTTCTTATCAAAGGGAAATAATTCTTAATGGCTCCCAATTCATAATTTCATATTAAAATCATTAATGCCAAAGACTGGAACAGAAATATATCATGTGGTATGCGTACCTTCAATGTGTGGATTGAGGGAGAGAAGAGTCTGACATGTATCTGAAGGAGATGATTGGGAAGGGTGCTGAATATTACAAAAAACCCAAAATATTTCATTTTAATGAATTGGATCAGAAAATACAACCACATTTTTATAGACTGATATAAATATAGCTTAGCATAGATTCACACTGGACTTTCTGCTGTGAGTATACACAGATGAAAGACCCTGTATAGACTATAACCAAGTGGAAGGAAACCATTAATCCATATATCCAATAGAAACTTAGAAATCATGGCTTCATGCCATGTTAAAATTGTGTTGTGTATTCAAAACTGAATCAGTTTCCCTTTCTGAATAGTTACCTATGGAGACACCATCAGGAAACAAACCATGCATGTTTGCATTGTATTGACATGACAGAGAAGGAATCTGTCAGCAAAGAATTTTTAGCTCTAGAACCCCTTCCAGTGAAGATGTTGAGAAGGATTTACATTTCCTTTGTTCCTGAGATGGAAGCCAGAAGGAAGAAAATTCCCTACTCAAACAACAGGTTCCCTAATATGACATTGATCCTCCATGGAAAGAAAGCTGACAGATGAGTGAATCTCTAGGAGGATCATCATCCAGGGAGACGAGCAGAGCACGCCTACATTCATCATTTTACCCTGACAGTCAGGGGCTGAGCAGGTGTCAGCTAGAAAGATACCATTATCCTGGCATCTACATTGTTATAATGAACAGAAAGGAATGACAGCGGGAGGACAAGGAGATTTCTCACATTTAAGAAGCAGCTCTTCTTGGGCTAGGAGTTT
The DNA here is from genome assembly GCF_031878675.1 of Megascapheus bottae. Taxonomy (NCBI): domain Eukaryota; kingdom Metazoa; phylum Chordata; class Mammalia; order Rodentia; family Geomyidae; genus Megascapheus; species Megascapheus bottae. The sequence goes on along the minus strand of NW_028327439.1, from coordinate 246,000 downwards.
GGCCTAGTGGTAGAGTGCTTGCCTAGCATGCATGAAGACCAGGATTTGATTCCTTGGTGCCACATACACCCAAGTGGTGTTTTGCCTCAAGTGGTAGAGAACTAACCTTGAGGAAAAAGCCTAAAGACAGTGCTCAGGCCCTGAGTTCATGCCCCAGGACTAGCAAAAAAAAAAGTAACTCTTCTTACCATATACAGCTTATACTTCTGTTAATCAAGAGGCTGGGAATTGGTAGGTCCAGGTTCAAAGCCAACCCATCACAGAAGTCTGGGAGACTCCCTATCCACAATAAGTAGTAAAAAAAAAAAAGGAGGCAGACAGTGTACCTCATGAGGTAAAGGCCAAGTGTGGTATAGAAAGGCGAGAAAGAGTAAGAGAGGCCCTCAGTTTAAAGGCTGAAACCAGCTAAATCTGAAATCCAAAGAAAGAAAGATAAATGGATTAAGCAAGCAACTGTCCTTTTGCCTTTTTTTAAAGCTTATTATACTTTTTTATTCACAGAGGAAAGCTGTAAATGGTATTTTCTTCTGTTTTTGGCTGTTGGGCTTGGATTCTGGGCTTGGGTGCTCTCCCTTAGCATTTCAGTTTAAGGCTACTGCCCTACCCCTTGGCCACAGTGCCATTTCCCATTTCCTAGTGGTTAATTGGAGAGAAGAGTCTCACAGTCTTCAGAGTCTTTAGTGCCTGATCTGGCTTTGAATAGAGATTCTCAGATCTCAGACTCTTGAATAGCTAAGATTACAGGCATGAGACACTGTGCTTGGCTGTAGTTTCCTTCCTTCCTTCCTTCCTTCCTTTCTTTCTTTCTTTCTTTCTTCCTTCCTTTCTTTCTTTCTTTCTTTCTTTCTTTCTTTCTTTCTTTCTTTCTTTCTTTCTCTTTTCTTCCTTTTTGTTTTTTGCCAGGCTTACGACTTGAACTCAGGGCCTGAATACTGTCCTTATGTTCTCAAGGACAGTGTTTTAGCCCTTGAGCCACAGCACCACTTCCACCTTTTTCTATGTATGTGATACCGAGGAATCAAACATGATATGTGATATGGGATAGGCAAGCACTCTTACCAATAGGACAAACTCCTGGCTCAAACATAGTATTTAAAGCTAATGTACAATCTAAAATATATCAACAACTCAAAAAATTGAATCACTCCAAAACTAATCTCCAAAGTAACAACCATCCCATTAAAAAATGGGCCAAAGACTTAAAGAGAGTCTTCTCTGAACAAGAAACAAAAATGGCCTATAGACACATGAAGAAATGCTCAACATCTCTGGTCATAAAAGAAATGCAAATCAAAACAATTCTAAGATTCCACCTCACTCCAGTTAGAATGGCCAGGATCAGGAAAACGAATAATAACAGATGCTGGAGGGGATGTGGCCAGGAGGGATCACTACTACACTGTTGGTGGGAGTACAAACTCGTTCAACCACTATGGAAAGCAGTGTGGCAGTGCCTCAAAAGGCTAAACATAGAACTCCCCTATGACCCAGCAATTCCACTACTTGGCATTTACCCAACCATCCAGAAACAAGGGCATACTAAATCCACTAGCACAACAATGTTCATTGCAGCACTATTTACCATAGCAAAGATATGGAACCAACCTAGATGTCCCTCAGTTGATTTTGATCAACAAGTTGTGGTATTTGTACACAATGGAATTCTATGCTGCTGTCAGAAAGAATGACATCACCCCATTTGATAGGAAATGGAAAGACTTAGAAAAAATCATATTAAGTGAAGTAAGTCAGACTCAAAGGAACTTAGGCTCAATGGTTTCCCTCATTCATCATAATCAGTAGAAACCTTGGGCTCTACTAGCAGAGATCTGCAATAGAGCAAAATCTTGATACGTAAGGCCATATAGTATGAAGGTAATTGAAAGGACCTCCAGGATATTGAAACAAAAGCCATATAACGAATGATTGTTGTCCTTAATGTACTATGTTGTCTCTCATCTCCTTTGCTGTCCCTTGGGTACCTCATATTGTTACAGTATCTCACTTTGTTATCTGATATATTGAATTTATTTGTATTTGGTTATTTGAAATTTGATAGGGAAGGGGGGAAAACCAAGACGGGTGTGGGGTGTGGGGGGGAGGGTAATGGGTACCAAGACATGTGAAAGGGTATCAATGTATGTGAATTAATGCACCTTCTATCTGGCAAATATCATGTAACCCTTTTATTAATTACAATAAAAAATTAAAAAAAAGAAAAAAATAAAGCTAATGTACAGAAGAAAATTTCCATTGAACTCTCTCACATGATTTACTGCTTTCTTGCCAGAGAAAGCTTTTCCTTAATAATTAGATTAACACCCTCTTGGGTCCTTTTGTATCTAGGAAAATACTTGTTTTTCTTCTTGTTGGTGTTGCTTGTTGGTCATGATCCTATGGCTTTAACTCAGAGCTGGGCACCTACATGTTTTTGCTCCTGGTTAGCACTTTCCCATTTGAGCCACAGCTCCTTTCTAGTTTTTTGGAGGTTTGTTGGAGATAAGTCCCATAGACTTTGATTCCTAAGCTGATTTCAGGCAGGGATTCTGAGACCTCGGCTTCCTGAGTAGTTAAGATTACAGTTGTGAGCCACTAGAGCCCAGCTGATGATACTTTTTCTTTTGCTTAATTCAGTATTAGGATCCCTCTGATTGTATCAATATCATCTTTTGAGACATAAGAAATTTTTCTTCTAGAAAGTGTTTTCATATTTTATTTCTAGCCCAGTGAATATATTAGTACTTAAAATATGTATTTGATACTCAACTATAGTAGTTTAAGTTAAATAAAGAATAAACACAAATATAAAAGCTCTGATTTTCTCTGTATGATGACTTCAGTGTGCAAGATGGAGTTTTAATATCTGTGAAAACTACTTTTATTTCCTCTGGCATCTGTTAAACCACATCTTGTAATTTTTGGGGGGTGGGTCATGGGTCTTGAACTCGGCCTGGGCACTGTCCCTGAGCTCTTCAGCTCAAGTTTACCACCCTACCCTAGGTGTTGTCCTTGAGTTCTTCAGCTTCCCTACTCTTGAGCCAAGCCCCACTTCCCGCTTTCTAGAGATTAACTGAAGATAAAGTGTCTCAAGTCCTTTTGTGCTGGGGCTGGCTTTGAACCTTGATCCTCACATTTCAGCCTCCTGAGTAGCTAGGAGCTGATGTAAACACCTGAGAGTCTTTTATTGCAAGCTTGAGCCTGGGCTCCTAATCATCAGCCACACAGCAGGTTAGAATTGAGAGCCCCGACCCGTCAGTTAGCAGGGTTTTTTTTAGTAATTTGACCATAAGGCACAAGCTGGCCATATGCAAGAGGCCAAAAAAATTGTAACATTTCCACCTGGTTTCTTGCCTTTGTTCTTCTGTCAGGAATTTACAGCCCACAGCTTACTCAGGAAATTAGGGGGAAATCTAGAGAGGGGTCTCTTCAGTCTACTAGATTCCTTCTTTTTTTTTTTGCCAGTCTTGGGCTTTGAGCTCAGGGCCTGAGCACTGTCCTTGGACTTTCTCAAGGCTAGAGCTCTATCACTTGAGCCTCAGCACCACTTCTGGCTTTTTTGTGTATATGTATGTGGTAACGAGGAATTGAACCCGGGTCTTCGTGCATGCTAGGCAAGCACTCTACCACTAGGCCAAACTCCCAGCCCTAGATTCCTTCTTAGAGAGGATACTTTCTGGCACTAATTTGATCACTGTGTGTGTGTGTGTGTACTAAGGCTTGAAATCCAATCCTCAAAAACTTGCTTGGTTGTTTACTTATGGCTGGCTCTGTACCACTTGATCCTCTACTTTCTAGTTTTTTGATGACTAACTGAAGGTAAAGTTCTTCTATATTTACCTACCCCTGGTAGCTATGAACCAAGATCCTCTGAGCCTCTTGAGTAAATAGGATTATAAGAGATGAACTACTGGCATGCATATCTATTGGCATGGGGTTTCTTTCTTTTATTCACTTGTAAGAAATGTCAGAGGAAAACAAATGACTTATAATTAGGACTACTCAGATAAAACACTGATGTTTAACACATGGGTTAACATTCGCTATGCTCATCAACCTTCCGTATGATTTCAATCTTTTATCTCTATAATGTGTAATTAGATTTCTTGAGCCCTATTTTTGGCAATAATTAGATCACTTACAAGAAAGTTGGTTCTTCCTCTCTTGGTTTTATAAATTGTTGGATATTTCAGGGCAGGATTTATGGAGTGTTAATTTTGCCCTGCTGTAGCAAGGCATCTCTGATGTCCTCTGTTCTGTAAAGACATCACTTCCTGGCAGTGTGTGAACAATAGGTACTTTCCTGTCATCTCTTCATGTGTTTTATTCCTCAATGTCAGGCTCCTTTCTGAACACACGTGATCCATTGCTCTGTTACATATGCAAGGGGGTCCTGTGTAGCTCTCCTGGATTTCCCTCATACCACTCTGAACACTCCAGTGCGCTGTCACGTGACACTCATCCTCCTCTCTTCCATCAGCCTGTTTTACTCACCATTGCATCTTGGGAACTTGGAGTATGCACCACCTAGCTCCCTTCTTTCTTTGCCTTGGTCTGTGCATTCACTGACTCCATTCTCTCAAATAGGTTGTCTTCAAAGTGCTTTAATGTGGTTTGCTTGAATATTTTTGGATTGGCTTCATACAGAAACAGAGCTCAGTGCAGCTTACTCCACCTTAGGTAGAAACAGACTGCCATGAAGCATCAGTAAATATTGTAGACTGGATAAATGCCAGTTCATAGTCTCTCTTCTTGCTTCCTTTTTAGTGTTTAGCTATCAATGTAGCTATTTTCTTCTGGAAAGTACTCCTGTGCCTAAAGAAGGTCAATTCCCAGGAGAAAATGCATTTTATTCCAGCATCTAGTGAATCGATAGTGGCCATTTTTCTGCCTTTCCATTGCCCTAGTCTCTAAGCTAACCCAGAACAAGGATGTAACTCATCTACCTACAGATCTTCATGTAGTTGTTTCCTGAAGTAGAACCTCTTTATGCACTTGGACAGAGAGTGGATGAGAAAATATGTGTTCCTTTATAATAAAAAAATAACCCAACCTGACATAGCTTTTTCCCTTGTTTTCTTTCAGGTTGGTTATTTCAGCCAGAATGCACTTCATTCATATGTAAAATACATATGAGAATATGCTTGGGAAATATGTGGAGATGCCAAGAGAAGGAGCAAAAAAAAAAGCAAAGAATATGTTATCACAGTTACAGTGTGAAGAACAGGAAGGAGAATTTTGTCATTTTGAGGTAAATGCCTATCTATATGTAGTGTTTGACAGTTTGGGACAAGTTAGTTTACCACTGATACATGTAATGATTAAAGGCATATTTCTTAAATCACAATTTTAATGACTTCCTAAAAGGAGAATATACTGAGATCTCATTGTAAAGCAAAAATTTTGAATATGCTATTTGTTGATGCTGCCAGAAAAAATATTCTGTATATAAATAATTTTATATGTTCCTATTTAATTACTTTCAACAAATATTTTTATGTATAGGATTATAAAATTGAAACATGAGTTTGATCAATATCTCAAAAATACTCATAGAAAGAATCTTCATTCACAGCTCCTCAGCACTCAGCCATGTTATGACATATGTCCAATATTACTAACACTATGGATGCAAAGGCATTTTTCATTTATTCTTTTGTTCTGGTTCTCAGAAATGCAAGTTCCTTAGGAGTTCTTTATTGACTAATGAAATGCTGGTATTTGTCCTTGGCAAACTTCACAGGACTGTGGACAGCATGAAGGAGGCCATTGAAGGAATTTCCTTGGTGATGCACACACTCAGTCTCTTGCCCATACTCCTATCACAAGGCCTAGCAGCGAGGGCTAGTCTACAGAAAAACTTCCACATGTTGCAGAATTGAAGGGAAGTTTCTCTCCTGGAGAAAACCATGTGACTTCATCCTCAAATGCATACACTTCAGTTGAGAGCCTGGACCAGTACCTGAGCAGGGTCAGTTGCGTCAATGTTTTCCACTGGCTTGCGGTATTTGAATGATTATTCTTCAGTTTTTGACATCCTGACTTGTTTGACTGCCTTGTATGTATTCAGTTAAGATTGCTACCATTCAGTGTTCATAAAAGAATTGGAGATCTTGGCATTTTTTAAAACCTCTAGGTCTCATTCTGAATTGCTACAGGTTTTTTTTTTTTTTTTTTTGGTCATGGGACTGGGTGTTGTCCCTGAGCCCTTTCAGCTCAAAGCTAAAGCTCTTGCCCTACCCTGGAGCCCCAGCGCCACTTCCGATTTTGTAGTCGTTAATTTGAGATAAGAGTCTCATTGACTTTAGAGCCTGAGCTGGATTTGACCCGTGATCCTCAGATCTCAACTTCCTGAGTAGCTAAGATTACAGGCACGAGCCATGGTGGCTGGCCAGCTGTTTTTGTTTGTTTGTTATTGTTATGTCTTTTTTGTTCTCAGTGGGGCTTCCAGTATCCTCCATACTTGTGTTCTCTATTCGTGGGATAATTTCAACAGTTGCTCTGACTTTATTAATGTTTATCAGATAGTATACTGAAGAGCATTTTATACATGTCCCATACCTTCTCTTGTCATGTCCTCACTCCCCACTGCTGCCCTTACCGCAAAAGGTCCTCTTGTACATTCCTATTATTCATCTTTAAAGTCTAGATTTACAAAATGGAGAGAAAATGTGACATTTGGCTCTCAGTGTGATGTATTTGGCTTAGCATAATGAGTTCTCCTATCCATTGTCCCCATAATGATTTCACTCCATTTTTAGAGCAGACCCATTCCTCATTTTGTCCACATATAGCAGTTTTGTATATACTCATTGATGAGTAGGCAATAGTTTTGATTCCTGTGTTTCAACATTTTTGTTGTTGTTGTTGTGAGACCTGAACTCTGGGCCTGGGCTCTTTCCCTGAGCTCTTCAGCTCAAGGCTAGGGCTCTAACACTTTGAGCTTCAATGCCACTTCCGTTTTTCTGGTGATTAATTGGAGAGTACTGTGCCATGTATTTCCTGCCTATGCTACTTTGAACTGTGATCCTCAGATCTCGTCTCCTGACTAGTGAAGACTGCAGGCGAGAGCCACTGGTGTCCAGCTTCAACTCTTTTGAATAGTGCTAAAATAGGCACAAAGGTACGATGAGAAAAGTTATGTTTTGTGTAACTTGACTCCATAAGGATATGGAAATTAGCATATTTTAAGTTTCTGTGGAAGCGGCATCTGAACTGGTTTGGAAATGAACACTGCTGTCGAGACACATCACTGGCCATGCTCACCACCTGCATGATTTCACCTCACAAAACCTGATTGTCCTGCACCATCTCAAGCTTACCCTCCATGCTGGAGCTCATATGCTTACAATTGAATGTCAGCAAATAATTTTATGGACCTGTAAACTTTAAAAATGAACTCTGTTTCATGAATAAAATTGTGTCAATAAAATTTTGTTCAAACACAAAATCTTTTTCTATGTGGTTTTGTTATTGTAATATATAGTGGGTTTACAGTTATATTTGCCAGATAGTAGGCGCATTACTTCTCACACACTGATACTCCTCATGTTTTTGTCCTCATTCCCCTTCCCCACCCGATCATCTTGTTTTATCCCCTTCCATTTCTTATTTCAAATAAACAAATAAACGTATGTACATTATGCCTGGCAACAAAGTCAGATATTGTAATGATATGAGATTAACCAAAGGGCAACAAAGGAGAAGAGAAATAACATAGTACATTAAGAACAATAATCACACAAGATAAAGCTCTTGTTTCCATATTCTGGAGATCCTTTCATTTAGCCTCATCCTATATGGCCTTATGTATCTAGGTTTTGTGCGACTGTAATCCTCTACCAGGAGAATCCTAGGTGCAAACACAAAATCTCTAAATTGTAATTTTCTTGACAACACTTTCACATTAATTTTTTTAAATAACATTTATTGCTGTAAGTCTTTTGGGTGTGATGGTAGATTTCACTTCAGTTCTAAGCAAATAATTGAATTTTACTATGCTACAGGTCAAACTTCCTGTGCCACACTTGTGAGCTCTATACCTTTGTCTTTAAATTCTCACTGTCTTGCCATCACTAGAATGCCTGCTGGATAAGTGAATATTAATAACTTCTATGTTAGGTATTGTGGGAAACCAATATGAGTCTGGGGTCTAACAGAGTTATACTGGAAAGGCCTATATTGAGGACAAAGGGTGAAGAGTACAATCTGCCTGCCTTTATGCGAGGGTGGAGTAACCTTTTTGCCTAAATTCTCACAGGTCATGACAGTGTGCTTTGAAAGTATTCCCAGACTTGTTTGGTTACCCTCTCCCTCCAGGAGATAGATTTGCTGAGAATAACTTGATAGTTGAGACTGGATGATTCTTTATACAAACAATAAGTCTTCTGAGAATTCTTGTTATTATTCAAGTATGGAACTGTAGCTTCATTGCCAACATAAGCAATTGCTTTCTTGTACTAAGGTATAAAATAGACAAGCTGTTTAATAAAGTTGTCAGATGCAGCAATTGTTCTGGCCCTCCCAAACCCCTCTGTCTCTGTCTTATTTTCCTTTCAACCTCTCAGCCCTACTCTTCCAGGATGCTTGGCCGGGTGCCTCCGGCAAGGTATGGCGATTGTAAGTTATCAATGTGTTTCTCCTATTTGGATTCTGCGCTTACTGTTCTTCTCTCATCTATAGACGTCATGTAACCATTTCATCCCACCTTATGATACAAACCCGGTAAGTTTCCGTGTATGCACACCTGGAAATGCGCAGACTGTGACACATGCCAGGCACTGCTGGGTGTGTGAGAGTACACTGATGATGGTTTTGCTGTTTATCCAGTGTTTGAATATTTCTACACCAAGATTAAAAATTACAGAAGCAAAATATTTATTGGAACACATAGAGAAATATGTTATCTGTCCCAGTTGTTAAAGTAGCCATTTCCATCAGTGAGCCTTGGCTCAGAACTCTGATGGGATTCTCTAGATGTTTGAACATACAGAGAAGTCACACAGGCCTGTGTTAAAAATGAGATTCAACCATGTCTTCCTACTCAGCTCATTTCCACACTGGTGCCCAAAGCATGTTTTGATATATAATTCATGAGATCCAGCTAGGGAACACGATGTTTAGAAATCAACAGGGAAATTTGAACTTTCTTCAAGTTAATGAAGAACACAATACTGAGCAGCACACTCACTTCAATATGGAAGTTACAAGTTGTTTTCCAAGAGGTACAAGACATGGGAGCATGGGCAGTATGCCTGAGAGACAGGAGTGGAGTGGGGGTTGGTTAATGCTATCGAGATGAGGTTGGTCAGATGCAATAGCCCTTAATGTTTTAAAGCAGCTTCCACAAAATAATGAAGTAGAAGTAAGGCAACTTATTTGAACTAATCAGATAATTTTGAAACAAAAAGTAGGAGTAATTCTGAATCTTTTCTTAGCAGCAATCAGTGACATGTGGCTAAGGTCACATAGAAACGCCAAGGATACAATCAGATCACTACCTTAATTTGCAACAGTCAAAAAGCATAATATAGCTAAAAAACTAGAAGAAAGGTTGATGAATAGTTCTTTCCTTATGACTATACACTAATGTTTCCTGTGGTTTTGTGGCTTATTTTCTAGTTCACTTGCTATGTGGGATACAAAGCTCATTTATCATCTGCATCTCTGCTTCCATGATGCTTCTGTTCCTCCCTGCTGGCACCACTGTTGGCTCTCTGTCCAGCCTATCTGATTGATAAAGGATCTGCAGAACTCCCATCCAATATGGTGGTGGACCTTTCAATATAACAGAGTTGTGGGGTACAGAAAACTGATTCAGGCTCCATTAGCTACTCTGTATGTGAAGTTTGTTTCCATTCCCTCCAATAAGTTTGAGCTGCATACATGTACTATGGCCATCTGCATTTGACCTTATAGCTCCTCCTACTTGACTTCCAAAGAGAACAGGAGCAATTGTCTTTCCACATAGTCTACTGTTGCTTATTTTCAAGATTGAATATAAGGCTTTACTGTTATTGATAGCCATTTCCAACTCACCAGCATAATGCTGGACGGGAAAAGCACAGTTCAAGACTTCAAGCATTAGCAAGGAATACAGAGTCATGGGGCATAATGCCATATAAGCAATGTGCATGCATGCACACACACGCACACAACACACACCCACTATAATTTCTTTGAGAATGTGATTTCACTAGAATACCCAGTCACAAAACTATAATCAATGATTTTTCTTGACATAGTTGTTGTTCACATAATTGTCCTCATTATCCATGCTAAAGAATGAAATTATAGTCAAATACCATGTAAATTCATTCGACTTACTTTTTTCACACACTTTTACTTCAGTTTATCTAAGCACCATTTTAAATGGTGCGTATGAAGAAGGATATTTCCTGTTTTTTTCATAGACATGAGACTCTACAAAAGCAAAGTTTTATGCTACATTGATGAAAATTTCTTTCCTTGTTAACCAACCCAATGTTAAATGTCCTCTTGTTTAAGCCATTTTAAAGCTAACATACTTTGTAGGAACTTATGTCCTTACTCCACATCTAAAATTCTGCTTCCATGTTCCCTCTTCTCACTCCTTGCTGTGCTAATGCTTCCTGTCTGACCTGCCTATCTGATAGGGAAAAGGAGCTGAAGGATAGAAGCAGGACCCTCATCAAATGGGGCAGTCAGAGTAGGAGAATTCTTTGTTATTAAGTGTTGATCCTGGGTTTGTTTGCTCCTTTGTTTCTTAGGGCCTTCTCACTTCAGTGGCTTGTGACTTCCATATATCCATTGTGGCAATCTTACTAAGCATTGTGTTTGTTAGTAGTTGACTTCACAACAGACCATAAGCAATTATCTTTTGTCCTTTTCAATTGTTTTCCATTTATTTTTGTTGTATGAGAACTCAGTCAGTGAAAAACAGAGAAGCCAGATTTTGAGATGCAGAATTGGGAGTCTTTATTGGAGAGCCAGTGACTGCAGGGAGACTTCTGTTCAAAGACCTGCAGCCTAGCATAGAGCTTGCACAAAGCTTTTAAAGACAAAAAACACATGATTTGGGTGAGGAGCAGTCATTCTCTGGAGCCAATCTTCCCTAAAGCCAAACAGCATGGCATCTCCATATTCTCTGAAGACAAGCTCTCCTAAAAATGGCTTGTTTCACTTTGAAGGTTTTGTAGCTGGATGAAAAGCTCTTATCACCCAGCTTGGTGCCAGGATGGCTGTGAGAACAAGGTGATGGTGTGGAGACCCAGTCTCCTTATTTCATTTTGACATCTGAAAAAATTTCATGCAGATATTTATGGGCTGTTATGCATCCTGTATATTCTTATCATATTCCAAAATGATTAAACACAAATGACAAGTTAACTCAACAATGATCATGTCTAGTTGAGGAAGTGACAATGGCTGCAAACTAGCTGTTTTCACCATTAACAAATTCAACACATACATGAAAAAAGAATCTGGAAGTAATTATGGAAGAAATCGTACGTCTGTCCATAGTGTATTGTCCACAGTAGTGTACCCATGGCCTTGAGCGTGTTTGGTATGTGCAATGTCACTTGAGATCCATCTGTAGCTCCTCCTCCCCACCACTGTTTTTCTTGGGTACTGAGATGGCAATTCAGGGGCCTGTAATAGACATGCTCTCAAGATAGAGTCACTATTTCACATGTGCTTGATTCTTCAATGATACCTTTGTGCTTTCTCCATACTTTTGATCTTGAGCATCCTGCTGTCTGACATGTAAAATAGTTTCTACTCTTATGCCTGAGGCCAGGGGAAACAATTTTGAAGGAAACTCAGGGTAGACATGTGTCAGCATACAAATCCAATTCTTCAGCAAAATGGTGCCTGGAAGCATGGTGCCTGATTTAATGCATCAGCCATGAGGTAGAAGCTAGGATATCTGCAATGCCCTATGGGAGAATTTATAGTGGAAGAATACAGACACATGTGCACACACAGAAATACCTCAGGACTCTAGCCTTTCCCATGCTGGCCATGCATGCACCACATCATCTCCTGTCAATGTCTTGCTGGTGTGTAACTCCTGACTCTGAGCCCTCTGTTCATCTGTCTCTGTTTTTAACGTGGTGCCACACCCAAGGGAAACTCTATACCTTCTGGCTAGTCTCTTCCCCCTCTGAAGATGTATGAATCGGAATTTGACAGTCAGTTGGAGAGAGCTGGAGCACACTGGGATGCCTTCCATCCACTTCCTCATTCCCTCTTTGACCTCAAGAATAATATGTCCTTCTAGACTCCCTCTGTGTCTTTACTGGGTTCCCTGCACATCCTCACCACACTCATTTCCTTTAGCCTCACCCTGTATAGTCATAGGTTCATTGCTTTTGAGCTAATGTGATTCTCTGCTAGGAAAACCTAGAGGTATACTAATGATTACAAATGAGGCACACCTTGGGTCTGGCTTACTTCACTCAATATGATTTTTTCCAAGTCTTTCCATTGCCTTAAAAAATGGGGTGATGTCATTCTTTCTGATGGCAGCAGAGAATTCCATTGTGTATATATACCACAATGTCTTGATCCAGTCTTCAACTGAGGGACATCTGGATTGGTTCCATATCTTATGTATGGTAAGTAATGCTGCAATGAACATGGTGGTGGTACTAGGTTTAATATGTCCTTTTTATGGACATTTGGGAAAATGCCCAGGAGTGGGATTGCTAGGTGATAATGGAACTGAACATTAAGTTTTTTGAGGAATTGCCACACTGTTTTCCAGAGTGGTTGAACAAGTTTGCATTCCCACTCACAATGCAGTTTACATTACTTCTGGCCACATCCCTACTGACAACGGTTACTATTTGATTTCTTGATAATGGCCATTCTAACTGGAGTGTGGAGGAATCTCAATTGTTTGGATTTACATTTCCTTCTTTTTTTCTTTTTTTGCTACTCCTGGGCTTGAGCTCGGAGCAGAGAACTGTCCTTTGGAATCTGTCAAGTCTAGCGCTCTACTACTTGGGTCTCAGCACCACTTCCGGCTTTTTTTTTCTATGTATGTGGTACCGAGGAATCAAACCAAGGTCTTCATGCATGCCAGGCAAACACTCTACCACTAGGCCAATCTCCTGAGCCCTATATTTCTTTTTTTGATAAGAGATATTGAGCATTTCTTCATGTGTCTATTGGCCATTTTATTCATATATTTTTATTGTAATTAATAGAAGGGTTACATGATATTTGCCAGATAGATGGTGCCTTAATTCCCATACATTGATACCCTTTCACATGTCTTGGTCCCCATTTCCCTCCCCCCACCCCCACCCCTCATCTTGTTTTCCCCCGTTTCCTATCCAATTTCAAATAACCAAATATAAATATATCCGATATATCAGGTAACAAAGTGAGATACTGTAACACTATGAGATAACCAAGGGACAGCAAAAGAGATGAGAGATAACATAGTACCTTAAGAACAATAATCATTCATTTTATGGCTTATGTTTCTATATCCTAGAGATCTTTTCATTTAGCGTCCTACTCTATGACCTTTTGTATCAAGGTTTTCCTCTATTGCAAATCTCTGCTAGGAGAGCCCAAGGTTTCTACTGATGGCCATTCTTATTTCCTCTTCAGAGAAGTTTCTCTTTAAGTCTATGACCCACCTTTAAATGGAATCATTTTTTTTGAGGATTTGTTTTTAAGAGAGTCCATATTTTGAGCCATTAGTATATTTTTGATATGAGGTCCTTGTCTATTGTATGGCTAGTGAAGTTCTCCCATTTTTATTTGACATCTAGCTATATGCTTTGCATATGTAACCAACCCAGTTACTGCAGTCCCATTTGTCCAAACATTCTTTATTATGTTGTATTTCTGGGCCTTTATTAACCTGTGCTAAGGAGCCCTAGTGTGTCTCTTATTTATTCCTGTAAAGTTTCCAGGGTTTCGGCCTTTACCTCAAGGTCTTTGATCCATTTGGAATTAATTCTGGTGCAGGGTGATATATAAGGATCCAATTTTGGCTATGTACAGGTGCTTAATCAATTCTGCCAGCACCATTTGTTGAACAGGCTATCTTTCTTCCATTCATATTTTTGCTCCCTTATCACAGATTAGGGGCCATGGGTATGTGCGTTAATTTCTGGGTCTTCAGTCCTAGTCCATTGGTCCTCTGGCTGGTTCTGGTACCAATACCATGTTGTTTTGATTAGTATAGCTCTGTAATGGAGTCTGAAGTTTGGTATTGATATTCCCCTAGCACCAAACATTCAGTCTCAGCTCTGTGTACCTTCATGCTGCAGGAAAAGAAATAAAATGTAAGCTAATAGAATGTAAGAGAAGGGCTGCCTCCTTTCCTTGAAAATCTGTTCAGGGCACTTTCCCCAATCCTCTTTGCAGGTCCTGGAGACTGCTACCCACCTAGGAAAAGAGAAAGGTCATGTGGTAGGTATTCTTTTTTTTCTTTTTTATTGTAATTAGTAAAAGGGTTACATGATATTTGCCATATAGAAGGTGCGTTAATTCACATACATTGATACCCTTTCACATGTCTTGGTACCCGTTTCCCTCCCCCCCACACCCCCACCCGTCTTGGTTTTCCCCCCTTCCCTATCAAATTTCAAATATCCAAATACAAATAAATTCAATATATCAGATAACAAAGTGAGATACTATACCATTATGAGATAACAAGGGACAGCAAAGGAGATGAGAGACAACATAGTACATTAAGGACAACAATCATTCATTGTATGGCTTTTGTTTCACTATCCTGGAGGTCCCTTTTATTAGCTTCACATTATATGTCCTTATGTATCAAGATTTTGCTCTATTGCAAATCTCTGCTAGTAGAGCCCAAGGTTTCTACTGATTATGACGAATGAGGGAAACCATTGAGCCTAAGTTCCTTTGAGTCTGGCTTACTTCACTTAATATGATTAAGCTGGATCCTTCTTTGTCACCTTGCTCTAGAATTAACTCCAAATGGATCAAAGACCTGGAGGTAAAAGCTGACACACTGAAAACTCTACAGGAAGGAATCGGAGATACACTAGGCTCCTTGGCACAGGTCAAAACTTTCTTAATAAGGACCAAGAATCACAAAAAATCAGAGAAAGGCTGGATAAGTGGGACTGCATTAAACTGCAGAGCTTTTGTATGGCAAAGGACATAGCAACTAAACTAATCAGGAAGCCTACAGAGTTGGAGAAGATCTTCACCAACCAAACAACGGACAAAGGCCTCATATCTAAAATATATCAACAACTCAAAAAATTGAATCACTCCAAAACTCATCTCCAAAGTAACAACCATCCCATTAAAAAATGGGCCAAAGACTTAAAGAGAGTCTTCTCTGAAGAAGAAACAAAAATGGCCTATAGACACATGAAGAAATGCTCAACATCTCTGGTCATAAAAGAAATGCAAATCAAAACAACTCTAAGATTCCACCTCACTCCAGCTAGAATGGCCAGGATCAGGAAAACGAGTGACAACAGATGCTGGAGGGGATGTGGCCAGGAGGGATCACTACTACACTGTTGGTGGGAGTGCAAACTCGTCCAACCACTATGGAAAGCAGTGTGGCAGTGCCTCAAAAGGCTAAACATAGAACTCCCCTATGACCCAGCAATTCCACTAGTTGGCATTTACCCAACCATCCAGAAACAAGGACATACTAAACCCACTAGCACAACAATGTTCATTGCAGCACTATTCACCATAGCAAAGATATGGAACCAACCTA
This sequence comes from Megascapheus bottae, assembly GCF_031878675.1. NCBI lineage: Eukaryota > Metazoa > Chordata > Mammalia > Rodentia > Geomyidae > Megascapheus > Megascapheus bottae. The sequence goes on along the minus strand of NW_028327439.1, from coordinate 230,285 downwards.
GATGTCCCTCAGTTGATGAGTGGATCAACAAGTTGTGGTATTTGTACACAGTGGTAGGTATTCTTGTGACCAACATTCTTCTTCCCATCTTTCTCCTTCTCCACCAACCAAGGTGTTCAAAAGTCATTGTAAAGAAAATAGGAAGGAGATTAGGAATGTAAAGAAACAGAGGGAAGTTAATAAAGGAAGCCTTGGGAAAGGAAGCAAGGAAGAAAGGATTTGGGAAGTAAGAATTAGCTGAAAAGGTTGTTTCCAAGGAGAGAAAGGAGGAAATGAAGACTACTGGATTGAGTAAGGAGCAGCTGGTATGAGTATGTCTTGGTTTGAGAAGGTAGAGCTTATTAGTAAAGTTAGTGAAGATGGTATGCAAGAAGAGGAAAAAGGGAGTTTCCACACACCCCTCCACAGAACTACTGCTGCCACAAGTTTCCCCCCAGAGGAAGCTGGGGAGAACTGGTCAGGTAAGAGGGGATGTTAAATCCCATACAGAGTCAGTTAGTGCTTCCCATTTCAAAATTAACCAGAGTCCAGATATCAAAAGTACAGACTTCATAAGCATGCCTATCTAATACTCATTCCTATCTGTCTTTTAACTGGGAAGGAACACATATCTACTACCTATTAGTTCTATTTATACCGAGTCTACCATCCATATTCTTTACTCCAGAAAATGACCAAGACCTCCCACTGGGCCCATACCATTCTAATCCAGTCACAGATTCTGACTGGTTATTCTTAACAAGTCCACTATGCTGTCCTCTAGCCAGTGGCCACATGTCACTCAGGAGTAGTTAGGGACATACCTACCAATGCAGAACCACCTACAACAAAGGGGACAGGAACCAGCCAAGACATTCAATTCTTTCTTTTCTAGCCTGAACTGATGACTCTCCTTTCTTCTGCCATTTATGAGTGCGCTAATTATGCTTGGTCTTTTTTTTTTCTAACTGTATGGCTCCTGCCTTGTCCTTTCGATTTCATCCAGAGACAAATAGGGGCGTTCACCACAGAGGAACTGTTACTGCAGCCTTCTCTGGATGGGATTACGTTTCTGCCTTCTACCCTTGAGGTGGATGCCCCTTGTCGGCGGGAAGTAGATAGAGAGAGTCTGTGCTCCTTAATAATGATCAAAAGGCTGGGATGTTAGGTGGTCCTGGAAAATGGCCCCTTGCCTGAGTTGTCTCTCCTTGAGAAACTCCACCAAGACTCCTTCCCCTTAGTTCTCTCTCCCAGCAAAACTGCACTTGGCCCTCCCTAGAAATCCTATTACTCAAGTTAAGTTTTGGGGACTAGATTGCCTTCTTGATTTGGTGATGATATTGAGAGTGTCTCCAAACCTCCAGAAAGCCACAACTGAGTTAATGATCAGACAGCACATTGGCCTGATCAGGGTTTATGCTCTCTCAACCACATATGTCCAAGTACTTTGTCTTCCTTTTGTAGAAATCATAAATAGTTCATGTCAGTTTCTGGAAAATTGACTTGGGGTCAATTTATCTCATTTTCTCAATGAGGTCATGCCAAATGGCTGTATGTCTTTCCTCTCTCTCTTTAGTAGACATAATGGTTTGGGTAGCACTGCCCAGTCTGTTGGAGTCTCATAGAAGGAAATTTTGCCTAAAAATCATAACAATTGGGTAGCTGAGATGAAGTGGAAAACCAAATACCCAGCAAGAATGTAGCAAGCAGTAGACACTGAGGGGTTGGGGTGGGGAAGGGTACAAGGAAAGAAATGCATCTTGTCCTGGCTAAAATGTTATTATTACTGAAGAAAATACTCTGGGGTCGGTAGAGTGGCCTGGTGGTAGAGTATTTGCCTAGAATACAGATAGGCCGCATTCAGTCCCTCTGTACCACATACACATAAAAAAGCCAGAAGTGGTACTGTAGCTCAATGGCAGAGCAGTAGACATGAGCAAGAAGTGTCCAAGGATAGTGCCCAGATCCAGAGTTCAAGCTCCAGGACTTTCAAAAAGAACAAACACTATAAAGTACTCGGTCATGGGTCCCAATAAATTCCTGAGTTGCCACTCTGGTCCATAATTGTTTAAACATTTCAGGCTGCCCTGCAGTTACCTGATAGTCGCTAGATGGTGATATGCTCATGAACTATTGTGCATGCTCCTTCCAGCCTGCTCAAGGACTCAAAAAACTGTGTGTGTGTGTGTGTGTGTGTGTGTGTGTGTGCGCGCATGTATTCATGGTGGAGGGGTAGAACTCACAGCGTAGGCATGCCCCAACTTTAGCTACAACTAACAGATTATTTCTTTGGGGGGTGGGCAGGGGAGATAATTAATTGGAAATAACAGTCTTGTAATCCTCTTGCCAGATGGGCTTCATGCAATAATCCTAAATTTCAGCTTCCTGCGTAACTAGAGTTACAGGTGTGAGTCACTAGCAACCACTGAACTATGGGTTTACAGATGTAAACGTGAGGCAGGGGTGGGGCGGGTGGGAGGGCTGTTGTGTGACATCCTATAGGAACTCTTGTCTACCATGCCAAAGGGTGGGGGGTTAAAAATTAGGAATACAAATTGTTTAGAGGTATAAGCTGGGACTCACAGGAGCAGCCTGTAGCCAACTAGTAACCAAAGGAAGGAACCTGAAGTACTGTATGTGAGCCCTAGCCATCAAGAACAGAAGAACAAGAACAACAGGGTTGGGGAGGCCATATACTGCTGGGGAGCCTGGGTGGGCATCAAAACTACGTAGTGTGGAAGATGAACAGACTGTGATCATAGCTAGTTACCTGATTGATGGACTGATTCTTCATCAATGGACAGGGCCATCGAGGTCACAGAGGAGGGAATGCCTTGGGGCAACAACAGGAAGATCCTGGGAGTTCCCAAGCAAGACAGTGAGAGAAGAAAACTCTGCTTTGGGGAAATGAACCTAGCCTTGAACCAGTATCTTCTAAGCCTGATTTGGGGAAGGGAAAGCATGATTGATCTCATCTTAGTAAAGTGGACAACTTGACTCATACACTGTCGGGCACTTTCCAGAGCTACCATAAACCCTCTGCGGTGCAGTTGTTTCCAGGAAGCATCTGCCTGGGACTCCATCTCCCCATGTCCTCACCCTGCAGACAGAGGAGTCAGGTAAGTGAGAGTGAGCTGCCCAGCATGGGCCAGCATGACTAGTCTGACCCCTCTTCACACCTCGTGCTCACACTTCCTTTCTTCAGCAGAGCCTCAACACACTGAGCAAGGCTACAAACATGGCTACTCAAAAGACAGCCCACAGAATGGGAGAAAATGTTTACCCATTATACACCTATGAGCACCTAATATCAAGAATACACAATGAGATCAAGAATCTAAACCCCCTTCAAACCAACTCAAGAAATGGACAAATGTGATACACATATAACACTGGTTAATAAACACACGAGTAAGTGCTAAACATCTCTAGTCATAAAGGAAATGAAAATCAATCCAACACTGACATTGCATTTCACTCCAGTAAGATTGGCCAAATTCACGAATATGAGTAGCAATGAATACCAAACAAATGAAGGGAAATAGAACCTTACTAAACTGTTGGTTATTATTATTAAATTATTACATCATTTTGTCAATAAATGTTATTAATAATAGATGTAAATAATTTATTGTTAGCATTAAACCATCTTTAAATTTACAACATGTATTAAGCACCATAACAGAGGTAAAGAAAGTTTTGGTAGTTCCTAAATGTTCACTTCCAATGTGTGTAAAGAAGCCTGTGACATTTGGGTAAATGCCAAGGAGTGGAATTGCTTCCTCACAGGAGAGCTCTATGTTTCATATGAAAACCACTAACTCCATAATGTTCATTGAAGCACTATTTACCATAGCAAAGATTTGGAACCAATCCAGATGTCCCTCAGAATATGATTGGATCAACAAGATATGGTATTTATACACAATGGAATTCTCTGCTGCTATCAGAAGAATGATATGGTCCCATTTGTAAGGACATGGAACAACTAGGGAAAAATCATACTAAGTGAAGTAAGCCAGACCCAAAGGAAAATAGCCTCAATGGTTCCCCTCATTTGTAATAATTAGCACACATCTAATACTCTCCTAGCAGAGACTAACAATATTGCAAAACCTAGATACATAATGTCATATAGAATGAGGTGAAATGAAAGGATCTCCAGGATATGGAAACAAGAGCTTTATCTTGTGTGATTGTTTTTTTCTTACTGTACCATGTTATTTCTCTTTTATTGCTCTTTGGTTAATCTCATATTGTTACTGTATCTGATTTTGTTACCTGGAATATTGTATATACATCTATTTGATTGTTTGAAATAGGAAAGACAAGGGGGGAAAAGAAGATGATTTGGAAGGGTGGGGGAGGGAAATGGAGACAAAACATGAGAAGGCGTATCAATATGAGAAGTCATGTGCCTACTATCTGGCAAATGTAACTGTAACTCCTCCATACATTACAATAAAAATATAAAAAAAAGCCTATGACAAAGAAAAGAACCACTAGTTATTTCTTTCTGGCCTGTGTCCCTCCCTCACTCCCACTCTTCCTTCCTTTACTTCTGTCTTTCTTCATTTACTAGTTTAATTACTTGTTAACTGTTTCGCCTTCCAAATAGTAAATAAAAACAAAGTAGAAGAGGGAAGGGGAATGAAGTATCCAAGGCAGTTTTGTTCTTGACTTTGAACTTGTGACACATGATGAGTAAATGTTTTTGCAAGAAGAGAGCAGAGCTTGGTAAAGAGGTTCACACCTCTAATCCAAGATAGGAGGCTGAGATATGAGGATCATGCCTTGGAGCGAGCTGGAGCAATGATATTAGAAACTCTTCTCAGGAATAAGCACCAAAATCTAGAAGATGATGTGTCACTCAAGTGGTAGATCCCCAAATAAGAGAAAAAGAAAGAGAAAGTACAAGTTCTGGTGATTAGGAGGGGATAAGAGTTAAGGGTAGGAGCAGGACAGAGGGGGGGGAGGAGGAGTAGCAGCAGGGGGTGGAGAGAAGAGATGAAGAAATAGAAAACAGAAAAATGGAGAGAAATAGTAGATAACAGAACAAGTTTACCTAGAATTGAATTACTCTGAGCATCTGAGTCCACTCAGCAGCACCCCCTAGAGTGAATTTACAAATACTCTTCCCATGGGAATCAGAGGCTTTGGTAGGGATGACTCCAGGGCTACACCCTGTTGAATACAAGAGCATTGGTTACTTGTGGTGCTAGTACAACCCAGATGTGTGCAGGAAAGGATGAATGTTTTGGGAGACTGAAATCAAAACGGAGAAGGAAACAAACAATGACAGGCAGAGGGGAGGGCAGAGGAAGATGGGTCACAAGACCACCTGAGGGAGACATGTCTGGAGGCAGCAGCTGCTGCTCCACCTTGAAACCGGCCACTCCCACCATTGGCTGTGTGTCCCAGGTGGGTGTTCAGCACCCAGGGAGGAACCAAGATCATCTAGGGCTGCAAATTCCCGATGCAGTGAGGAAAATCACCTGTGCCCAAAATTCACCTCAGGGAGCTGCCAGCCATTCCTGGGGTCACTGAAAGGTAGGACCGATAAGTAGGCGTGGGCTTCTGCTGGGGCCTTGGGGAGGGTTCACCCGAAGACAGGACCTGGACTGGACCTGGACTTGCTCTGGGGCGGGTCTACCTGAAGACAGGGCCTCTATTGGACGTGGACTTGCTCTGGGGCGGGTCTACAGGAAAACAGGACCTGTATTGGACGGGGACTTGCTCTGGGGCGGGTCTACCTGAAGACAGGACCTGGACTGCACGTGGACTAGCTCTGGGGCGGGTCTACAGGAAGACAGGACCTGGACTGGACGTGGACTTGCTCTGGGGCGGGTCTACAGGAAGACAGGACCTGGACTGGACGTGGACTTGCTCTGGGGCGGGTCTACCTGAAGACAGGACCTGGACTGGACGTGGACTTGCACTGGGGGCGGGTCTACCTGAAGACAGGACCTGGACTGGACGTGGACTTGCTCTGGGGCGGGTCTACCTGAAGACAGGACCTGGACTGGACATGGACTTGGGCAGGGGCGGAGCCTCAACCAGGATGTCACCGATGCAGCCTCAGCTGGATGCTGGGACACTGGGAACATTCACTTCCGGGTCTTGAGGGCCATTTCCTCCAGCTGCACCTAGGGGACTAAGTTCTGTCCCCATGGCCTTCCTGGGGAAGGAGTGGCAGGACTCCTTTTCACCCTCGGGGTTCCCGGCAGCCCGGGTCACCTGTCCTGCCGGCAGTTTTGAAGCGGCCTGGAGCCCACGAGCACCCGGCAGCGGCCTGCGTGGGAGGCCCGGCCCGCAGGTCCACTTGGGCTGTCAGAGCCCAGGCTGCAGAAGAGGTGACCGCTGCTCGTGGAACCTCCATCCTACAGGGGCTGCCGGGCTGGCCGACTGGTGGGGCCAAAGGCCCAGACTTGCAGTTCTCCAGGCCTAGGAGTTGGTGCCTGCCTGACCCAGTGGGCCGCCTGCAGTGAGAGAAGAGGCATCTAGGCAGTGCCAGACTGGGGGATTTGCCTGGCGGACCTGCCGAAATTATTCCATGGCCTGGCCTAAATTGCTGCAGCCCCAAAGCCCCAGGGTTCTGGAAACATGGGGAAGGGGCAGGAAGGACTGTGAGTGAAGGGATGGAGGCCAGCTCCTCTTCTTCCCCAGATGAAGAGCAAGTATGCCAGATTGTCTCCCTGTAGCACCTGTATTCAGACTGTGGTCTGCCTGGATTGGCTTCCAGAAGATTTGACCCTGGCCATGCAGCTGCTAATACTGAGTCCTGAATTAAGCAAGCAGAAGAGGTGATGGAGGCCAGGTTCAAGGACGAGGGAACGCATGAGGGTCAGGAACAGGATTTCTGGAGGCCATCGTAGTTGTCCAGGAGTGGTCTGTGTGTTGAAGCAGAGCATTCAGTCTTCACAACCTCAGGTATTAGTAAACTGTGCATTCATGGAGAGCCTAGCATACATCACTTGCACCATCAGATGGGAACTAGTTACCACCCTTAGAAGCGTCACTGAATGTAGATTTTTCTACATGTTCACTGCAAGCTAATTCATTTACTCTGCGTTTTACTTTTTTTTTAACATTGATTTTTACATCCCATTTCAAATGTCACATTTAACAAAGGGAATCTCAACATACAGTTACTGGCACATAAATTTTAGAACATAAATAAAATTAAGCTGAGTCTTTGTATGGCATAGATAATATTAATCTATGTAATAAAACATTATGTCTATAGCGTATATAAGCTATCATAGCTTTTTATGTCTATGTAGTTATGTTTATATATACTGGTTAATGTTCTTTCTTTACATTGTCAGAGTGAGGAAACTATCACTCCATATCACACATAAGGAAACCCCATACCTGATAGCAGTCATATTTCCTGTTCTTTTCCTGACTCTCCAATCAGAGCTCTAGCCAACTACCAATGTATCTGTCTATTTGCTTTTTCAGACTTTTCATGGATTGTTTTACTTAGTATGTTTTCAAAGTTCATCCAAGTTGTAGTATGTATCTATATCTATATCGATTCTACATTCTTTTGGGTGGTCAATACCCCATTGAATAGACATGCCACATTTCAAACATTCATTTGGGTTGTTACTACTGTTTGGGTGGTTTGAGTGATACAGCAGTGAACATTTGTGGATAAGTGCTTTCATTTCTCTTGGGTATGTACACAGCTTTCATCAGAAGTATTGAGTCCTATGGTCACTGTGAAGATCTGCCTCATTACATGCATTTTCCAAAGCAATTGCCTCACCTTTATTCTCGTTCCCAATTCTTCCCCATGTCTCTTGTCAGCTTTCGGTATTGTCTCTGTTTCTGGGTACAGCCATCTGCATTTCGAATGTTTTCATTGTGAGAAAAAATTCATTCAGTTCTATTTCCCCTCAATAGTATTGCATAGAGAATCTGAAGTATTCTGAAAAACTTCTTTCAGTATGTCGAGAGATTCCTTTCTCACCATTCCTGTGCATATTGACACATAAGTTACAAATAGTCTTGTATTAGCTTACATTAATTTTAAGGTGGAGGATTGCATTGCATTTTTTGTACAGGTATACAATATATTGTAATCAATCTTCCTTTATTACTTTCCCCAAATTTTTTCAACAGGTTTCCTTGCTCTGTCAGAATTTTTGCAAGCAATCTAGCTATTTCAATATTTACCCACTATTTTTATTTTACCCATCCTTCTCCATTTATACTTAGGTAGTCCTTTAGTCAAATTCCTGCTGTATGTTTATCCATATAGGCCTAAACATGAATATATATTCCTTTAAGTTTTTGATTCTGCATATGAGTAAAAACCTAATTTTTGTGAAGGTAGTTTGTTTGGTTGTATGTTCCCAAATTGTCTCCCATTTTTTTGCATTTTTAGTTTGTATGGCTGCGTAATATTGCAGCTATACAGACATTAATATTGAGCGCATCAACAGTCTTTATAAAAATAAGAAGTCATGTTTATGTCTACTCTTCCTACACATTACTTTCTATAACTAGGACAAATTCTGAAGTGGATAGAACGTATTGACTTAACTGTTTCAATTTCCTTTGGTATTGAAATTGGTTTCAACATTTTAGTATAATGAGAATTACTAATTTTGGTTGCATACTTATCATTTTGTAATGATTAAATATTTTATTAGCTTTTATGAATAGTACCATGAGGTCTCATTATAATAATCCTATACATATGTACATTGAACTTTGAATGAGTTTCTCCTGTCCTATTCCTTTTAACACTTGTGTCCATAAAGCATTTAATAGGTTTCTGCAGACTATCTCCATATATATATATGTGAGTGTCTGTATGAAACATTATCTTCCTCATACCTACTTTCCATCTCCCTCTCTCACTTATCTAATCAGGAGGTTTCCCTTTGTTATGTTTTTGTTTCACTTTGTTTTGTTTTTTTATTACACATATCCCATTTTTACTATTTTTTATCATCATTACTTTAGATCTAGTTTCCACATGAATGGAAACCTGCAGTATTTGACATTTTGAGCTTGGTTTATGACAGTCAACATGATGATCCCAGTTCCATCCATTTGCCTGGAGACAATGATATTTGACTCTTCTTTATGTGAATCAAACTCCATTGCTTGTAAGTATTACATTTTTTTCCTTTTTTCTTTTGCCAATCCTAACACTTGAACTCAAGGCCTGAGCACTGTCCTTGGGATTTCTCAGGGCTAGGGCACTACCATTTCTGGCTATTTCGGGCTTTTGTGTAGGTGGTACCAAGGAATGTAACCCTAGGCAAGCGCACTACCACTAGGCTATGCTCCGGGCCCAAGTGTTACATTTTCTTTATGCATTCATTGGTTGTTGTTTACCTAAGCTGAGCCACAGTCTAGCAGTTGGGAAGAGCACTACAATAAAAATGGGTATTATAAATATGTAACTGTTTTCTCAACTTACACTCCTTTGGATGTATGTCCAAAGGTCATATAGCAGCATCTGAGCTTTATGTCTAATCAATCCTTTGACTCTATATGCAAAGATCATATAGCAGGATTACAAGGTTGCTCTATTTTAGTCCATCCCAAGTGCCCCTAAGTAGGAGAATTTGAGGTCAAGCCCTAGAGTTTGTTCTCTTGGCTTGCTTGCTGGTACTCAGCCACTTAAGCCATACTCCAGCTTGGCGCTTCTTGCTGCTCACATTGGACGATGAAATACCATGGTCTTTCCCCCAGGGCTGGGGGGGAACTGTCATCAATCAGGTTTCACTCCACTGATTAGCTAGGGTTACTGGAACTAACCATCATAAATAAATATATGTATATGTATAAATGCATATATGCATATACATACATATATACTCATACATACACACACATACATACAAACTTATATGTGAGTTTGTGTATATATATATCTGTATATATATTTATATACAGGTATGTATATATTTATAGCATCCTATACATATGTGATTTCCACAGTGGACACACTAAATTACATGCCACCCCACTGTAGTTTATTGTATAAAGGATCTTTTCCCTGTGTCTACTCTCACAAACTCCTCATCAGCATTTGTTGTTTCCTTTTATAATAATTGCTATTCTCACTGTGGTGAGATTGCAGTCTCAGGGTCATTTTGCAAATGAGGTGGAAACCATTTGTACTTCTGTAATCTGAAGAAGTCATTTGCTAAATTATTAATTGGATTTTTGGTTTTTGTTTGTAGAATTGTGTATTATCAATATTAGCCCTTTTGTGTTATATAGGGGACCAAGATTTTTTCCTATTGTGTAAATTGTTGCATGAATTTATGGTGTCATTTGATGTGCATAGACTTTTTAATTGATTGGAATCCTATTTGTCAATCAATTCTTATTCTTCTGGAGTCCTATCCAGGAAATCATTTCCTATGTCTCTTGTTCACTGTCACCCTGTGTTTTTCTGTAGTGATGTCAAAGTTTCAAATCTTAATATGAATATCTTTGATCCATTTTGAATTGATTTTTGACTGTATAGAGACACTGTGGTTGTAGGTTCACTCTTCTACATGTAGATAAGCAGTTGTTCAAAATTGTTAAAAAGCTGCCTTTTCTTAAACTATACATTGATTCCTTTTTCCAATAATTGGATGAGGATGGCTGTGTGCATTTAATTTTGAGTCTTCTATTTTGTTTCCTTAGTTTTCTAAGGACTATGTTGTTTTTATCCATGTGGCTTTACAATCTTTTAAAGTCTGGTAGTATAAAACCTTTAGTGTTGTGATCTTTTTACCCAGGATTATTTTTACTACCTAGGATATTTTATGTTTCCCAATGAATTTAATGATTTATTGCTATGATGATTTCAGGAAAAAAATCACCATGAAGTTTTGGTGAAATTTTCCACACATGTGAATATTACTTTCAGAAAGGTTTAAAACTGATATTAGTTAATAATTAACATGAAATAATGATACATGTTAAGGCTTTACTATAACTATCCCTTAATGATTAAGTACTATTAATATAAATTCTACCAATTCAGTTTTCCATTTTCTAGTGCCTTTATCTATTTTTTGAAGGCTTGATAGAGTAGGCCCTTCCAGTTTTTATTTAGGGTTCCTGCTAGGTATTGTTTTAACAGAGGCTAGGATTAACTGAAGAGCTTAATTTTTAGTGTATATTTACTGTATCAGGCAGTATAACCATGATATTTGCCATGTGTATACACTGCATTTTAATAAGAAGAATATCATTACTATTGCTTTGGACTTTCTAAAGGCTAGAGCTCTACCACTTCTGGCTTTTTCTTTATTTTGAAATTATTCTTTGTATTTTTGAAACTCCTTGAAGAGCCAAGTACTAAATGTAGTAGAAAACCACCTCCCAAAAGCTCAGTCCATTTTCAGATGATAAAGACAGTTTGAAATTTCCACCATATACTGTATGCAATTACAATGAAACTCAACATGATTTTTATTCGTAATTCTGATGTGTTGAACTCAGAAGGAATGCCTAAGTAGTTTACAATTAAGTTTCTTTTTTTCCAGCAGAACGTATTTCTAAGATTTCAATAAGTAAAAGTCTTTGGCAAATTCACTATAGTGACATTAATACAGAAGGGACATGTTGGCTCAAGGTTGAGAGGCTGCTGGGGAATCCCTGGAATACTTCAATACCTCTTTAACTGGATTTAAGTTAGCAGGAATAATTTTTTTAAAAAATTCCTTTGTAAAAGAAAGTTTATACAAAAAATTCCTAAAAAAACAAAGAACCATAAATATGATGTGTTCAGTACAGGAGAGAGAATGACTCTTGAAAGCTTAGCTCACTTCTGGTTTAATTTTAATAAGCTAGGCCACTCTTGAAAAAAGACCTTATATGAAGGGCTCTGTAGTGTGGCCTTCAAATATATTGGATATATTAAGTTTACTAAATAAATCTATGTCATGTAGTACATGACATATAGTATGTTACTTGTAATAGGATTATTGTATGTAATTAAACTGGGTTTGGAGGCACAAATAAAATTTATTGCAATGCAGAACAAGTTTTTCATGTTTCTATTAAATGTGTCATCACAAACAACAATGTAATGGTGTTCTATGACTTGGAAACAATGTAATTTACAGTATTGCCAAACAGAATTCCACAAAAACTTTATAGCACACCTTATGTGACTAGCTCAAAGTCCTTAGTTCAACTAAGTGATATGGAAGCATTTTGGTAAAGTGCCCACAGTGAGAGCTGTTTTAAAAGCAGTCTGTTTGTTACAGAAAAATTGTGACAGTGAATACTCACCACATTCTCTGCAATGCTACATAGCACTCACACATTCATGGGCAATGAAACCATGGACACACAACTCATTTCACATTAGAGTGAACAGATCTACAATATTTTTTAAAAACAGTTCTGATGGGGTCTGAAATAAAATATTCTCTATATACATATATATAATTCCTAATTCTTAAGCCTCTTAAAATTTCTAAAATGGCTTTTTGACTTGTCTTTAAAAAAGGAAAAAATGTGCAATGCACTTATATTTGCACTTTTGAATTAAGGAACAATATATGCTACAGTGACAAAACAACTTCGGACGGGTATGGGTCTGCTTATAGTATGACATGATCTTTGGGTATTCATGAGAATCAGTTTATCCCTTGGAGCAACTTAATTTTCAGAGTCACCCAGGAAATATATTCAACCATTTACAAAACCACAAATTCTAACATGCACTATACAAAGTCATGATCTTATTTATCTGCACATTCTTCCACAAGATAAGTATACATTAAAAATATTGCTCAAGACATAAAATATATATTATTTCTTTCCTTTTCCATTTATGCATATAAATATTTTACTGAACATACACCATCATTCAATAAACAAATGGAAAAGTTGCTTTAAAGTGTAGTTCTCTGCTATTTAACAATATAAAGTATAAAATGAGTTCTCTGATATTTAGCAATATAAAGTATAAAATGCTTACAATATAGCCATTAAAGAGCAAAATTCAAGACATCTGCAAACCAATACAGCAGTGAACAGTTCTTTATACAAAAGTCCATTAAGAAAAAGTCAATTTTGTAACATTTTACATAAAAATAAAAGCAAAAAGGGCACTGTTTCATCAGCACATTCTTCACTTCTCTCTGGACTAGAGGCCAAACATATGGTTCACTCTTCGGATCATCTTATTTTCCATTTAGTTCTTGATCAACTTGTTTTATGCATTCTGGTGTGCCAACGTATATTCCATGGGAACAAGCTCCACTACTTTTCCCAAATTAAAGAGTTATCTAATTTTTTGGCTGAATTTTGAGCTAATAAATGGTCTTGTAACAGCCCAATTCTGACTTATTCCTAAGTACATACCAAGTAATCAAACCCAGATCTTCGTGCATGCTAGGCAAATGCTCTACCACTAGGCCAATCTCCCAGACTCTTTTTTTTTGAAAAGTAAGCGTTTTCTTTTTTTCCTTTTTATTCTTGTAATTAATAGAAGGGTTACATTATATTTGCAGATAAAGGGTGCATTAATTCATATACATTGATACCCTTTCTCATGTCTTGGTCCCAATTACCCTCCCCCCCAACCCTACCCCTCATCTTGTTTTCCCCCCTTCCCTATCCTATTTCAAATAACCAAATATAAATCCCAGACTCTTATTCCAGAAATCTTTTTTTTTCAAGTTTGGATTAACAGAAAAATTTTCCACATTAAATACAGAGGCAAAAGAAAAGGTGAGGTATTCTATGTGTTGAAACTATTTTACTGTCGTATTCGACTTTGGTCTTATGTCCTTTCCACTTTCAGTCCACTGTCTTTAAGGAGAACTGCTATGCCTTTAATTCTCGAACATTCCGTTCCTCATTCTGCAGTGTTGTAAAGATGACCAGTGCATTCTGTTTGGGGTTGCCATAGGAGCAACTATATGAGTAGAGTTTGCTCTACAAGGTAAGGGTCTGAGCAAGGGAAGTCTGTCTATCATAGGGTTTGCTCTCTATGCCATTGGACTTTCTTCCTGTCCTTCCCATAGGGATTAAAGTAAAAAGAATGAATTTTTTCCAGGGAGGGCTTGTTGGATCATGTGAGGGGGAGAAGGGGCTGATTGAAGGGGACTTGGAGGAGTGAGAGCTGACTGGGGATCTCTCTGGTTCTTACATATGAAGGCTTTGCCTGGTAGCTACCTGAATAAAGTGTGTGTGTGTGTGTGTGTGTGTGTGTGTGTGTGTGTGTGTGTGTGTGTGTGTGTGTGTATGGGGGCTTGAAACTGGGGCCTGGACACTGTTCCTTAACTTTTTTTTTCTCCAACTCCTACCACTCTGCCACTTGAGCTACAACTCCATGTACAACTTTTGCTGGTTATTGGAGATTAGCGTTCCACGGAGCTTTTTGAGGCTTTGAACTTCTTGTCTTCAGATCTCAGTTCCTTAATAGCTGGGATTTCTGATTAGTCAATCACCTAAAGCCCATTTCCTCTGAAGATTTAACAAACTGGGTTTAGGGGAAGTGATGAACCAAAAGGAATGAAAAGAAAAAGAAAAGAAAGTTCTTAGCCTGAAAGGTAGCAGGAAAATCAGCTATGATTTAAATTTGTGACAGAGTTTGATCCTCCTCTGTGTCTAGCTATTTACAAGCTGAAAGGCTGGAGACAGTTTGAGTCCTTTTGCCTAATTCTTTTAGGTTACATGAAGCTCTTCACATTTCTGTTACAGCTCTACAGCAGAAGCAGGGCTGGCTACATGACTTCCTGCTATGTCTTGACCTCTTGTGGCTCCCATGGCCAGGGCCTAGGGACTAGGGACTGCAAGCATTGGGAGTTCTGTTTCCCTTGTGTATGAAATGGTATGGCTGGATACAATGTGCTTTACAAGTGTCTGCTCCAGATCTAAAAGTCAGAACCAGTATTTTACCTAAATGTATTTATTTATATATTTTTACAAGAAGAATTTTCTTATTTTCATGTTACTTTTTCTTTTGAAGAGTGTAGGAATGTATTATATGTGTCTGGATGCATTAGTGTAAATATCATATCATTATTATTATTATTGGACAGTTTTGAGTATGTGGGTGTGTTTGTGTGTATGTACAGATGTTGTGAATGTGTGGTAACACTGGGGTTTTAATTAGGGGTCTTAAATGCTTTCACAACTTTTTTTGCACCCAGGATTAGTGAATTATGACATCTGCTACAGGTCCAATTTCAGCTTTTTTTCATATATTTTTATTGTAATTAATAGAAGGGTTACATTACATTCGCAGATGGAAGGTGCATTACTTCACATACATTGATACCCTTTTTCAAGTTCAGCTTTTTTTTTCTTTTAGATAAGTGGAGTCTCCTGGCTCTTTTCTTAGGTTTCTTTGAATTGAGATCCTCAGAACTCCTTAGTAGCTAGGATTATAATATCTTTTTATTCCCATTGACATTGTATTATCTTAACATATACCCACTCTGTGTGAAATATTATAGAATGCACAAGATTTCTCTTGCTTTCTATTTCTTTTATAAAATGTTTCCAAGTAGAAAATCCACAATAACGGTGATATAAACTCTCTTAATAATGGATTTATTTACATCTCTAGGTCCCGTGAAGCAATGCATTATCTGTAAAGGTGCCTTGTATATCAGTGAAATTTTGTTGATTCAAAAATTTTTCTTCTCTTGTTCTGTAACAGAACTATGAAAAGTAATTGCAGAATGTACTTCTCCCGGGATTGGTTAACTCTGAAGAATTATAGCTTTCAAGGTTTCATAGGCTATAGATTTTAAAAGGCTCACCACCACCTAAAACAGTTCTGTGTGCATGACTTTCCATAATGTTTGGTATATTAAGTATATTTTCAACACAATCAGTGTGAAATTCTTCTGTGTTTTCCCTCTCGTAGGTGAATGGTTTGTTACCTAGTTATACTATACTGAGATATATCCGGATTACACTGTAGCAGTGTTGACCCTCAACAAATGTAATATGTAAGTCATGGGATTCAAAGATGCTAAACCATGAGTAAAAGTCCCAAGCTTGGCTGATGAGATTGAGAATATACCTATACTTTCTTTGTTAATAAATGTCAACTCTATGGAAATGATATGTCACACATTCACAAATTAAACACGTTTCTTTTTCTTTCTTTCTTTCTCTTTTTCTTTTTGTGGTCTTGGTACTTAAAATTCAGGACATTAGCACTGTCCCTGAGCTCTTTTGCTTGGAGCTAGTTTTCAGATACTTTGTGCCACATCTCCATTTCTGTTTGTGAATTGCAGATGAGAGTCTCAGGGACTGTTGGCTGCCACTGGCTTCAACCCTGAGCCTCAGCTGTATCTCCTACAGAGGAGAACTACCAGCGTATGCCAGCACCACCAGACTTCCTTCTGTTTAAAATACTGCAGTTGAGATGCTGTGATAGGCATGCCTGAGTCCATGTAAACTGGGCTCTGGCAGCAGCTGTTGATCCAGCATGAGCAATTGGTGAGTGGATTTACCTGTCATTTGAAAGTAAAATCATTTTGAAATATGGTACCAAGACAAAGTTGATATTACTGCCCAACCATATCATGTAACTATTATCTGTTTTGAAAATAAATACCAAAGGAAAGAGGTCAAAAGAAACTTTCTCATAGGCTGTTCTAAAGTTAACTATGAGGAGCTAAAAGAGTATCACAGGTGAGGCACTCAAGTCACAATGACTAGTTTGAAGTGAGGGGGAATTCAGATATGAAGTAGCTAAAGGAATCAGGATAAATGTGTCAAAAGCCAGGACTATTTCACCTGAAATACCATCATCATGATGGATAGGAATCTTGCTTCCGCTGTGCAGATCTTTTTCTCCATAAGACAGTCAGGAAAGAAAGCTAGTATTGGTGGAAGCAAGGAGTAAAGGGGAAACAGAATCAAACATTTAGATGATATATCAGCTGGAATTTTTTTTATAATGCGTGAAGTGGAAAACAGTGATCACGGATACAAAATTTAAAAGCCATATCAGCTGGAGTTTCTACATAACGAGCGAAAGGGAAAAGAGGAGACATGGAAGCAGAATTTGGGTGATATATCAGATTCAGCTTCTACATAGCAAGGGAAAGAAAATCTAGGAAACAACAAAACCGCAGAAAACATTGGTGTAGGTTCACAAAGAAAGAATTCTTCATCAGTCTTGTCTAAAAGCCTTGTTTTTTAGAGATGAACATTTAGTTAGATCCCGAAGTCTCTCTTTTAGGAAAACACAAGAAATACCCTCTTGAATATATATATATATATATATATATCATATTTATAGTTAGTCTTCAGTGAATTGCAGCTAATTTGTGTGAAAAAGTACATATAGGAAGGGCCAGGTGTATGGCCTAGTAGTAGAGTCTTGCTTAGCATGCAGGAAGCCCTCAGTTCTATTTCTTGGTAACACATACACAGGAAAAGTTGGAAATGGTGCTGTGTTTCAAGTGATATAGCACTAGCCTTGAGAAAGCGCAAGGACAGTGCCCAGGCCCTGAGTTCAGGCTCCAGAATTAGCAAAAATTAAAAAGTACATATAGGATTTTACTTAGTATTTGACTGTGCTTAATTTAATGATTCAAAGCAGATCCTATCTCTATCTAGAGAGGTCAGCTATGATAGGTCAAATAATGAACATAGACAGGCATATGTTTGAAGATATACAGAGACTAAATAAGTGTGTAGGACCGATTTTTTTCTTTGTTTTTATTTTGTAGGATGGGGACTTGAACTCTGAGCCTGCGTGCTATTGTCTCTGAGCTCTTCAGCACAAGGCAGGGGCTATACCACTTGAGCCATAGCACTATTTCTGGGTTTCTGGTGGCTAGCTGGAGATTCCAGTCTCATTGGAAATTACAGTGGCAAGGCTGGCTTTGAAATATGATCCTCAGATTTCAACCTCCTGAGTAGCTAGGACTTTAGTCACTTGATCCCTGCATTATGGAAACTATTTTGAATGTCACAGCTGTGCAGCTCTATCTGCGCCATACTGTCCTTTTAAAGTTGGTGAATGATTGAGACACCAGTGAGGAGATGGGGTTCTTGATGTTGCAGTGAACAGTGAAGAGAACTCTTAGAAAACTCTGATAGGATAGTTTGTTTATAAGACCCTATTCTGAGAGGCTGTACACATTTTGTAGACTGCAATGACAAATGAGCACAGAAAAAGTAGCTTCCGCAGTAACAATTTACATCACAACACTGGGGAATATAGGGCTCAAATCAAAGGGCCCACAGCTACTTGGCCCCTACTCAGGGCTGAGGAAAAGGAAGTTCCTTGTAGATCCCTTTTCCCTGTTTTCCTGGTTGTGGACAATTGTCAGGCCCATGATTCCTCCTCTAGATTGCTGCCCTTCTTGGCACATGCCATTCTTATTTTGTCATATATTTTTTATTGTAATTAATAGAAGGGTTACATGATATTTGCCAGATAGATGGTGCATCACTTCACATACATTGATAACCTTTCACATGTCTTGGTCCCCATTTCCCTCCCCCACCCCCACCCCACATCTTGTTTCCCCCCCTTCTCTATCCAATTTCAAATAACCAAAAACAAATATATCCGATATATCAGGTAACAAAGTGAGATACTGTAACAATATGAGATAACCAAGGGACAGCAAAAGAGATAAGAGATAACATAGTACCTTAAGAACAACAATCATTCATTATATGGCTTATGTTTCTATATCCTAGAGATCCTTTCATTTAGCGTCCTAATATATGGCCTTTTGTATCAAGGTTTTGCCCTATTGCAAATCTCTGCTAGGACAGCCCAAGGTTTCCACTGATTATGACAAATGAGGGAAATCACTGAGCCTAAGTTCCTTTGAGTCTGGCTTACTTTAGTTAATGTGATTTTTTCTAAGTCTTTCCATTTCCTAACAAATGGGGCAATGTCATTCTTTCTGACAGCAGCATAGAATTCCATTGTGTACAAATACCACATTCTTTTGGTACAGTGAATACTTTTTCAAAATCTGAATCCAAGGTTTATGACTCAATGAATAGTGTGTAGATATCATTTACCTTGGGTAAAGCATTGAAGTCTAGGCTCAAGAATGATTTTAATTGTGGAAATGAACAGTGACTGGTGTTCCAAAGAAATCATATTCTCAAAGAAATTAGAGAGTGTTTGTGTGAGTGAGTGTGTGTGTGTGTGTGTGTGTGTGTGTGTGTGTGTTTATATGTGTGTTTGTGTGCTGGTACTCTGGTATTATGACATCTGCCCCTCTGCTCTTGTGCTTAAGTCTGATATTTTCTTTTCAACTCTTCATTTCCGGTCCAATATTTTGTTGCCAATATTTTGAATTGGAAATGTCCTTTCAAAGCCATTTCTACTCTGATTTCCTTCCATTTATTATCATCAGTCCTCTCAGTAAATGTCATTATTGAGTTGAGCAGTGGTTCACCAATCCATTCCTGGCCATGCTGAGGACACAACAGGGGTTCATGTGATGAGACTGCGTTGCCAAATGCTAGTCTCATCCCATGCAGCTTCATCTAGTACAGGCTTCTGAAGTCAAATCTCAGTACTGCACAGAGGCCTGGTAGGGATAGCAGAGGTGGAGGGGTAGCTCCTGTAGCAGATCCCATGCTTGGCATGGAGAAGTCCATGGTTTCAATACTCAGCATTGTAGATAGAAAATGATAGTTTTCTTTACTTTTTAGACTTATTTTTTGCGTATGTGTTTAATTTCTTCACAGTGTGGACACTTACACCCAGAGGGGAAAATTGTCCCAGTCCTGGCCGGCCCTGAACATCTGGTGAGTCCCCCGTGTACTTCTCATCACAGTGCTAACCAATATGCAGTGTTGTAACCATAGACAATACCCATGGCAGGCACACAGTGTCAGTACAACCTTGTTTTCAGTTTTGAAAATAAACAGGCCACAATGGAACACACCAATAAACAACTGTTCCTATTCTCTTTGGAAGTCAAGTTGCAGGATCTACGCAGATAAATGAAGATGGTCACAGTGAATATATGAAACTCACACTAATTGAATGGAATGGAATCAGATTTCACATACAAAGTAGCTAATGGAGCCTGAATCAGTTCTTTATACCCCACACTTATGTTACCTTGAAAGACTCAGCATCACATCAGATAGAGGTCCTGCGGATCCTTTTATCAATCAGAGAGGTAGGACAGACAGCCACTAATACTGCAACCAAGTAGGGAACAGATGTGCTACGGAAGCAGAAATGTAGAGGATATGTCATCTTGATTTCCTACATAGCAAGTGAAATGGAAAATAAGGGAAGCCACAAAGCCACAGTCAACACTGTAGATTCATAAGGCAAGATCTCTTGGCCAATGTTGCATAAACACTTTGTTTGGCAGAGGTGAACATTTATTACAGTAAGAAGCATTATTTTCCAGGAAAATTCAGGAAGTACTCTCTTGCATATACAATATATAGATAGTTTTTGATGAATTATAGATACTTTGAGAAAAAAGTAGGTATGAGAATTAACATAGTATTTGACTGTGTATAATTTAAAGATAAAGTAGTGATAATAAGGGGAAGGAAACGTATGTCTAGAGAAGTCACCCATAAGTGTCAGATACTGGAATATAGATAGGTATGTGTATAAAGTTGTACAGAGAGTGTGCATCAAGTTTGTGGGCAGTATTTTGAATGTCACAGTAGTGCACTTTTATCTGTGCCATTCCATCATTTCACGAGTTGGGTGAATGACTAAAATGAGTGAGGAGAATGGAGTTCCTGTTGTTCTAGTGAGCCATAAAGAGAACTCTTAGAAAAATCTATAATCAGATCACCTCCATGAGACTTTATTCCAAGGGATTGTGTATGTTTTCTAGAGCTCAGTGACAAATCACAATGAAGTAGCTTCTGCACTAACAATGTATTTGAGAGCACTGAGGCAATTCAGTTCTCCAAGGGCCCATGCACACTTGGCTCTGACTCAAGGATGAAGAAAATAATTGAAGCACAAAGTCCCGTTTTGTTGTGATAGTTTTCTTGCCCATGGATTCATCCTCTAATTTTCTGACCTACTTGGCACATGCCATTCTTTCTGTACAGTAAATACTAACATTTTTTTGGCCAGTCCTGGGCTTGAGGTCAGGGCCTGAATCCTGTCCTTGGATTTTCTCAAGTCTAGAGCTCTACCACTTGAGCCTCACCACCATTTCTGACTTTTTTTTTCTATGTGTGTGGTACTGAGGAATTGAAGCCAGATCTTCATGCATTCTAGGCTAGCACTCCACCACGAGGCCAAATTCCCATCCCAATGCCAATTTTTAACAAATATGAATCCAGGGTTTATGAGTTGATGCGTAGAGTATAGACATCATTTATCTTGGGCGAATCATTAAAGTCTTGGGATCAAGACATGATTTTAATTGCTGAAGTGAAGAGTGACTGAGTGTTCCAAAGAAATCACATACTCAACCAAAGAAATTATGGACTGTGTAACCTATGTGTTTCTGTGTGTATGTGTGTGTGTGTGTGCGTGTGTGTGTGTGTGTGTGTGTGTGTGTGTGTGTGATATGTGTATTCATATGAGTATGCACTGGTGTTATGACATGCCCCTCTGCTCTTGTGCTCTAATATAATGCATTATCACTCAAACTCCACATTTGTAGTCCAATGTTTTGGTGCAGGATTGGAAATAGCCATTCAAAGCCATTTCTACTCTGAGTGCCTTCCACTTGCTATCATCAGATCTTCCAAAAAATGTTATTCAGTGGTTCACCAGTCCATTCCCTGCCATTCTAAGAGAAAACAGAGGTTCACATGATGAGGCAGCATTGCCAAAACTCGAATCACTCCTATGCAGCTTTGTCTAACCCAAGATTCTGAAGTCAAACCTCAATACTTCAAGGAGGCCTGGCAGGGATAGTAGAGGTGGAGGTGTAGCTCTAATATCAGATCCCATGCTTGGCATGGAGAAGACCATGGTTTCAATACCCAGCAATGTAGATATTTTTCTGTGCTGTTCTGGCTCAATTTTTGTGTATGTGTTTAATTTCTTCGCAGTGTGGAATCTGACACCCAGAGGGGAAATGTATCCCAGTCCTGGCCGGCCCTCAACATATGGTGAGTCCATGTACTTGTCAACTGAGTGATAAACAATGTAAAGTGTTGTAACCGTAGACAATATATATGACAGTCGATCTGTATCAGTACATCCTTGTTTTAAGTTTTGACATAAATAAGAATAGAAAAGGTCAAAAGACAATTGTTCCTGTTTTCTTTGAAAGTCAAGTAGTAGGATCTATAAAGGGAAATGAAGATGGTCATAGTTCATTTATAAAGCTCACACCAATTGAATGTATTGGAAACAGATTTCACTTAAAAAAAAACACTAATGGAACCTGAATCACTTCTTCATACTCCACTCCTCTGTTACCTTGAAAGGCATACTATTACATTGGATGGGAGCCTACAGATCTTTCTATCAATCAAGGAGGCTAGAAAGACAGCCAACAGTAGCACCAGCAAGTGGGAACTGAGGGAGTCATGGAAGCAGCAGTGTAGATGGTATATCAGCTTGATTTCCTGCATAGCAAGTGAAATGGAAAATAAGGAAAGACACAAATCCACAATATATGTCCATAAGGAAAGAATTCTTTGTCAATCATTTTATAAAAGATTTCTTTATCAGAGGTCAACATTTCTTTGGACCAAGAACCTCATTTCTAGGAAATTCCCCTTCCAAAAATAGTATATTTTGTGATTGTTTTTGATGAATTGTACCAAATTTGGGTGAAAAATAGTTTTAGGAATTTCCACAGTGTTTTACTGTGTATAATTTAATGATTCAAAGCAGATCACACGTATATCTAGAGAGGATAGCATAAAAGGACAGATACCAGAATATGGATATACATGTGTACAATGATATTCAGAGACTGAGCACATAAAATGTGGAGAACTATTGGAGTGTCACGGCAGTGAGATTTTGTCTGTGCCATTCCATCCTTCTGAAAGTTGGGTGAAGGACTCAGACTCCAGGAGAAAGTGAATTCTCCCGGTCCTTGTGAGCAGTGAAGGGAACTCTTAGAAAACTCTGATCAGACCACCTGGGCATGAGACACAGATTGAAGGGTTTGTACACATTTTCTAGGACTGCAGTAACAAAGGATCACAAAGGAAGAACTTGTGCACTAACAATTTACCTCCCACGACTGGGGATTATAGGTCTGAAAGTGGCTGTGAACATTTGTCTCTTGTTCGAGACAGTAGAAGGGAATGTCTCCACAAAGTCTCCCTTTTGGCTTGGACAATTGTTTGGCCCATCCACTCCTCCTTTAGATTTCTATCCTATTTGGCAGATGCCATGTTCTTCTGTACAGTTAATGCAACTTTTTCATAAATGTGAATCGAAGGTTTCTGACTCCATGAATAGTGCACAGACGTCATTTATTTGGGTAAAGCCTTAAAGTCTTGGCATCAAGACATGATTGTAATTTTTGAAATGGACAGTTGCTGGGTTTTCTCACAAGATCACATTCTTCATCAAGGAAATTACCAATTGTGTGTGTGTGTGTGTGTGTGTGTGTGTGTGTGTGTATTCCTGTGCAGTTGCTGTGGTATTTGGCCTTGTGCTCCTTTTCTTCTTGTGCCATGGGTGTTGCTTCCACTCTTGATCTGTACATTCCCTCATCAGCATTTTGCTGCTGAACTGAATTAGCCTTTCAGACACATTCTTTTCCTTAGTGACTTTGTTTTTGTCATGTGTCTTCAGTTCTCTCAGTACATGATCCAGTAGATCACAGAGGTCTGACAGTGGTTCATCTACCCATGCCAGATCATCCTGAGAGCACAGCCAGCAAGGGATGATTGAGTCAGCATAGACAAAAGCAATCTTCTGTCCTCAGAAGCTTCATTCAGCACTGGGCCCAAACTTTAAGCTGCAGTTTCAGAGACAGGGATTGAAGCTATAGAACAGTTAGATACACAACTCAAATGCATATCTAGCGAAAACCATAGTTAAAACCCCCAACCTTTTAGGGAAATGCATTGTTTCTTCTCCCAGTGTCCCACTTAATTGTCTCTATGTTTTGTATTTTGTTATAGTGAGCACCACACATTAGAGGTCCTCATATCTGAACCGAGCGCAAATGTTTGGTGAGTTGATTTGACATCTCAGTGTACAACCGTTTTGGAGTCTGAGGACAATACAGATTATATAGCCAGCCTAGGAATATCTTTATGAAGTCATTTTGAATATTGACAGAAATAGAGGATGATTGAGTTGGTCAAAAAACACTGGTGGATTGGCTGCTCTGTAGTCTAGGAAGCAACCAAATTTTTCATAATGTCAGTGCTTGTATGTTGCTTTCTATTAGCCAACGGAGGTGACAGTCCTACTCAGGAGTAACCCTGTGGTGAAATGGTGTGTAGAGCCTAGTATTAAAGTTCTTATTGAGTGTGGATTGACCCTGCATTCTCCAGAATGGTGATACTGAAAAGCCCACCATTATATTGATGGAATTCCTGCTTCTGGCCTACTGTCCATTGTTCCTATCTGAGAGTTGAAATCAGTAAAGATATCCCAGATTATTGAAGGAATGGAGGAAGCAGAAAATTAGGGAATTCAGGGTTGAGTTCCTTTGACTTGCATTGAAAGTTACACAAGATGGAATTAGGCATTGTGGTAGATGTACTGAGAAAAATTCTTCCATCTTGGATGAAACCTTTAATTTTCTGAGGTCCATATTTAATATCCCCAAGAGATACAATTCCATTTCTATGGAAAAATGGAATACTGCTTTTCATTTAATAACATGCCTCTCAGTTTTGCACTGCAGTAAGAGAGAAAATCACTCGAGGGAACACAAGACCTGGAGATGTAGATGTAGCTCAAGTGGCAGAACATTTTCCTAGTAGGGGCAAGGCCATGATTTCGATATCCAGCTTGTATAAAACATGTTTGAGTTCCTCTACATGGTCCAACTCAATTATCTGTTTCTAATTTTATTTCATTACTAGTGATGTCACGACGTTTCCAGCCACTGCGGTTTGTGACTCAAACATTGACATTTGGTGAGTTGTCTATCATCTGAAAGTTAAACTGATTTCAATGTAAGTACAATGCCCAATCAATATGGCAGCTTCTCAGAGAGTTCTCATGTAATCCTTATGTGTATTGAAATAGAGAATGATAGCATAAATGAACACACACTTGATCATGGTCTGCTTTGAAGTGAAACCTAGCAACCAAATCCTTATTTACATATCAGTGCCTGCATGCAACTTTCACAGAGCCAACAGTGGTAAGAATCCCAGTTAGAAACAGTGAGAATGGTCTTAGTGGTTTCTCAATGAAAAGAACAACAGATCTTTTTCATTCTCCAGAATTCTGATACCCACTATCAGAACTGATGAGAATCCTTCTTCTTAGGGTACCGTTCCTTGTCCATTTGTGAGAGGCAGTTAAAAAAACAACCAAATAAATGAAAGGAAAGAGGGAGTAGAGCAGACTTAGAATGCAGAAAATTAGAAGTTCTAAAGCACTGAGTTCCTCTGAAGTGAGTTCCAACTAGCATTAAACTGCATAATATCAATAGCATTGTGCTAAGTTTACTAGGAAAGAAAAAGACTTTAATCATGCATAAAAGTTTTCTTTTACAAAAGAAATTAATTTTCCTTTCCAGGGAAAAATGGAAATACCTTTGTTCATTTTGCTAAGTTATGTATTATTTCTATTCCTATGAATTTATTTGTGTTAGGTAAACTGTAGCCAATTTGAATAAAACCTAAGACTATGAGTTCACATGGCATTTGACTCTATCGTTTAATCCTCTAGCACGGATGGAAAAGATCCAACAGAAGTTGGGACCGAAGAATTGACAAAAAGGTCAGATATCTATATGTAGATAAACATATGTAAATATACATGGTTGTTAATCAGAGTGTTTCTGGGAATTATTTTCAAAATGTTCTCAGTGCAGCTTTTGTCTGTAATATTACTCCTTTTCCATGGTTGTTGAATAAATGAGAAACGAGTCTCACAAAAGTGTTTTACTATTTTAGTAAGCCGTGAAGCAAAATTCCTAGACAATCCACACCTTGCTGATATATGAGATCCTACTAGAATTAGATTTGTTCCTTTGGTGTTACAGCAGTGACACACAATTCAATGCATTTGTTCTGACCAAATGAATTTTTTCAAGGTGAAGAAATAAAATGCCATATCAAAGAGACTACAAGTTTGTTTCATTGTGAAAGGGGTAAATAACCTCTTGTACAACTCTTTCCCATATTTTTGCTGGTTATGCCCAGTTCTCTGATGGGTGTGCTCTTTCTCTAGATCCAAAACTTTAATTTATGCATAATATTTTCATTGTCCACTTCATGCCACATTTTAGACACTGTGGTTCTATGGTTGGTGACACTATGAACACTTTATAGACAGCATTTATACTGGTGAAAGAGATGAATCCATGGCATTATGATTTTATTTTACTTCTTACTGCTCACATGTGAATACAGGGATCATGAAAAAATTCACATTTCAAATAAAAGAGTTTGGAGACAGATTGGGTCCACGAGCATGTGGAATGGGGGTACTCTGATACTATGGCTTCTAGTCAGGGCTTCAGGAATATTCTGCTTTCTTGCTTATACCTGAGGCTCTGCTTCTGGAACCACACATACAGTGCAACATTTTACTGGATCCTTGGAGATGGACAATTACAAAAATAAATTTCTACCCTGGATGTTTTCATATTGCTGTCCTCTGATCTTTGCCACCTGTGTAGATATAATTATACATATGAACCAAAAGCATGCACATCCATCGTAGATTCTGGTGAAAGCCCAAGTGGATCAACCAAGCCTAGGCACAAAGATTCACATACCATGAACAGAGAGTATCACAGATAGTGCTCTGAGTTGAGACCTGAGTACTGGAGATAAGGGGTGTTAGGGACAGAAAAGCTAGAGATACAGCTCCATTGGCAGATACTTGGGTGGCATACTCAAGGTCATAATTTCTATACCTAGTAGTGTCAGAAAATAATGTGTGATTTTTTTCCAACATGGTGCAACCTGATTTTTGTATATGTTTAATATGTCCACAGTGAAGACAACGACTTAACAATGGTTGTTTTTCATTCTAATGAAGAAAACAGTAATTGGTGAGTTGATTTTTTTTTAGTAATATATCATTCTGGAGGATAATGTGTCTTCAGACTACACAGGACTGCCTGTCCATATTTGCAGGTAATCATGATCTGGTTTGAAACTTATTAGAAAATGATAGAGTAGTTCAAAATACACTGGCGCATGGGGTGCTATGAAGTCAAGTACTAGCATCTCAAATCCTTAGATCACCACAGTGCCTGTCAGCTAGTCACATGAGCCCAGGCAGCTGGGAATCCCTTTCTGAAACAAAAAAGTAATCCCAGCGGTCTATATGGCCCATAAAGGAAGACTATATCCTTCCTTCTATAGATGCCTGCAACCACAATCAATGGTAGCCTTGCTTCTAGAATTCTGTTCCTTGTCCCTACCTTAGAGGCAGGAAAGTCACCAGAGAATAGAGGACACCTAGAATGCTGATATTTAGATGATATCTAAGTCTTGATTTCCATTGAAATCAGTTGAACTGAAACCAGAAGAGGGTATTCTCCATCAGATCAGATAGATTTATTGGGTCATAGTATTCTTAACTTTTAGGGAAAAGTCTTACCTTTTGCAAGTAGAAGAGTTTAATTTCTCTAAGATGCCTCCAATTGAGTTTCCTAGCATGTATGGATACTGAACATACCTATCCAAGTAGACAAATGTGCAGACTGAGAATTGTGATGTTCATGGAAGTTTCCAGCACCAGAGAACACCATTAACCTAGTTTCTATCTGATCTGAATACAGTGTGTATAGGAGTCTTTCTAACTTTGTTTCTTTGGGTAAAACAGAAACTTATCTGGATAAAAGGGAAACATGTCAGGAAAGCAATGTTTCGTGTCCCTGTTGTGTTTAAGACACTGTAAAAACACCCACAGAATCTAAAAGAACATTTCATTCAAAATGCTTTGGTATGAGATTTTTCAGATTGTGTGAAGGACAAAAGAATCTTGAAAGAGCAAGAAACAAAGAATTTGGAAAGAGCCAGGAACAGGCTGCAGTTGGCAGGGCGTAGAGGAACCTTCAACAGCAGGTGAAGCTGGTTCTACAAGTACCCACTCATCATCACTGTTGATGGAACCCGCCTCACATTTATACGTGTTTCATGTTTATTCTGGTGGATATGGATGGATGTAAGAAGTTAGTCTAGGGACTTAATCAGGAATTTCTTGGTTGCAATGAAGATGTGTCCCTCTAGAGTGTAAATGTACTTAAAAAGGGGGACTATGCATTGGTATTAAGATGATAGGTCCTTAAATATGAATCCATCAGCTTTTCCTTTGCAGAAGTGTAATGTTCAGGTCACTATCACAGGAAAACTCATTTCTAGTTAAAGATGTTAGATATGAATTAGGATGATATAGATGAACATTCAAGGTCAGTTATTACCAGACTCATCAAAGAAATGCAGTGATTGGCTTTTCTAAAGTTATATTTAATAACAGTATCTATATACTTTTGTCCATATTGATAGCAGACACCTCAATCCCAGTGTACATTGTTCAGAGGCCCAGCTGCAGGTCTCTAGTTTATGGCCCTTGGGTTACAGCATGAAATCTCTTATGATGTTGAACTTTCTGTGTTAGTGACAGACACTGGGACCAAGAACTTAAATAGTATACAAGAGATGTATACTAGGAGAACAAACTGAATCGGGAGGTAACAGAAACCATCACCAAATGCTGTATCCTTTTTGCATCTGAGAAGAAAGGCAGAGGAAGTAAACATTTTCCTATATGCAATAGGTGTTTAATGCATCATAAATTTATACAACTCAGTAAATTGTAAAGTCATATACAAACTTCCAAGTAATTGATTTACTTGGGCGTAAGGTTCCTGTACCTATAAGCTTCAGAATCATTTTTATACAATATTTAAGAATTTATATATCAGATCTGATATGTGATCAAATGTATGTTATCACAAGTGTGCATATATACATATGCAGAGATATTTATAAGGTATGAACACACAAAACACATGAGTTAATGATAGCTAAGTGTGTAGAGCACATGATTGGAAGTGGGCAGGATGAAACAAGAGGAGAAAGGAAGAAGACGTTCAAATTTGTAAAACGACCCTCTTGAGGGTTTGGAATTGCAGTGTCATTTTAACTGTCATGCTTGTCACTGATGTGTCAGGGGATGACATCTGTCTTCAGATGAAACTGGGTGAGGGAAGAACAGGTCATGAGCAATATGCTTCATCTGCATTGCTCACATTAATAACATATTCCTTCAGAAAATATGAAGTATATTACCTATGGATCTGTGTTGGAGTCCTTCTTGCACATCTAGGATGGGGGTAAGATGGCGACGGAGCCCACAAATAATCCCTGGAACACAGACTCTGGAGACCAGGCTCCAGACTCTTGGTGCAGTTTGCTAAATACAGTTCAAGTGGTGGCCACCACATCAGCAAATGGGGACCTCCCTGTGTATGACCATCAGCCAATGATGTCCTGAGACACGCACCACTTGCTAGGAGTACCCGGGAACTCCTATTTCTGGTGGGAGGGGCCAGGTGCCCTCTGGCTCTGGACTGCTTGGGTCAGTGAGTGTGCACATGCTGAAGCACAGGTGGCAAACAGCGGCGCTCCTAAATCACTAGCTAGGAGTCCCCACAGTTTCCCCTTTTTCTTTATTTGTGGACACTCATAACGGAATGTAGGATGGGGCCCAAACCTTGTGCAAAGAGATTAGCTAGATGGCATCCAGGCAAGCCTGGATAAACTCAACCAACTTAGCTAAAGCAAACATGGGTCCTGCTGCTGTGGAAATGAGTGTGGTGGGCCAGAGAGAACTAGGGCTAGGTGGGTTTAAGATGGGACTGGCGTTAACGGGAGTCACAGCCCCCATGTACTCCCCAGCATGCTTTGAGGGAAGACAATAGGGTTGCAGTTCCTCTGATTGTATTGTTCATAATCATATCACGGTTCCATGCCAGGGTAGACATAGGATGAGGTAGCTTTGAGGAGAGTGTGGAGGCAGAGTCTGTGGCATCCACAGCCAGCAGAGCAGTCATCCAGGGTGGTTTTTCTGGATAGGTTGGTGTCCTAGGTCATACTGGTGAGGTCGCAAAGATGGAGGCAGAACTCAGGTTGTAAGACCCCCGACTCAGCGGGATGTCTACAGATGGAGACCCTTCCCAGGAAACAACGAGACCACGCAGTCGGATGCAAACAGCAAGAGGTTTATTCGGGTACCGGGCGCCCGGGGCTACGAAGTCTCCTAGAAGACTTGCGCGCCGAGGCTGGGGAGAGGGGAGTATTTATGGGTAGCTGAAGCGGGTTACAGAAGCAGAAGCATGGTTACAGGGTAGGGATTGGTTAATTCAAATGAGGCTGGGGATTTATTCTGGGCAGTAGTGGAATTTTCCTTTTTGGCTAGAGAAGGACTTACGTGTCCTTCTCCTGGTCATAACATGTTTTTCACATACTCCTTATTTTTATCCTGTTTATACAACTTCAGTCCTCGGTCACTCTGACCGTGAACATCTTGCTGGTTATTTTTCAATTTCTTTTTATAACTAAACTGCAGCTGCTACACAAAATGGAGTCACTTCTGCTATTCTGGAAATTACAGTTAAAGCAGTTAAAAGCTATACATTTAAAAGCTATACATTCCTCATTCCCCCATTTTCTTCTGGTTCCTTGAATGGAATCCTTCATTCAATGAAGACTGTTTCTTTATTTTTCAATTGCTGATATTGCTGAGTGAGTACTAATGCTTGAACCACTGATAATCTGTCTTTTACAAACTGAACTAATTTATTAAGAATACAAGGGCCAAAAGTGAGAATTAAAATGAGTATAATGAGTGGACCTGCTATGGTGGACAAGAGAGTTGCAAACCAAGGGGACTGATTAAACCAGCTTTCAAACCATCCTTGTTGGGAATGGAATTCCTTCTCTCTTTCTGCTAGTCTTTCTCTAAGTTTACTCATAGTTTCTCGTACAATTCCCGTCTGGTCTGCATAAAAACAGCATTCCTCCTTTAAGGCCGCACACAATCCGCCATCCTTTAAGAAAAGTAGGTCTAGACCTCTTCTATTTTGTAGTACTACTTCAGACAGGGATGTTAAAGACTTTTCTAAGGCCGTAATAGACTTTTCAATAGCTTTTAAATCTGCATTCATAGCAGTCTGTAAATCCATTAATTTGTCATTTTGAAGTAGGGCAGTGGTTCCGGTACCGATTCCAGCAGCTATTCCTCCAACTCCCAATAATAAGGCCAAGGTTAGGGTAACAGGTTCTCTTGAGTATCTCTTTTTATTCTCATACAAATTTAGGACAGTTTCTGAGTTATGGTACGTAATTCTAGGCCAAATCTGGATAAGGACGCAGTAATCTGAAGTCTTATTAAAAATTTGAGACTGTACACAGGGAGTCAGACCTGTGTTGCAGGCCCAATAGGTTCCTTTGGGGGCTACAAGGTAAGAGTCCCCGTTTATAGTGATGGTCTGGTTACACAGGCTCTGATGGGATGTTGGTACTTGGCCAAGGCATGTACCCTGCCCTGATACCTCCGGAAGGGTCAACTTATAGCTGGGGGTAGATTGGCAGAGGTCAGGCGCCGTGGTTAAATTAGAGAAGTTGGCATTTAGGGCAAGTCCCTCATAATAAGGGGGGCTAGAGACCAAACAGAGCCAGCAGTCTGTGGCTTGGTCAGGGTTGGAATAATTGAGGGCTTTATAAGCCCCTTTTACTAAATTAATAAGTCTTTCACTAGTTCCCTGTTGGTGGGATGAGGAGGGCGAGGGCTCTGCCGAAGGGGAGATTAAGGAAACTTGAGGCTCAACAGATTCCTTTAAAACAGGCAATTGGCTGGGGGTTCTCCGGACCGGCAACACAGAATTAGGCCCGATTGGTAGAGTTTGGGTCTCGAAGTAGAGTCTGATTTTGAATATGGCCCCCAGGTCACGTCCCTGTTTATACCAGCGCATTCCCCACGTCCGGCCCTCTATCCATTGGCTTGTGGGAATGGATTTTCCTATTGATGAGAAGGTGATATTAAGGGGCATGCAGGTGGCATTATTTTTACACTGGGTAGCCCAAGGGTGTCCTTTCTTTACACTAATCCAATCTCGAGAATTTTGGACCCAATAATTATCCCCCGTAGTCTCACAGCCCCAAGCTGCACAATAATAGGACTCTACGTGGCCGCACGTTGCTTGCTTGTTCCGTGATCGGCCTTCCCGTGGGCACACATAGAAATTATTGGAGGCAAGGGCCTCCCTATTTTCCGGGCTGCAGCATCCAAAAGATTCATCCGCCCCGCTGAACTCCCATGTACTAGGGCACTTATTGATGGGAAGAGAAGCTGGGGTATAATTGGGGACATCCCATCCATTACCACCTATTCCAGCCACCAGTTGACAGAAGTCGGGAGTGAGGCTAGGCCACCAGGTGCCAGGGGTGTATATTCCTGTAGCAGCCCAGATGACGTCTCCCGTCTGGGATATCACCTGCCAGGTTTGGGCTCTGGGAGTATAGGGGCTCCCGGCGGCCAGAGACAAGGGGAGTATACAGAGAGATATTATAAACGGGAGAGTCTTATCTTTAAAGGATTCGGGGTGCGCTGTAATTTCCATTCTGAAGTCTGGCTGGCAGAGTTGTCTTGGTGAGCCGCTTTTACATGGGAGGCGTGGACCCAGGCAGTGATCCCGTCGACTTTGAGGGCGGTGGGAGTTGTCAGTAGGACTGTGTATGGTCCTTTCCAGCGCGGTTCCAAATTCTTGGTTTGGTGTCGTCGCACCCACACGGAGTCTCCAATTTGGAAGGGATGCGGGACGATAGGCCTGTCCTGCTGCTCCCGATATGCCGCCGCCAGGGGTTTCCAGACTTCCTTCTGGACTATCTGAAGAGCCTGTAAATGGGCCTGGAGAGAGGGGCTATTAGCATAATCAGAAACATAAGGATGGAGGAAGTTTACAAGAGGTGGGGGTGCTCCATACATAATTTCAAAGGGAGTTAGTCCATGGGGGCCCGGTGTGTTCCGGGCCCTATACAAGGCTAAGGGGAGTAGGGACACCCAATCCTTTACGCCAGTTGCTATAGCTAATTTAATTAAAGTCTCCTTTATGGTTCTATTCATTCTTTCTACCTGTCCTGAACTCTGGGGTCTATAAGCACAATGCAACTTCCAATCAATCCCCAATAACTTGGCCACCAACTGACTTACCTTGGAGACAAATGCTGGCCCATTGTCTGTTCCTAGTACTTGGGGCATGCCATACCTGGGAAAAATTTCTTCCAGTAGTTTCTTAGTCACTACTCGGGCTGTTTCATGCTTGGTGGGGTAGGCTTCTACCCACCCAGAAAAAGTATCTATGAATACTAAGAGATATTTATAGCCATATTGTCCAGGTTTGATTTCTGTAAAGTCAATTTCCCAATGAACACCTGGGCGGTGTCCTCTCACTCTGACTCCAAGTCCAATTTTGGCCCGCCCTGCGTTGACCCGAGCGCATGCAGAACACTGATCAGATACTCGCTGCAGGGCTTCATCTTTCCCCAAGAGATGGCCGAAGTTTTCCTGCCGGTCTATGAGTGTTTTCATTTTATTCTTCCTTAAGTGAGTTAAGGTGTGGAGATTAGAAATAAATTCAAAAGTCCACTTTTTAGGCCAAACTGTTTTCCCATCGAAAGTCCATTGTCCTTGTTTGGGGTCATGGGCCGCCCCCATTTTCTTAAGACACTCAATATCCTCTGGAGTGTATGGAAGTGGAGGAAGGTTGCAGAGGGACTTTTCTGTCATTGGGAGGACTCGCACTTGTGGAGTTCCCTGACCCTGGAGTGCAGCTTCCCGGGCTGCTTTGTCTGCTAGGCGGTTGCCTCTGGCCTCCATTGATTCCCCTTTTTGGCGGGCAATGCATAATGCTCAGTCTTTTGGGCAAGAATAGTGCAGTCAACAGGGCTATAATTTCGGCTTTGTTCTTAATGTCCTTTCCCTCTGAAGTCAGTAAGCCCCTCCTTCTATAAATTTCTCCATGTATGTGAGCTGTGGCAAATGCATATCGGCTATCCGTGTAGATGTTGAGTCTCTTATCTTCAGCCATTTGGAGGGCCTTGGTCATGGCAATGAGTTCGGCTTTCTGAGCTGATGTTCCAGGAGGTAGTCCTTCGGCCCAAATTACCTCAGTCTCGGTGGTGACAGCCGCTCCCGCCTTCCGCACTCCATTCTCCAGAAAACTGCTGCCGTCTGTGAACCAGGTGAAGTCTGCGTCTCGGAGGGGGAGATCTGTCAAGTCGGGCCGGGCCCCGTGGACTTCTGCAAGGATCTGTGAGCAGTCATGAAAGTCTACTTCCCCGGGCTGGGGTAGTAAGGTGGCTGGATTGAGGGTGGTCACCGGGCCGAATTGGATCCATTCCTTATCTAGGAGCATGGCCTGGTAGTGAGTCATTCGGGCATTGGAAAGCCACCGATCAGGGGGCTGTTTTATCAGGGCCTCCACGGCGTGTGGGGCCAGTATTGTTGTTGGCTGCCCCATAGTTAATTTGCCAGAGTCTTTAATAAGGATGGCAATAGCTGCCACCATCCGGAGGCAGGGTGGCCAGCCGGAGGCCACTGGATCTAATTTCTTAGAGAGGTAGGCCACTGGGCGTCTCTATGGGCCTAACTTCTGAGTCAAAACTCCCTTGGCATATCCTTGCTTTTCATCCACAAATAATTCAAAAGGCTTGGTTAGATCAGGCAGGCCTAAAGCTGGGGCCCGTAGCAGGGCTTCTTTTATTTGGTCAAATGCCAACTGCTGTTCCTGCTCCCACACATAAAGGGTTCCAGTCTTAGTAAGTGGGTATAGGGGTGCAGCCATTTCTGCAAATCCCGGAATCCACAGCCGGCAGAACCCAGCCGTGCCTAGAAATTCTCTTAATTGCTTGGGTCCTTTCGGGGCAGGAATATTCATAATAGCCTGCTTCCGTGCCTCTGTTAGCCACCTCTGCCCATCCTTTACCAAGTACCCAAGGTAAGTTACTTGCCTTAAACAGAGTTGAGCCTTCTTGGCGGAGGCTCTGTATCCCAGGTCCCCCAGGGTCTGTAAAAGTCTCTTGGTTCCAGACTCACAGTCTTGCTCAGTCCTTGCTGCTAGGAGGAGGTCATCCACATACTGGAGGAGTATTAAGTCAGGGTTCTGCACCCGAAAACTGGCCAAGTCCCGGTGCAGCGCCTCATCAAACAGGGTAGGGCTGTTTTTAAATCCCTGGGGTAATCTAGTCCAAGTTAGCTGCCCCGAGATTCCCAGCTCAGGGTCCTTCCATTCAAAGGCAAAAAGAGGCTGGCTATTAGGATGCAGCTTCAAACAAAAGAACGCATCCTTTAAGTCTAGCACAGTATACCAATTGTGCGTTGGGGGCAAGCCACTCAGTAAGTTATATGGATTTGGCACAGTGGGGTGAATGTCCTCTACTCTTTTATTAACTTCTCTTAGATCCTGCACTGGTCGGTAATCATTAGTCCCAGGCTTCTTCACAGGCAATAGGGGAGTATTCCATGGGGATTGGCAAGGCACCAGTATCCCTTGATCTAACAGTCTCTGGATATGGGGCCTTATTCCTACCTTGGCTTCTTGTGACATTGGATATTACTTTATGGAAACGGGAGTAGCGTCAGCTTTGAGCATAACGACAAGGGGCGCTTGTTGCTTGGCCAATCCCATTCCTCCCGTTTCCGCCCATGCCTGGGGAAAAGCTTGTAGCCAAGAGGCGGGTGGAGTTTTCCCAATTATTTCTTTTTTCATATATTCTGTATTCATCTTCAGCATTGAGGGTAAGTACATATAAGGGCTGTCCTTGGGGGCCAGTAACGTGGGCCCCATTTCCCTCAAAATGAATTTGGGCTTTTAATTTTGTTAATAAGTCTCTTCCCAAGAGGGGATACGGGCAATCAGGAACATGCAAAAAGGAGTGGGTCACCTTACCCGTTGCCAATTGTATTTTCCGGTCAGTTGTCCACCGATACCTCTTCCCTCCAGTGGCTCCTTGAACCCACGCAGATCTCTCACTCAGTGGGCCAGGTGAATGGGTCAGCACGGAGTGCTGTGCTCCGGTGTGTACTAAAAAGGTGACCGGCTGCCCCCCTACAGTTAATGTTATCCTAGGCTCAGGGGGGGCTCCTGGCCTGGACCCCCCTAATCGTCCAGGGTTAGGAGGGAGGCCTGAGGTTTAGGCTTCCGAATTCCCTTAAATTTCTTCGGGCAATCACGAGCCCAATGCCCTTTTTCCTTGCAATAAGCACATTGGTCTTTCTCAATTCCGCGGGGGCCCCGTCTGTCTCCTCCCTGTCTATCCTGCCGCTGTCCTGTCACTACTGTGGCCAGTAACTTACTCATCTCCTTATTTCTTTTTCGATCTCTAGCACTTTCTCTGTCCTCCGCCTCCTTTCTTAGTCGCTCATCTCTTTCTTCCTGAGTCTCCCGCTTGTTGTAAATACGCTCCGCCTCCCTGAGGAGTTCTTGGAGGGACAGGTTTTGCAAGTTATCATGTCTCTCCAGTTTCTTTCTAATGTCCGGTGCAGACTGCCATATGAAAGACATGGCAACATTAGTAGCCTCTCCAAGGTCCTCAGGGTCATATGGAGTGTACACTCGATATGCCTCTTTCAAACGCTCTAGAAAGGCTGCAGGAGACTCCTCACTTTTCTGAGTTACTTGCTTAACCTGAGCCAAATTGGTGGGGCACCTGGAGGCCCCATGGAGACCCGCAATAAGCAACCGGCGATAAAGAATTAGATGGTTCCTACCTTCAGGAGTAGTAAAATCCCAATTAGGATGCTCTAGAGGGAAAGCAGCGTTTATCTCATTGGGCAACTGGGTGGGGCGCCCATTGTCACCCGGTACATTTTTCCGGGCTTCCAGGAACACGCGTTGTCTCTCTTCCGATGTCAGTAACGCCTGCAATAACTGTTGGCAATCATCCCAGGTGGGTTGGTGGGTCACTAGAATGGACTCAATCAGTGAGGTCAGTCTGGAGGGATCCTGACTGAAGGGGGGGTTGTTATTTTTCCAATTGTACAAATCTGAGGCAGAAAAAGGCCAGTACTGCAACTGATTGTTGGAGCCCACCCTCAAGGGGAATGCCTGGGAAGACGAGGACACCTGATTGGTCTGGAGGTCGCGGCGCCCTCTCAATCTTCCTGCCACTGGGGAATGGACAGGGTCCCTGGGTGGGGGAACTTGCGGGAGTTCCTCTTCCACTTCCCGAGGAGGAGGTCTCTGTCCTCGGTAGGGAGGAGGCTCCTCTGTCATGAGGTCCACTAAAATTCCCTCATCTGGGGGTAGGACCTTAGGCTGTTTCTCAGGTTTCTTTTGTTCTTCAGGAACGAGGGTTGGGTATAAAGAGGACTGTGAAATAGGAGGAGGAGGGGGAGGAAAAGGGTGAGGGGGAGAAGATAGGATAGGTGCAGAAGGGGTTACAGCAGACGTAAGTCCGGTAAGAAAAGGCTTTACCCAAGGGAGAGGGTCAGAAACTAAGCCCTCCCAGGTAACAATATAGGGGACCTGGTCCGGATGGCCATGGGGTCCAGGTTCCATTATTTTAGATTTGACCTGTAAAATAACAGACATGTCAAAAGTGCCATCTACCGGCCAGCCGACTTCAAAAGTTGGCCACTCAGAAGAACAGAAAGTTATCCATCTGTCTTTGCGGTCTTCCACTGACAGATTGCTGGCCACTGTCCGCACATCATTCCAATGCTGTAAAGTTAAACTTAGAGGGGTCGTCACAGTCTGTCCCATGTTAGCAGTCAGTTTCAGTCCCGTCACAATTAACACAAGAAACAAAAATACACAACAGACAAAAAACTTCACAAAACGGCTTCTTTCCAAAACCGAAAATAAACTGGTTCTTGGAAGAAACCCAGACGTTTCCCTTAACAGCTGGACTGAAGAGTCCTCAGACTGAGGCGAAGCCCCAAAAGGGGAAACCACACGGGTCAGAAATCTGACCCCAGATGCCCCAGGAACGTCTCCCAGGGGCTGCGGTCGGGAGTACGAGCTCGTCAGCTCCTCCACGGGTCCGCCAGATACAGATTCCAGAAATACTCTTAACATAAGACTAGACATACAGAAAACAACAAAAATTTGCTGGCCAGCTTACCTCCCGGAGGTGGGTCGGTGGTCCCTGGGTAGGGGTCTCCTATCCCGGACGAGCCCCCAATTGTAAGACCCCCGACTCAGCGGGATGTCTACAGATGGAGACCCTTCCCAGGAAACAATGAGACCACGCAGTCGGATGCAAACAGCAAGAGGTTTATTCGGGTACCGGGCGCCCGGGGCTACGAAGTCTCCTAGAAGACTTGCGCGCCGAGGCTGGGGAGAGGGGAGTATTTATGGGTAGCTGAAGCGGGTTACAGAAGCAGAAGCATGGTTACAGGGTAGGGATTGGTTAATTCAAATGAGGCTGGGGGTTTATTCTGGGCAGTAGTGGAATTTTCCTTTTTGGCTAGAGAAGGACTTACGTGTCCTTCTCCTGGTCATAACATGTTTTTCACATACTCCTTATCTTTATCCTGTTTATACAACTTCAGTCCTCGGTCACTCTGACCGTGAACATCTTGCTGGTTATTTTTCAATTTCTTTTTATAACTAAACTGCAGCTGCTACACAAAATGGAGTCACTTCTGCTATTCTGGAAATTACAGTTAAAGCAGTTAAAAGCTATACATTTAAAAGCTATACATTCCTCAAGGTCAGCTGGCTGCAGCTCGCAGCCTTCTTCCAGGGGGGTGCTGGTCTCCCGACTGGCGCCGGAGCCAAGGTGACTGAACTCCGGAGGCAACTGAGAATAGCGACCACGATGGGGAAGAAATGAGGCAAATCACCAATGTGCTCCCCTTTCTGACCTGCCGGACTACCCTTTTCCACATGGACTCATCCCGTATTCTACCTCCAATCCCTCACAGAGAGAGAGACAGAAAAATTTCATAAACTTGCTCAAGCTGTCTATGAGAAAAGTGAAGGTGCCTGCTCTCCAAGATCCCTTTCCACATAATTGCTTATAGAGGTCCACTTACCTGCTAGTTGTGCCCCACGTCTGGGCACCAGTTTTGGGGGTCTTTCTCAGACTTCTAGGAGGGGGTAAGATGGTGACAGAGCCCACGAATAATCCCAGGAACACAGAGACTGGACACCAGACTCTCAATGCAGATCTAAGTTTATTTTAGAAAACGCGATGGCTAAATACAGATCAAGCGGTGGTTGTCATGTCATCAAATAGGGACCTCCCTGAATGCGACCATCAGCCAATGGTGTCCTGAGACAGGCCCCACTTGCCGGGAGTATCCGGGATCTCCTACTCCAGGCGGGAAGGACCAGGCGCTCTCTGATTCTGGACTGCTTGCATCACTGAGAGTGTACATGCTGAAGCACAGGTGGCAAGCAGCGTGGCTCCTAAACCACTAGCTACAAGTCCCCATAGGTCTGCAGTAGATTGCAGAAAGAAACAGACGTAGAGGCTAGTGAGCAGCAGAGCTATTTGTATGAAAGATCAAGGTCATGTAAGTATCCCTTATAATATACAGCCCTGTCATCATGTGAAGCTAGTGTTTACAATGCCCCTGGGTCTAGCTGTGCCCCTCTGCCAGCTTGTTCTGATCCTAATCTCTAACAAACTGAAAAGACATTTACCCTCATACCACACTTTGTATTGTTTTATAACAATGTAGATATTTTTAATGGTGGATATAAGAAATTGCTATGAGAAGTGGAGAATCTGGAACTTAGCTGTGAGAAAAGAAGAAATTTGGAATGAGAAAACAGGGCCATTAGAAGCTAACAGCACTGCTTTTACTTAGTTGCAAACAATGAGCATAAAAGTTTTGTTGTATGGATATGGCTTTGTTGTGTGGAATTGTCCCAGACCAAATATGTCCCTTCCCAAACTACTCTCTCTTCTTTATATGCAAAGGTTGTTGCCAAGTCTCAAAGTGACTGGATTGATATGGTAATAATGTTCATTCTTGGCACCACATACTCTGAAGATTATCCCAACCTGTGAATGGAGGATATTGCAGTATCGTTCAGAGCAAGCAATGACTCCATGGTTACTTTCTCTCCTCTGTCTTCAGTTACTTGGTAAAACTGGAGGTTTTGATTACATGTGATGAAGATCATGGCTAGATGACTACCCTGCCTTCTCCTTAGGAAGTTGTGGCCTAGTGTCTTGGTGACTCAATGAGTAATGTGTTCTCTTTATCTTTGGAGATGACCTTGCACCTGTCTTCTTTTCTGACCCAGTGAGCTAGATACACAATTACTTTAGAACGCTTATTGTTAATATTTTATCACCAAGTATATTTCTTTGATAATCTTAAACTGTAATGTTGTGCTGATTTGAAATCAAGTGTGAGAAGAAAATCTCAGTTATAGGGAAGAAGCATAGTCCACTGTTTTGTGACTTGCAAAATAATTTGACCCAGAATATGAAGTTTAATTATTCATGTGATATCTGACTATATGTATTTTTTGTTCCTATAGCACATCTGCATTTGAATTTTGTTCAGCACATGATGATGACAGTGTGACTGAAAGGTAAGCTATAATCCAAGCCATATAATAGAGTGCTAGACAAATGTGTATGTAGGAGTTTATGCACATATTTTATATGAATGTATGTACAGACACATGGACATAAAAGTATCCACATTCCTAAGGCTGGAGCTGAGCCCTTGTATTTGAAGAAATACAAACAGCATGAAAGGAGTGGTGACATGTGTGATGCAGTGCAATTCAGAAAGTGAAAGATTCTGTGTTGGATCACCAGTGCTGCTAGGAAAATGAAAGAAATATGCATCAGGAAGGGTCTGCCTGTCACACTGACTGTGTGGTATGTGGAAATTGGAGGTGATCCTATGTAGAAGCCAGCATGGAAAACAAGTTATTGAGACCCTTATCTCAAGCAGTGAGCCTGTCCTAGGAGCTCACAGCTGTATTCCCTTCTCCCAGGAGCACAGATAACCAGGTGATGATCTGAGGCCACTTCCAGACCTAGACAGAAGGAAGACCTTCCTGGAAAGACATCTAGAGCACCAAATGACTTAGGCCATTACTCAGGTGGTCGAGTGTTTGCCTAGCAGGCAAACAGAATGCCCTGTCATCACACTCCAGTGTGACAAAAAGGGGAAGCATTCAGTAACTATCCAACAAGCTCCTACTGGGCTCTGTAAAACATTAGGTGTGACTCCTTCTGTGCTAATACACCACTGACTCTGTACCCACCTCCAAAACTCCCCACCCTGTGACTACTATTCTACCTCACACTTCTTGACTATCATGTTGAGCTGTCACATTAAAGTTAGTATGTTTTTCAAAATCATCACTTTGTTTTCATTTGCTTCAAGACACTTTAAATTTCTTTCTTGGTTTATCAGTCCCCCGATCATTCAAGTGTCTATCACTTAACTTTCATGCGTTGTTTTGTTCTCTCTCTTTTTGTATCTCTATTGCTTTGTAAAAATAAGATATATTGGTAAATCCAATTTTTGTTTCAGTTTCTTCTAACCTGGTTATTAGCTTAACATGTGATTTTCTGGTAGAATGTATATTCTTCGGTTAGAAAATGAAATGTTTTGAAGTGTCTTCTAGACAAATTTGAAATGTGGTAAACTTTGATGTTTTGTGATTGACATTTTTGTCTCAATGATCCTTCCTTTCTAGCAATGGATATGAGTGCATGTAATATACTCTTCAAGTATATGTCTCCTTGTAGGTCTCATGATGTTGGTTTTATAGAAAAGCATTTTCCTGCACTATATACCTCTATCTTTACAATAACTATTCCTGGTTGTTTATTTGATGTATTTGCCATAATTTCCTGCTCTTCTTGACATCTTTTTCCAGGGATTGCTGTAGTCTGGGTTTTTTTTACATATCAAGAACTGCTTGTTATTACTTTCATTTGATTTTTTCTAGACATACACTCTTCCTTTCCATCCTCACTCTTAAAAATGGGTATTCAGCAGCCAGCATATCACTGGGGCAGGGGTTTTTAAACTTACTCTTCTACCATTGGCACTTTCATTGGATACAATAATGCATATTCCCCTAAGTTTCTGATTGATCAGAAGAGACATATTGCTCCCATTCTCATTTATTTCTGTCATATATCCTTGTTTCATTGCTTCTTTGTTATTTGTTGGCTGCCAACCCAGAGAAGGATTGATTCTCTTCTTCTTTGTGTATTAGCCTAAAATTGTAACCTGTATGACTGGCAGTAAGTTGACTTAGTGAGTGTCAGTAAAGATATGATTAAAATACTTGATTATCATCAAAGTACATATTTATTTCAGCTTGAAATAAATGCTTTTGTGGGGTCTGTGGTAATATTAACAATCTATTGTTAAGTGAAGGATAGTTATACAATCAGTAAATGTTAATATATCATTTTTATTATAATCAAAATGATGACCTAGTTTCATCTATCTTCTGATTTTATCTATCATTATGTATGGTATCCTATGAGGTAGCAATTTGCTATGAGTAGTGAAAATTGATCATTTGTATAAAGTAGATTGTTCTTTGACTGAACATGTATGCTAAAGTTATGTGTCATGCCTGCCTATGTATTCCAATACACTTCTATCCTGAAAATTGGCTGTAGGACATAATGTGTGATCTAGGATGGAAATGTGAGTTAATATCCTTGAAGGCTCTCAGTGATCTGATGGTATTTACATATATACATATCTATGTGTATTCCTAATGTCAGAATGAAGGCAAGAAATATGTGCATACACAAACAGATGTCAACATGTTAAAAAAGAAGTAGCAGAGCAATATGGTATAGGCATGAGATCCCAGCTGTGAGACATAGGTAGGAATACTATAGTCTGCTGTCAAACCTAAGCAGTGAAGGAAACTCTGTGGGAAATGTATGAGAGGTAAGAGATTTTGCCCCAAAATGAAGAATTGTCATCTGATACTACAACTGAACTTCCTGAAAGAAACAAAAATGAAGGGTAGGGTCTAAATATACATACACTCTCACCTATGTGTATCTATGCATATTTGCATGTTGGTAAGTCCAGACACACGTGAATGGATAGTTACAGAAAAGAAAGTGATAGAGATTAGAGAATTTAATTTTAAGTATTGATGACACTGCAGAGCCTTTGATATTTTTCTAAGATCCTTGGGCTCTAGTATCAGTAGAGACCTTTCTAAAATCTTAGGTATTTCCAAGAAGAAATACCATGAATTCTTCTTGTTCCTAATCTATTGTAGTGGCCAAAACCAATTCAGTGTTATGCTATAAGACTCAGCAGGTTAAGAAATTTCTCTCTGGTGACTCCATTTTGTCTAGCTAGAGGATAAAGCAAGTTACAAGGGTTTTGTCTGTCTGTCTGACTGACTGTCTCTGTTTCTCTCTCTCTGTCTATTCTCTGTGTCTCTGTGTGTCTCTCCCCGTCTCTCTCTATGTCTCAATGACTGAGAAAAGGTTGGTCATTAGAGGTTTTTAAATTTGATGTGTATTTTCCAGAAATGCCTTACTGTTAAGGTGTGTTTTCAGCCCCAAAC
Source organism: Megascapheus bottae (assembly GCF_031878675.1). Classification (NCBI taxonomy): domain Eukaryota; kingdom Metazoa; phylum Chordata; class Mammalia; order Rodentia; family Geomyidae; genus Megascapheus; species Megascapheus bottae. Next base: position 186,717 of record NW_028327439.1, on the reverse strand, counting down.
AAAAATTTGCCTAATTATGTGCTGGATGTCTGTCTCAAGAGATGATGATGAAAAGACCAGAGAATCTTTTCATGCCCATGATCATCCCTGATATGACTCATTTCATTGCTGTGGGAAGGAGGCTGGCTAAAATAGAATGACTTGCCTAGGATTTCACATGTTCTGGGGAAAACAGACAGCTGAAGACAGCTCCCTCATACCATTTGTGATATTTTTAGTGGATGAGAAGTCTTTTTCCATCAAGTGATGGTTGGAATTTTATGTGAAAGTTAATACCCAAAGCATGTCTGTGTGTTTGTTTGCACATATATTCTGTAGATTAAAGTAAATAACTCATGAACTACAAATCCTTTTATGAATCAGAGAGGCTGGACAGACAGAGGACAGTAGTGCTAGCAAGGAGGGGAGAGAGGAAGCAGAAATGTAGATGGTTGATCAGCTCCATTTTCTTCATAGCAAGGGATATGGAACATAAGGAAACCCACAAAATCACTGCAAAAAGTGGTTTAGGGTCATGTGAAAAAAACTCCTTTTACACCTTGCATAAATCTTTGTGTATCACATTTCATTGGAGAGAGAGGCCTCATTTCTAGGAAAACACAGGAAATAACCCCTAGCATATAAAGAGTATTTAGAGTTAGTATTCAGCTAGTTATAGCTGTTTGGAGAGAAAAAGTAGTTTTAGGAATTTCCATAGTATTTGACTGCACATAACTTAATGGTTCATGTTGGTAATGAAGAGCAGAACACTCAGAGATCTACAGAGGACAGCCATAAGAGGGCAGATACCCAAATGCAGTCAGACTTGTGCAGAAAGCTGTACCGAGATGAAGGAACATGTTAGTGGGAACCATTTGGAAGGTCAGGGAAGTGCAATTTTGTCTGTGCCATTCCATCATTTTGCAAATTGGGTGAAGGACTGAGACTCCAGTAAGGAGAGGGAGTTCTCAGTGTCCTGGTGAGCAGTGAAGAGTTCTCTGCTTCTGGGCTGCCACCCATTGGTGCAATGTGAGAGTAAGTCAATAAAGACATCCAGTATTACTGAAAGTAAGGAGGGAATAGAAGGAACAGAGGAAGCAGAATATTAGGTATGACCTCAGAGTTGAGTTCCCTTGAACAACATCATATTGAAAGTCATACAAGATACCATTAGGTCCAGTGTTAGGCTACTGGGAAAAATTCTTCTACCTTGGATTAAAACGGTCCATATTTAATTTCCTGAAGAGATTCAACTGCATTTCTGTGGTAAAATGAAAATACTGCTTTTCATTTGGTTCTGGTCTCTTAGTTCAGTGCTAGATGGAACAAAAGAGTTGGAGATGGAGCTGCAGCTCAAGTGGCAAACATGATCCTAGCATGAACACAGACATGGTTTAAGTTCCCAGCCTCGTAGAAAAATTTGATTTCTGCAGTATGTTCCAAATGAGTTTTCTGTGTCTTATTTTATTTTATTGTTTAGAGATGACACAACGTTAACTGCAATTGCAGATTGTGACTCAAGAATTAACATTTGGTAAGTTGTGTTATCTGTCATCTGAGTGTAAATTCATTTGTAGTGTGAGTTTAGTGTACAATCTATGTGACAGCTTATCAGTATCCTCTTGTAATAGTTATTTTTGTACTGAAACTAAGTAGAAATTGATAGAGTCAATTAGTACATACTTGGTCATGGTCTGCCATGAAGTGAAATTAGCAATCATATCCTTATTTACCTATTATCAGTGCCTACGTGCAACTTGCACTGAGCTAATAGAGATACGAATCCCAGTCAGGAACAATTAGGTTGTCTCAGTGGTTCTGAGGTGAAAAGAGTTGTTGGGCCTCTTTCCTTCTCCAGAAATCTGTTTCTTAGACAGGCCCACTGTCAGTTCTGATGAGAGTCCAATTTCTCGGCTGATGTTCCTTCTATTTTCTTGATAAGCAGTTAAGAAAAGAGCCAAGTTAGTGAAAATAAGAAGGGAGTAGAGCAGACTTAGACAGCTGAAAATCAGATTGCATAAAGGATTGAGTTTCTCTGCAGTGAGTTGCATGTACAATTAAACTACATGATACCAATAAACATTTTGTTAATTTTAAGAAAGAAAATTTCTTTACTTGTGCATAGAAACTTTCTTTTGAAGAGATAACAGTGTAAATTCCCAAAGAAATTAATTTCCTTTCTAGGGAAATGTGGAGACAGATTTCTGATGTTCAGGGAAAATTTTCCAACAAAGGAAAAGACATTAACTAAGTTTCTATATCATCTCGATATTGTGTGCCTGGGAATCTTTCTAACTTTGTTTGGAAAAACAGAAATATATAAAAGATATGTTTCATGTCCCTGTTGTGATTGAGATACTGCAAAAACACTAGCACAATCTAAAGGGCATTTCACAATCCTTGAACACACACTACCAAATCCCCACTGTTGACTACACTTCTGTCTTACACATCTGGAATATCAACTTGAGCTACCACATAAAAATTAGTGTGTTTTGCAATAGAATCATTTATTTTTCTATTTGCTTGAAGTAATTTTTACTTTCTTTCTTGGTTTATCAGACCTCTGATTGATCAAGTACTTATCAATTTACTTTCATGTCTTATCAAAATCCCTAAAGTCTTTGGGATATTTGTAGCTCTGTCTTTATAAAAATAAAAGATACATACAGCCTGTATCCTAGCTACTGAAGAGTCTGAGAACTGTGGATCGTGGATCAGACACAGCCCTGGCACTAAAGACCTAGAGATTCCTACCTCCCATTAACAACCAAAAAAAACCCAAAGCGGTGCTGGAGCTCAAGAAGTAGAGTGGTAGCTCTGAGCTGAAGAGCTCAGGGACAATGCCCAGGCTCAGAGTTCAAGCCCCTTGAATATCAACCAAGTGATACAATCCTTTCTGGATGAAGCAGTGGAGATCTAATTATTAATATCGGTGGGAAAGTCTGGAATTCTTATCCAGTTAACTTCCTGAAAGCCAGAAGTATGGCTCAAGTGGTAGAGTACCTTCTTAACAGAGAAAGCTAAGGGAGAGCACCCAGGCCCTAAGAGGAAGCCCAATAGTACCTGCACATAAACACAGTAAGAAAGAGAAAGAAGGAAGTCCACCTCCCTATCAGAGACAGTCACAGTCCTGATGTGAATGGATGGAAAGAGATATTCCAATATGGCACCCAAAAGGAAGCAAATGTAAATGTACTCCTATCTGGCAAAGAAAACTTGAAAGTATTACAACATGAAAGTCATTTCATTTTGCTAAAGACACTGCAATGATTAACAACAAAAAGGCAACTAATTATCAATGCACCCAATTTGGCGCAACAGACAGTGCTGAACATAAATGAGTAGATGGATCCCAACCATGTTAGATCCTTTCCAAAGAATCCGCAAGAAACCAGATTCAACTGAAGGCCAAGAGCTAAAGACAGCACATATCTGCAGAATATTCCACACAACATTCTCAGAATAAATATCATCCCAGCAACCCTCAAGCTTTCTACAAAGGAAATTAATATTTAGAGCATAGAGGCAACATTATTCTCTTTTTCCCTTTCCCTTGCTCTAATATTCCTCTACAGTAAATATTCAAAGAGGTTTCTTGGCAGAGTATAAAGGAAGTCTTAACAATCACATATAAGAAAAGACAATGTTACTGTTTGCTATCATACTATGATGGAATTCAATTGGAAATAGACAAAAGATAAAAGACAGAAAATATTGAAATACATAGAAATGGAACAAAATGCTTTGAATGATTAATTGATTATTGAAGAAAGAAAGGATGGATATGTATTCAAGTCTATAATAACCATTAGAGAGTCTGACCATGACATTTGGTTTCATCCTATAGGGACACCTCATCCTATACCACAACCAAACTTGACGAAACAAACAATAATGAAGGGTAAGGTCTAAATATATATATATACTCTCATCTATGTGCATCTATGCATAATGAAATGTATGTAAGTACAGTCATACATAAAAGGATAGTCACTGAAAAGAAAGTGATTAGGATTATTGAACTTTATTTTAGGTATTGATGACACTGCAGGGCCTTTGATATTTTTCTAAGATTTTTGGGCTGTAATATCAGTAGATCACTTTCTAAAATCTTAGGTGTTTCCAAGAAGAAATGTCAAGAGTTATTGTTCCTAATCTATTGTGGTGTTCAAAGGCAATTTAGTGTTTTGTTGTAAGGCTCAGCAATTTAAAAACGTCTCTCTGATAACTAGAGGATAAAATAAGTTACAGTTGCGAGCTCTCTCTCTGTCTCTCTGTCTCTCTCTCTCTGTCTCTCTCTCTCTGTCTCTCTGTCTCTCTCTCTGTCTCTCTGTCTCTCTCTCTGTATCTCTACTTGTCTCTTTGTCTCGATGAATGAGAAAAGGCTGATTATTAGGGGATTTTTAATTTGATGTGTATTTTCCTAAAATGCCTTACTGCTAAGGTGCGTTTTCTGCCCCAAACAAAAATTTGCCTAATTATGTGCTGGATGTCTATCTCAAGAGATGATGATGATGATAAAAAGACCAGCGAATCTGCTCATGCCCATGTTCATCCCTGATGTGTCTTATTTCATTGCTGTGGGAAGGAGACTGTCTGATATAGAATGACTTGCCTAGGATTTCAGTTGTTCATGGGAGAAGTGACAGCTGAAGACACCTCCCTCATACCATTTGTGATTTATTTAGTGAAAGAGAAGTTTTTTATCATCAAGTTAGGGTTGAAATATTATGTGAAAAGCAAATATTACTAAACAGCCAAAGCATGTCTGTGTTTTTGTTTCCACACATATTCTGTAGGTTAAGGTGAATAAGACATGAACTAGAAATCCTTTTATGAATTAGAGAGGCTGGAGAGACAGAGGACAGTAGTGCCAGCAAGGAGGGAAGAGAGGAAGCAGAAATGTGGATGAATGATCAGCTCAATTTCCTTCATAGCAAGGGAAACAGAACATCAGGAAACCCACGAAAACAGTGTAAACAGTGCTTTAGGGTCATAGGAAAAGAACTCCTTGTGAATCTTGCATAGGTTTTTATTTAGCACAGGTAATCATTTCATTGGAGAGAGAGGCCTCATTTCTAGAAAAGCACAGGAAATACCCCCTTACATATATAGTATATGTAGAGTTCGTTTTCCGGGTATTATAGCAATTTGGGAAGAAAAAGTCTCTTTAGAAACTTCCATAGTATTTGACTGTGCATAATTTAATGGTTCATGTTGATAATGAGGAGCAGAACATACATAGATTGACAGAGGACAGCCATATGTGTCAGATACCCAAGTATAGACAGAGTAGTGTAGAAAGCTTTAGAGAGAATAAGCACCGTATTTGTGGGAAAAATTTAGAAGGTCAGGGAAGTGTAATTTTGTCTGTGCCATTCTGTCTTTTTTGCAAATTGAGTGAAGGATTGAGACTCCAGTATGGAGAGGGAGTTCTCCTTGTCCTGCTGAGCAGTGTAGAGTTCTCCGCTTCTGGCCTGCCACCAATTGGTCAAATCTGAGAGTAAGTCAGTAAAGACATCTAGGATTACTGAAAGTAAGGAGGGAATAGAAGGAACAGAGGAAGCAGAGTATTAGCTGTGACCTCAGGTAGAGTTTCCTGAAAGAGTATTTTATTGAAATTCATACAAGATGTCAAGAGGTACTGTGGTAGGTGTACTGGGAAAAATTCTTCTACCTTGCATGCAACTGTTCCATATTTAATTTCCTGAACAGATTCAACTGTATTTCTGTGGTAAAATGAAAATACTACTTTTCATTTGGTTCTGGTCTGTTAGTTCACACTGGAGTACCAGAGCAAAGAGCTAGAGGGAACAGAGGAGCTGGAGATGGAGCTGTAGCTCAAATGGCAAACATGATCCTACATGAACACAGTCATGGTTTTAGTATGCAGCCTTGTCGAAAAGTTTCATTTCCTCTGTATGTTCCAAATCAATTGTTTGTGTCTTATTTTATTTTTTAGAGATAGCACAACGTTAACTGCAATTGCAGTTTGTGACCCAACCATTAACATTTGGTAAGTTGTATTATCTCTCATCTGAGTGTAAATTCATTTGTAGTGTGAATTTATTACACAATCTACATGACAGCTTCTTAGTGTCCTCCTGTAATCATTTTGTTTGTATTGAAAGTAAAAGAAAATGATAGAGTCAGTTAGCACATACTTGGTCATGGTCTGCTATGAAGTGAAAAGTAGCAAGCATATCTTTATTTACCTATTATCAGGGCCTTCATGCCACTTGCACTGAGCCAATGGAGGTAAGAATCCCAATCAGGAGCAATGAGGTAGTCTCGGTGTTTCTGAGGTGAAAAGAGCCGGTGGGCCTCTTTCATACTTCAGAAATGTGATATTTGGACTCTCAGTTCTGATGACAGTCCACGTGTGGACTCTCTTTTGGTGAGAAGCAGTTAAGAAAACAACAAGTTAATGTAAGTACGGAGGGGGTAGAGCAGACTTGGAAAGTTGAAAATCAGATTGCATAAAGGATTGAGTTCCTCTGTAGTGAGTTGTATGTACAATGAAAGTACATGATACCAATAAACATTGTGTTAGCTTTACTAAGAAAGGAAATTTCTTTACTTGTGCACTAAAGCTTTCTTTTGAAGAGATAAAAATGTAAGTTTCCACAGAAATTAATTTCCTTTCTGGGTAATAGTAGAATTCCTCTGTTTATTTAGCTAAGTATGGAAAAATTTAAATTCTACAAATTCACTAGTGTTTGGGTAACTTGCTACCTTGAGTAAGACTATGAATGTACATGGTATTTGACTGTATATAATTTAATTCTCTAGCTTGGATAAAAATGATTCAACAGAATTTGGGACAGAAGAATTCAAGCAAAGGTCAGATATCTATCAATAGAAAAACGTACATAAATATATATGTTATGAAACAGACTGATCATTTCTGGGTAGTTTCCAAATACTTTCAGTGTACTTCTGTCTGTCATATTACTCCTTTTCATTTTGATGAGTAAATGAGAAAGGTGTTGCACAAAGTGTTTTGCTATTTTAGGGAGCAGTGCAGGAAAACCCCCTAAACCCTGCACATTGCCAGTGTATGAGAACCTACTACAATTGGTTATGCTCCTTTTTTCTGACGGCAATGACATACAATTCTATGTATTTATTTCCTGCCATAACAATTTCTTCACAGGTGAAGAAATACAAGTGTCAGTTCAAAGTGGCTATACAACTTTGTTTGATCTGTTCCGTAGTTTTTGGGCTATGTCTGATTCTTTGATGGGTATTCCCTTTCCCTAGGTCTGGACCTTAATTTTTACATATACCTTTCATTGTGCACTTAATGCCAACTTTTAAATGCTGTGGTTCTAAGTTTTGTGTAACTATAAACACTGTCTGGGTACCATTTACATTGGATAATCAGATGACTCGGTGACATTATGACAAGGTCCTTACTACTCACATCTGTGAATACATGGTTCATGAATAAATGTACATTTTCAATGAAAGAACTATGACACAGAGAGTTAGAGAGAGAGAGTCCATACGTATGTGGCTGAAGGACGGTACTCTGATATCCCTTCAAGTCAGGGCTCCAGGAATGTTTTCCTTTCTTACTTATCACTGAGGCTCTGCTTCTTGATACACACGTGCAGCACACCATTTTGCTGATTCATTGGAGATGGCCTACCACAGAAAGGATTTTCTACCCTGGATGGCGTCATCTTGCCATCCTCTGGTGGTCTTCCCCCCACATCCACCACACCCCTGGAAAACAGAATCACATCTGTGAACAAAAGGCTTGCACATCCATCTCGAGTTCTGGTGAAAGACTAAGTGAAAGTGTCATTAAACAGGCAAGCCTAGGCATGAAGGCTCACCAGGCCATGACTAAAGGTGTAGCAAGGACAGGGATCTGAGTTGAGACTTCAGTACTGGATGAAGGTTTGGCAGAGACAGAAGAGCTAGAGACATAGTACATTTGACAGATGACCTGTGTAGCACACACAAGGACACAAGAAGCATCAGAAAAATGCATCACTTCTTCCTACATTGTCCGATTTAATTTCTGTATGTTTCAATATATCCACAGTGAGGACAGCAGCTTAACCAAAGTTGTTGTTCATTCAGATGAAGAAATCAAGAGGGGGTGGGTTGACTAATTTTAAATTTTATTTTATTTTTGATTGTTGGGGTAATGCATAGAGGGGTTACAATTATATCTGCCAGATAGTAGATGCATTACTTCTCACACAATGATACCCCTTCTCATGTTATTGTGCCCATGTGCCTTCCCCCTCCCAATCATCTTGTTTTTTCTACTTCCTTTTTCTATTTCAAACAAGGAAATAAACGTATATACTGTGTGCCAGGTTACAAAGCCAGATACAGTAACAATATGAGATTAAACATAAGGGGAAAAAAAGAGAAGAGAAATAACATAGTACATTAAGAACAGCAATCACACAAGATAAAGCTCTTGTTTCCATATCCTAGAGTTCCTTTCATTTAGTGTGAGTTGAGTTTTTGGTCGTCTAAATGATAAACCATTTTGGACAATGATGAATTTTCACAGTACACAGGACTACCTATCCATATCGCATGGAATCATGATACATTTTGAAACTAAGGAGAAATGATAGAGCAGATCATAAGACAGTGGCTCATGGAGTGCTGTGAAGTCAAGAACTAGCACCCAGAATCCTGAGATTATCACAGAGCCTATGAGCTACTCACCAGAAGCCCAGGGACCTGGCAATCCCTTTCTGAAACCTAAAGGTAGTCCCAGGTGTCTGAAGGGCACAAGAGGAAGAAGCAATTCACACTGAATGGGAGTCCTGCTTTTAGACTGCTCTCCCTTGTCCCTAACTGAGGGGCAGGAAATAGAGCTGGGAGTGGAAGGCAAGTGGCATGCGGAAATTAGATATAACTCTTGAGTCCCTTTGAATTGAGTTGGGTGCAAATAGGTGAGGCTGTTATCCACCAGGTTAGGAAGATTTATTTGTTTATAGTGTTATTAAACCTTGATAAAAATCATCTTTTGCAGGTGTAAACGTTTAATTTCTGCAAAAAGCCTCACTTCAGTTTCTTTGCATGTGTGGATACTGAAGATACCTAATAAGTAGAGAAATGTGGAGACAGATTTCTGATGTTCAGGGAGAGTTTTCCAGCACTAGAAAATGACATCAACCAAGTTTCTACCTCATCTCGATATTGTATGCCTGGGAATCTTTCTAATTTTATTTGGACAAAACAGAAATATATTAAGATATGTTTCATGTCCCCATTGTGATTGAGATCCTGCAAAAACACCAGCACAATCTAAAGGGCATTTCACAATCCTTGGACACACACTACCAAATCCCCACCATTGACTACTCTTCTGTCTTACATATCTAGAACATCAACTTGAGCTACCACATGAAAATTAGTGCATTTTGCAATAGAATCATTTATTTTTCTATTTGCTTGAAGTAATTTTTACTTTCTTTCTTGGTTTATCAGACCTCTGATTGATCAAGTACTTATCAATTTACTTTCATGTCTTATCAAAATCCCTAAAGTCTTTGGGATATTTGTAGCTCTGTCTTTATAAAAATAAAAGATACATAGAGCCTATAATCCTAGCTACTGAGGAGGCTGAGAACTGTGGATCGTGGTTCTGAGTCAGCCCTGGCACTAAAGACCTTGAGACTCCTACCTCCCATTAAGTACCAGAAAAAAACAGAAGCAGTGCTGGGGCTCAAGAAGTAGAGTGGTAGCTCTGAGCTGAAGAGCTCAGGGACAATGCCCAGGCTCAGAGTTCAAGCCCCTTGAATGAAAAAATATCAGATATACTTTTGATTTCATTTTTTCAGCTTCTTGAGATCTGGTTATTAGCATATAATCTTCTGATAGAATATATATTCTTCAGCTAGAGGAACAGGTGATGAAGAGAATTTTTTCTAGTCAGTATGTCAGCTGCACTTCACAAGATGTTACAAATGCAGTCAACCAAAGGATAGAATCCTTTCTGGAACAAAGAGGTGGAGGTCTAAATAGTAATATCGGTAGGAAACTCTATGAGATTCTTATCCAGTTAACTTCCTGAAACCCAGAAGTATGGCTCAAGTGGTAGAGTACCCGTCTTAATAGAGAAAGCTAAGGGGGAGCACCCAGGCCCTAAGAGGAAGCCCAATAGTACCTGCACATCAACACAGTAAGAAAGAGAAAGAAGGAAATCCACCTCCCTAGCAGAGAAAGTCACAGGCTTGTTGTGAATGGATGGAAAGAGATATTCCAAGAATGGCACCCAAAAGGAAGCAAATGTAAATGTACTCCTATCTGGCAAAGAAAACTTGAAAGTATTACAACATGAAAGTCATTTCATTTGGCTAAAGGCACTGCAATTATTAATAACAAAATCCTACTAAGACTCAATGCACCCAATTTGGCGCAACAGACAGTGCTGAACATAAATGAGTAGATGGATCCCAACCATGTTGGATCCTTTCCAAAGAATCCGCAAGAAACCAGATTCAACTGATTGCCAAGAGCCAAAGGCAGCACATATCTGCAGAATATTCCACACAACAGTCCCAGAATATGTATCATCCCAGCAACCCCCAAGCTTTCTCCAAAGGAAATAATATTTAGAGCCTGGAGGCAGCATTATTCTTTTTCCCTTTCCCTTTCTCTAATACTCCTCTACAGTAATTATTCAAAGAGATTTCTTGGCAGAAATCTTAACAATTGCACATAAGAAATGTCAATGTACTCTTTCCTATCATACAATGGTGGGATTCAACTGGAAATAGCAAGATAAACTGCAGAAAATATTGAAATAGATAGAAATCTAACCAAACACTGTGAATGGTTAATGGGTTATTAAAGAAAGAAAGAAGGGATTTGTAATCAAGTCTACAAAAACCATTAGAGAGTCTGACTATGACGTTTGGTTTCATTCTATAGGGACACCTCAACTTATACCACAACCAAACTTGACGAAACAAACAACAATGAAGGGTAAGGTCTAAATATACATATACTCTCATCTATGTGCATCTATGCATAATTAAATGTGTATAAGTACAGTCACACATGAAAGGATAGTCATTGAAATGAAAGTGTTTAGGATTACAGAACTTTATTTTAGGTATTGATGACACTGCAGGGCCTTTGTTATTTTTCTAAGATTCTTGGGCTGTAATATCTCTAGATCACTTTCTAAAATCTTAGGTGTTTTCAAGAAGAAATATCAACAATTCTTCTTGTTCCTAATTTAGTGTGGTGGCCAAAAGAAATTTAGTGTTTTGTTGTAAGATTCAGCAGGTTAATCGTTCTGGTGACTCCGTTGTTTCTAGTTAGAGGATAAAACAAGTTAAAGGTGGTCTGTCTGTAAGTCTGTCTGTCTGTCTGTCTGTCTATGTGTCTGGCTCGCTCTCTCTCTCTCTTTCTCACACACTGTCTCTCTCTGTCTCTCTGTCTCTCTCTGTCTCTGTCTGTCTGTCTGACTGTCTGTCTGTCTGTCTGTCTCTCTCTCTCTCTCTCTCTTTCTCTCTCTCTCTCTCAATGAATGAGTAAACGCTGATTATTAGGGGCTTTTTAATTTGTTATGTATTTTCCTAAAATGCTTACTGATAAGGTGCGTTTTTGGCCCCAATCAAAAATTTGCCTAATTATGTGCTGGATGTCTATCTCAAGAGATGATGATGATGATGAAAAGACCAGCAAATCTGTTCATGCCCATGTTCATCCTTGATGTGTCTCATTTCATTGCTGTGAGAAGGAGGCTGGCTAAAATAGAATGACTTACCTAGGTTTTCAGATGTTCATGGGAGACGTGACAGCTGAAGACAGCTCCTCATAGGATTTGTGATTTATTTAGTGAATGAGAAGTCTTTTACCATCAAGTAAGGGTTGGAATTTTATGTGAAAGGCAAATATTACTAAATAGCCAAAGCATGTCTGTGTGTTAGTTTCCACATATATTCTGTAGTTTAAGGTGAATAACTCATGAAGTACCAATCCTATTATGAATCAGAGAGGCTGGACAGACAGAGGAAGCAAGGAAGGGAGAGAGGAAGCAGAAATGTAGATGAATGATCAGCTCAATTTCCTTCATAGCAAGGGAAACGGAACATCAGGAAACCCACGAAAACAGTGTAAACAGTGCTTTAGGGTCATAGGAAAAGAACTCCTTGTGAATCTTGCATAAGTTTTTATTTAGCACAGGTAGTCATTTCATTGGAGAGAGAGGCCTCATTTCTAGGAAATACCCCTTTACATATATAGAGTATGTAGAGTTCGTTTTCTGGGTATTATAGCAATTTGAGAAGAAAAGTCTCTTTAGGAACTTCCATAGTATTTGACTGTGCATAAATTAATGGTTCATTTTGATAATGAGAAGCAGAATACACATAGATTGACAGATGAGAGCCATTTGTTGTCAGATACTCAAATGTAGACAGACTTGTGTAGAAAGCTGTACAGAGACTAAGTACCATGTTTGTGGGAACCCCTTGGAAGGTCAAGGAAGTGAAATTTTTCTGTGCCATTCCGTGTTTTCACAAATTGGGTAAAGAATTGAGGCTCCTGTAAGGAGAGGGAATTCTCAATGTCCTGGTGAACAATGAAGTGTTCTCTGTTTCTGGCCTGCCACCCCTTGGTCCAATCTGAGAGTAAGTCAGTAAAAACATCTAGGATTACTGAAAGTAAGGAGGGAATAGAAGGAACAGAGGAAGCAGAATATTAGCTGTGATCTCAGGTTGAGTTCCCTTGAAGTGTATTGTATTGAAATTCATACAAGATGTCAAGAGGTACTGTGGTAGGGGTACTGGGAAAAATTCTCTACCTTGCATGAAACCGGTCCATATTTAATTTCCTGAACAGATTCAACTGTATTTCTGTGGTAAAAGGAAAATACTGCTTTTCATTTGGTTCTGGTCTGTTAGTTCACACCGGAGTACCAGAGCAAAGAGCTAGAGGGAACAGAGGAGCTGGAGATGGAGCTGTAGCTGAAGTGGCAGAACCTGTTCCTAGGATGAACGCAGTTATGGTTTTAGTACCCAGCCTTGTAGAAAAGGTTTGATTTCCTCTACAGTTTCCAACTCAATTTTCTGTGTCTTTTTTTTTTTACTTCACTTTTTAGGGATGACACAACGTTAACCGCCATTGCGGTTTGTGAATCGAGCATTAACATTTGGTGAGTTATCTGTCATCTGAATGTAAATTCATTTGTAGTGTGAGTTTAGTACACAGTCTATATGACAGCTGATCGTTGTCTTCATTATTCCTCCTCCTGTATTGAAACTAAATAGAAAATGACAGCATCTGGCAGCAGATACTTGGTCATGGTCTACTGTGAATTCAAACATAGCAACCGTATCTTTCTTTACCTATTCTCTACCTTATTTACTTATTGCCTACATGCAACTTTTACTGAGCCAATGGAGGTAAGAATCACAGTCAGGCACATTGAGGTGGTCTCCGTGTTTCTGAGGTGAAAGAGCTGGTGGGCCTCTTTCATTCTCCAGAAATCTGATACTTGGACAGGCCCACTGACAGTTATGATGAGAGTCCAGCTTCTAGGCTGTTGTTCCTTGTCCTTTGGTGAGAAGCAGTTAAGAATACAGCCAAGTATGTGAAAAGAAGGAGGGAGAAGAGCAGACTTAGAAAGCTGAAAATCAGATTGTATAGTGGATTGATTTCTTCTGAAGTGAGTTACATGTACAAATGAACTAACACATACCAATAAACAGTGTGTTAGGTTTACTAAGAGAGAAAAATTATTTGTCCATGTATAAAAGCTTTCTTTTGTAGAGGTAAAAATATAAGTTCCTGCATACGAATTTCTTTCTAGGGAAAAAAATAGAAATACCTTGTTCATTTAGCTAAATATGTAAAAGTTTCAATTTCTTCAAATTTGTCAGTGTTAGATTAACTTACTACCTTGAGTAAAAAGGTAAAACTATTATTGCCATGGTATTTGACTGTATATAATTTAATTCTCTTTAGCTTGGATAAGAATGACCCAACAGAATTTGGGACAGCAGAATTCAAGCAAAGGTCAGATATCTATAAATAGAAAAACATACATAAATATATATGTTATGAAACAGACTGATCATTTCTGGGTAGTTTCCAAATATTGTCAGTGTACCTTCTGTCTGTCCTATTACTCCTTTTCATTTTGATGAGTAAATGAGAAATGAGTTGCACAAAATGTTTTGCTATTTTAGGGAGCAGTGAAGGAAAACTCCTAAACCCCCCCACCCACATTGCCAGTGTATGAGATCCTACTACAACTGGTTGTGTTCCTTTGGTTTGGTGGTAATGACATACAATCCTTTGCATTTATTTCGTACCATAACAGTTTCTTCACAGGTGAAGAAATACAAGTGTCAGATCAAAGTGACTACAAGTTTGTTCGTGTCTTTCCATATTTTGTTGACTATGTCCAGTTCTTTGATGGGTATACTCTTTCTCTATATCTATTCTTTTCATTGCGAACTTCATGCCAAGTTTTCAAAACTGTGGTTGTAAGGTTTGTGACACTGTGAATACTTTATGGACACCATTTATATTGTATAGACAGATGACTCCACGGCGTTATGACAAGCTCCTTACTGCTCACACCTGTGAATACAGGGTTTGTGAATAAATTTATGTTTGCAATGAAAGAGCTAGGAGACTAAGAGAGAGAGTGTGTGTCCACACGTGTGCGGTAGTGGGGCTCCAAATCAGGTTTCCAGGATTAATCTGTTTTCTTGCTTATCATTGGGCCTCTGCTTCTTGATCCACACATGAAGTGCACCCTTTTGTTGATTCCGTGGAGATGTACTTCTGCAGAAAGGAATACCCTGGATGGCTTTCTATTGCTATCCTGTCTTATTTGCCCCGTCTGTAAACCAAAGGTCTGCACATCTATCTAAAATTCTGTTGAAAGCCTAATGGGAAGGGTCATTGATCAGGCAAGCCTAGGCATGAAGGATCAACATGCCATGATCATGGGAGTAGCAAGGACAGTGCTCTGAGTTCTGACCTCAGGAAAAGAAGGGTTGACAGAGACAGAAGACCTAGACACATAGTACATTTGACAGACCACCTGTGTAGAAAAACAAGGCCACAGTTTTCTAATCAGGTAGTGTTAGAACATTGTATCATTTCCTCCCACATTTTCCCACTTAATTTTTTTATGTTTTGATATGTCCACAACAAGGACAGCAACTTAACAACTGTTATTGTTCCTTCAAATGAAGACATAAGTAGTGTGCGAGCTGATTTTTTTTTTTGGTCGTGACAAGGTATAGAGGGGTTACACTTACATTCGTCAGGTAATAGGAAGATTACTTGTCACAAACTGATTCCTCTTTTTCATATTTTTCCCCATTTCTTTTCCCCACCCCTCCCAATCATCTTGTCTTCCCTCCTTTCCTTTCCTATTTCAAATAACCAAATAAGAATATATACAATATACCAGATAATAAAGTCAGATACAGTCCCAATAGGAAATTAACCATAAAGAGGAAAAAGGAAAAGAGAAATAACATAGTACCTTGAAAACAACAATCACACAAAATAAAGCTCTTGGTTCCATTTTTTAAAGTTCCTTTCATTTAGTGTAAATTGATTTTTTTGTCATCAAGTGATAAATCAGAATTGGACAGTGGTCACTTTTGAGGATACAGAGGACTACCTATGAATATCATATGTAATCCAGGTGTGTTTTGAAACTAAGCAGGATATGAAGAGCAGATCAAAAGAGAGTGGTTCATGGAGTGCTGTGATGTCAAGAACTAGCACCTAGAATCCCTAGGTGCCTGTCAGCTACTCACAATGAGCCAAGGTCGCAGGGAATCCTTTTCGGAAACAAAAAGGTACTCTCATTTGTCTGTAGTTCCCAGGAGGTAAGACACTGATAAAACACCAGCACAATGCAAGGGACATTTCACAATCCCTCTACCCACACTGGCAACGCCTTATCTCTGACTACTATTCCATCTTACACATCTGGAATATCAGCTTTACTACCATATCAAAGTTAGTGTGTTTTGCAATAGTATCAATTTTTTCCCATTTCCTTTATGTAAGTTAAACTTTCTTTCTTGGTTTATCAGTCCTCTGATAGATCAATTACTTATCAGTTAACTTTCATATCTAATATAATCTCTAATACCTTTAGTATTTTTGTAGCTCTATGTCCTTAAATAAGATACACTGCTGCTGTCATTCTGGCCACTCAGCAGGCAGAGATCTGAGGATCACAGTTCAAAACCAGCCCTGGCCTGTGAGACTCTGTGAGTCTCTTACCTCCAATTAACCACTAGCAAAACCATAAGTGGTGCTGTGACTCTAGGGACAGGGTAGTAGTAGTCTTGAGCTGAAGAGCTCACGGAAAGAGCCCAGGCCTAGTGTTGAAGCCACATGAATTGAAAAAAGTAAGATACACTTTTGATTTCAATTTTGTTTTTCGATTTCTTCAGACTTCGTTAGTAGCTCAGCACATGAACTTCTGATAGAATATATATTCTTCAGCTAAAAGATGAAATGTTTTCAAGTGTCTTCTAAACAAATTTGGACTGTAGTAAACTTTGATATTTTTTGATTGATATTTTTTGTCTAACTGATCTTTCCTTACTAGCAATGGATAGAATACATCTAATGTCATTCAAGTGTATGTCTCCTTGAAGATTTCATGCTGTTGGTTTTATGGAAGAGCAGTTTCCTGCACTATATACCTATATTGTTACAATGACTATTCATGGTTGTTGTTTTTTTGTCGGTCCTGGGGCTTGAACTCAAGGCCTGGGCAATGTGCTTGGACTTTCTCAAGGCTAGAGCTCTTCCACTTAAACCATAACACCATTTCTGGCTTTTTTCTATGTACATGGTACAGAGGAATTGAAACCGAGTCTTCCTGCATGCTTGGCCAGCACTTTACCAGTAGGCTAACCTCCCTTCCCCCCCTTTTAATACACTTATTTGAAATAGAGAAGAGGAGGGGGAAAACAAGATGGGGTTTCTATTTTTGTTAGTTTTATATATTTTAACCTGAGTTCTCCATAAAGAAAGTCTAGAGACAAGAACTTATGACTAATTTCCTTCTTTGGGAATAACACCTCAGAAAAGCAGAAATCAGGAGATATCTATGCTGCCATGGTTGTTTATTTGATATAGTTCACAAAATTTCCTGCCAGTCTTGATACTTTTCCACTGTTTACTGCGCTTTTCTTTTAACTGTGTAAGAAGAATTTTCTGTCATTGCTTACATTTGATTGTTTTCCAGAAATAAATTCCTCCATTCCATACTCACTCATGAAATGCGTGTTTAGTGGGCAGTGTATCATTGAGTCAAGGTTAAATTCATTATATTTAAACCATTAAAACCATTGGCATCTTTCATTAAAGAGATTAGTCCGTATCACCCAAATTCTGCTTGATCATAAGGGACATATTGCTCACATTTCTTTTTCTTTACTGTATCCTTGTTTCTTTCCTCCTTTGTTGTTTGGAGAAAGTGTAGAGAAAGTTTTATTCTCTTCTTTGTGTATCTGGCCTATCAATTTACTCTTTACTACTGGCAGTAGTTAACTTAATGAGCAACAGGAAGCATATGGTTAAAAGACTTAATAATCAGTAAAATCTGTGTGGGTGCAGAATTTATACTCTAACTTTCCAAGTGATACATGCCTTCATGTGCATATATGGTAATACTAAGAAACTGTTGTTAAGTGAGGGACAGTTCCACTATTAGTAATCATTAACAACATACTTTCATTCGAATCAAACTGATGACCTAGCTTCATTTATCTACTGATTTTAATTACTTATATGAATACTGAAGTATGAAGTATCAGCGTTATAGCAGTAGAGAAAATTGATCACTTCATGTATAAAGTAGGTAGCTATTTGACTTAAAATGTATAGTATAGTTGTGCCTTATGACGAGACTTTCTTATCCTGGAAGAAGTGTCTGTAGAATGTTATGTGGGATCTAGCATTGAAATGTGAGTTCAAATCTAGGAAGACTCTCTGAATATATATATATATATATATATATATATATATATCCACACATATTTCTAAAGGCAGCATGAAGGAAAGAAATATATTTGTGCGTACACCAACAGATGTCAAAATGTGAAATAAGAAGTATGGGAAGCAAGTAAGACACAGGCATGACAGCCCAGCTACTGAGAGACAAATGCACATCTTTCTTCCTTCTTTATAACAACTAGGGTAAGAGAGGAATAGGTCATGAGGAGAATTTCTTCTAGTCATTATGTCAGCTACACTTCCCAAGATGTTACAAATGCAGTCAACCAAAGGATAGAATCCTTTCTGGAACAAAGCAGTGGCATTCTAAATAGGAATATCGGCAGGAAACCCTATGAGATTCTTATCCAGTTTACTTCCCGAAAGCCAGAAGTATGGCTCAAATGGTAGAGTATTCATCTTAATAGACAAAGCTATAGTAGAACACCCAGGCCCTAAGAGGAAACCCAATAGTACCTGCAGAGAAACATAATAAGAAAGAGAAAGAAGGAAGTCCACCTCCCTAGCAGAGACAGTCACATGCTTGATGTGAATGGATGGAAAGAGATATTCCAAGAATGGCACCCAAAAGGAAGCAAATGTAAATGTACTCCTATCTGGCAAAGAAAACTTGAAAGTATTACAACATGAAAGTCATTTCATTTTGCTAAAGACACTGTAATGATTAACAACAAAAAGGCAACTGATCCTCAATGCACCCAATTTGACACAACAGACATCGCTGAACATAAATGAGTTGATGGATCCCAACCATGTTCGATCCTTTCCAAAGAATCCGCAAGAAACCAGATTTAACTGAAGACCCAGAGCCAAAGGTAGCACATATCTGCAGAATATTCCATCCAGCAGTCCCAGAATAAGTATCATCCAGGCAACCCCAAGCTTTCCCCAAAGGAAATAATATTTAGAGCATAGAGGCAGCATTATTCTCTTTTTTCTTTTCCTTTCTCTAATACTCCTCCGTAGTAATTATTCAAAGAGGTTTCTTGGCAGAGTCTAAAGGAAGTCTTAACAGGACATATAAGAAAAGATAATATTACCATGTGCTATCATACTATGGTGGAATTCAACTAGAAATAGACATGGAAGTAAAGAATAGAAGAAATTAAAATACGTAGAAATGGAACATAAATCTGAATGTTTAATAGGTTATGGAAGAAAGAAAGGAGGGACATGTAATCAAATGTAGAAAATCATTGGAGCCTCTGACTATATATTTTGGTTTCATTCTTTAGCGATATTTTATCTGATACCTCAACTGAACTTGACAAAGGAACCAACAATGAAGGGAAAGGTCCAAATAAACATACAATGTCACCCATGTGTATTTATGCATATTTACATGTATGTAAGTACAGTCATCCATGAAAGGACAGTCACAGAAAAGAAAGTAATTGAGATTAGGGACCTGTAAGTATAGATGACAATTGGAGGTCTTTGATATTTTTCTAATTTACTTTGGCCATAATATCAGTAGTTCCTTTCTAAAATGTTAGCTATTTCTAAGAAGAAATATCAAGAATGTTTCTTGTTCCTAATCTATTTTAATGGCCAAAAACAATTTAATGTTTTGCTGTAAGATTTAGCAGGTTAAGAAACTTCTTTCTATTGAATTTGTTTTCTCTAGCTGGAGGATGGTTATCTCCATCTCCCTCTCTCTCTTCCTCCCTCTCTCCCTCCCTCCGTTCCTCCAGAATGAATGAGTAAAGGCTGGTCATTACTGGGTTTTAATTTAATATGCATTATCCAAAAATGCCTTACTTCTAAGTTCACGTTCAGGCCTAAACAAAAATTTGCACAGTTATGTGCTGGATGTCTATTTCAAGAGATGGTGATGAAAAGACCAGAGAATCTTTTCATGCCGTATTCATCCCTGATGTGTCTCCTTCAATTGCTGTGGGAAGGAGACTGGTTAAAATATAATGACTAGGATATCAGATGTTCATGGGAGACGTGACAGCTGAAGACACCTCCCTCATACCATTTGTGATTTATTTAGGGGATGAGAAGGCTTTTACCATCAAGTGAGGGTTAGAATTTTATGTGAATGTGAAATGCTACTAAATAGTAAAAGCATGTCTGTGCGATCATTCCAACATATATTCTGGATATTAATGCGAAAAACTCATGAAATACAAATCCTTTTTATCACTCAGAGAGGCTGGATGGATAGAGAACAATAGTGCCAGCATGGAGGGAAGAGAGAAAGCAGAAATGTAGGTGGTAGATCAGCTTGATTAATTCCATAGCAAGGGAAATGGAAGATAAGGAAACCCATAAAAACAGTGATACCAGTGGTTTAGGAAAAGAATATTTCAGTCTTGCATAAGTGGTTGTTTAGCACAGGTGAACATTTCATTGACATGAGAGGCCATATTTTTAGGAAAGCACACGAAATACACCCTTGCATATACAGTATATGTAGAGTTAGTTTTCAGGCAGTTATAGCTATTTGGGGAGAAAAAGTAGGTTTTGGAATTCTCACAGTATTTGACTGTGTGCAATTAAATTATTGATGTTGATAATAACTAGCAGGATTCACATGGATGCACACAAGACAGCCCTAAGTGGTCAGATACCCAAATGTCGACAGACTTCTGTAGAAAGCTGTACAGAGACTAAGCACCATATTTGTGGGAACCATTTGGAAGGTCAGGGAAGTGCAATTTTTTGTGCCATTCTTTCTTTTTGCAAATTGGGCAAAGGATTGAGACTCCAGATGAGAGGGAGTTCTCTCTTCCTGGTTAGCAGTGGAGAGTTCTCTGCTTCTGGCCTGCCACCCATTGGTACTCTCTGCAAGTAAGTCAGTAAAGACATCCACGATTGTTGAAAATAAGAAGGGAATAGAAGGAACAGAGGAAGCAGAATATTGGCTGTGACCTCCGGGTTGAGCTCCCTTGAATTGCATTGCATTGAAAGTCATACAAGATGGCATTAGGTACTGTGGTAGGGGGAACAATTCTTCTATCTTGTGTGAAAACTTTACTTTTCTAAGTTCCATGTTTAAGTTCCTGAAGAGATTCAAATCCATTCTAGTGTAAAATGGAAATACTGCTTTTCATTTAAATACAGGTCTCCTACTTCACACCATAGTACCAGAGCAAATAGCTAGAGGGAACAGAAGAGCTGGAGATGGCGATGTAGCTCAAGTGGCAGAGCATGTTCCTCAGATGAACACAGTTATGGTTTTAGTACACAGCCTTGTAGAAACAGTTTGATTTCTTCTAAATGTTCCAACTGATTTTCTGGGGCTGATTTTATATTATTTTATTTTTTAGAGATGACACAGCATTAACTGCCATTGCAGATTGTGACCCAAGCATTAACATTTGGTGAGTTGAATTTTCTGTCATCTGAGTGTAAATTCACTTCTAGGGTGAGGTTAGTACCCAATCTATATGACAGCTGATCAGTGTCCTCATGTATCCTTCTCTTGTATTGAAACTAAATTGAAAATGATAGCGTCAGGCAGCAGATACTTGGTCATGGTATACTGTGAAGTAAAACATAGTAACCGTATCCTTATTTACCTATTCTCTACCTTATTTACCTATTTCCTACATGCAACTTATACTGAGACAATGGAGGAGAGAGTCCCAGTCAGGAACAATGAGGTGGTCTCAGTGTTTCTGAGGTGAAAATGTTGGTGGGCCTCTTTCCTTCTCTAGAAATCTGGTACTTAGTAGACAGGCTCATTTTCAGGTCTGATGAGAGTCCAGCTTTTAGGCTGCAGTTTCTTGTCTTTTGGTGAGAAGCAGTTAAGAAATCAGCCAAGTTAGTGACAGGAAGGAGAGAGAAGAGCAGACTTAGAAACCTGAAAATCAGATTGTATAATGGATTGAGTTCTTCTGAAGTGAGTTGCATGTACAATTAAACTACATGATACCAATAATCAGTGTGTTAGGTTTAGTAAGAGAGAAAAATTCTTTGACCGTCCATAAAAGCTTTCTTTTGAAGTGATAAATATGTAAAAGTTTCCATTTCTACAAATTTGGTAGTGTTATGTTAACTTACTACCTTAAGTACAAAAGTAAAACTATGATTGCACTTGGTATTTGACTGTATATAATTTAATGCTCTTTAGCTTGGATAAAAATGATCCAGCAGAATTTGGGACAGAAGAATTCAAGCAAAGTTCAGATATAGACATATAGGTCAACGTGTATAAGTATATGTTAGGAAACATATTGATCATTTCTGGGAAATTTCCAAGTATTGTCAGTGTATCTTCTGTCTATCATATTATTCCTTTTTCATTTTGATGAATAAATGAGAAATGAGTTGCACAAAAGTGTTTTGCTATTGTAGGGAGCAGTGTATTAGGTTTACTAAGAGAGAAAAATTCTTTGACCATGCATAAAAGATTTCTTTTGAAATGATAAAATGTAACTCCCCTATGCCAAATTAAATTCCTTTGTTCATTTAGCTAAATATGTAAAAGTTTTGATTTCTACAAATTTGTTAGTCTTAGATTAACTTACTACACTGAGTGAAAACGTAAAACTATGATTGCACATGGTATTTGATTATCTATAATTTAATTCTCTTTAGCTTGGATAAAAATGACCCACCAGATCTTGGGATGGAAGAATTCAAGCAAAGGTCAGATATCTACAAGTAGATAAACATACATAAATATAAATGTTATGAAACAGATTGATCATTTCTGGGTAGTTTCCAAATATTGTCAGTGTACCTTCTGTCTGTCAGATTGCCCCTTTTCCATTTTGATGAGTAAATGAGAAATGAGTTGCACAAAAGTGTTTTGCTATTGTAGGGAGCAGTGAAGGGAAACTCCTAAAACCCCCCACATTGCCAGTGTATGGGATCCTACTACAACTGGTGGTGTTACTTTGGTCTGATGACAAAGACACAGAATCCTATGCATTTATTTCCTGCCATAACAATTTCTTCACAGGTGAAGAAATACAAGTGTCAGATCGAAGTGGCTACATGTTTGTTCGGTCCTTTCCATATTCTGTTGGCTATGTCCAGTTCTTTGATGGTTATAGACTTCCTGTAGGCCTAGACCTTAAATTATACATATTATTTTCATTGTGCACTAATGCCAACTTTTCAAAACTGTGGTTGTTAGGTTTGTGACAGTGCGAGTACTTTATGGGCACCATTTCTATTGGATAGACAGATGGCTCCACAGCATTATGTCAAGCTCCTTACTGCTCACATCTGTGAATACAGGGTTTGTGAATAAATTTATGTTTACAATGAAAGAGGTAGGAGACAGAGAGAGATAGATCAATCATGTCCACATGTGTGTGGCAGAGTGGCAATATTCGGATACTATGGCTTCAAGTCAGGGCTCCAGGAATATTTTACTTTCTTGTTTATCACTGTATCTCTTCTTCCTCATTCACACATGCAATGCATTTTGCTCATTCAGTGGAGATGGACTTCTGCCAGAAGGAATACTCTGGAAGGCTTCATATTGCTATCCTCTGCTCTTCACCCCACTGTAGACAGAATCACACCTGTGAACCCAAGTCTACACATCCATCTACCATTCTGGTGAAATCCTAAGGGGAAGTGTCATTGAACAGGCAAGCCTTAGGTAGGAGGGATCACCATGCCATCACCATAGGAGGTGCAAGGACAGGGCTCTGAGTTCAGAGTTCAGTACTGGAGAGAAGTTTTGGCAGAGACAGAGGAGATAGAGGCATAGTACATTTGACAGAGCATCTGTGTAGCATGCACAAGCTATAGTTTTCTAACCTAATATTGTTATAAATACAACATTCCTTCCCACATTGTCCTACTTAGTTTTTATATGTTTCAATTTGTCCACAGCAAAAACAGCAACTTAACCACGGTTGTTGTTCATTCAAACAAAGACATCAGTACTGCGTGAGTTAATTTTTTTTTTATTTTGGGGATGATGTATAGAGTGCTTACACTTATTTTCCCCAGAGAGTAGGTGAATTTCTTCTCACACATTGACAGGCCTATTTATGTTTTCATCCCATTTCCCTTCCCCTAGACCTTTCCAATCAACTTGCTTTATCCCCTCCCTCTCCTATTTCAAATAAACATATGTAATATTCCAGGTAACTTTTCAGATACAATAACAATATGAGATTAACAATTAAGGGGGAAAAGGAAAAGAGAAATAACATACTACATTAAGAACAACAATCACACAAGTTAAAGCTCTTGTTTCTGTATTCTAGAGTTTTTTTTCATTTACTGTAAGTTGATTCATTTTTCATCTAATTGATAAATCGTTTTGGAAAATGATGGCTTTTCAGAGCACATAGGACTGCCTGTTCATATCACACAAAATCATGACATGTTTTCAAACTAAGTAGAAAATGATAGAGCAGATCAAAAGACAGTGGTTCTCAGTGTGCTGTGAAGACAAATCCTAGCACCCAAAACCCTTAGATTAGCATTTCTCATTATAGACCCAAATTGTCACCATACCATGAGCAAAGGAGTAGCAAGGACAGGGCTCTGGGGTGAGATCTCAGTAGTGGCAGGAGTGGCAGGGACAAAAATGGTAGAGATGAAGCTCTGTTGGCAGCATTTTTGTGTTGCATTCACAAGACCTTAGTTTCCTAACTTAGTGTTCTGGAAAAAAATGCATGATTAATTCCCACATTTTCCCAGTTAATTATTGTGTGTTTTTAATATGTCCACAGTGAGGATAGTGGCTTAAGAGCTGTTATAGTTCATTCCAATGAAGACATCAGTAGTTGGTGAGTTGATTTTTTTTGTCATGTAAGTGATAACTCGTTTTGCACAATGATATCTTCAGGGTACATAAGCACTGCTTATCAATATTGAATGTAATCATGATGTGTTTTGAAACTCAATAGAAATGATAGAACCTGTCCAAAGACACTCGCTCATGGTGTGCTATGAAGGCAACGACTAGCACCCAAATTCTTAGATTATCACGGTGCCTGTCAGCTACTCCGAATGTGGCAAGGGACCTGGGAATCCTTTGCTGAAACCAAAAAGTAGGCCTAGCACCAGTAGCTAAGAGGTGATCCTTCCTTCTTTTGAATGCTTAAACCCTGAAAGGCCCACATTCATACTGAGGGGGAGCCTTACTTCTAGACTGCTTTTTCTTATTCCTATCTGAAGAGCAGGAGCAGCAGCAGGGAATATTAGATGATAATTAGATGATATGTAAGTCTTGAGTGCTTCTGAAGTGAGTTGAATGTGAACAAGAAGTCATTATCTATTAGAGTAGGTAGATTTGTTGGGTTATGGTATACTTTTCTTTCTCCCTCTCTCTCACTTTTTATTTTTTATTTTTTATTTTGGTAATTCATTGGCTTGAACTGGGTGCTGTCCCTAAGTTCTTACCTCAGGGCTATTAGTGCTCTACCGTTTGTGCCACAGCGCCACCTTGGGTTTTCTGGTGGTAAATTGGACAAAAGAGTCATGGATTTTCATGGCTGGGTTGGCTTTGAACCATGGTGCTCAGATCTCAGCCCCTGAGAGATTTGTGGATCACTTTCTTTTCTAATACCATTGAAGCGCTGGAGAAAGACTCAGTCATGACAATATGCTTCAAGTACATTGTTAACATTAGTAACATATTCCTCTAGAAAACATGATGTTTCCAACTTGTGAGTCTGTAATTGATTGGACCAAAGGAGCAGATCCTATGTGCAGAAAAGTAAAAGAAACAAAAATAGAGGCTACTGAGTCTGCACAGAACTGCATGTATAAGATCAAGATCATGCATGCATCCCTGATAGTTCAGAGCCCTGTCATTGTGAAATTAGTGTCTACAATGGCACTGTGTCTTGCTCTGCCACCATGCAAGACTTGTTCTTATCCAAGTCTGTTACACACTGAAAAGGCTAGACCTCGTGCCACACATAATATTAGAGCAAGGTAGATATTTATAATGATGGCAATAAAAAGTTGGCACAAGGAGTGGAGAACCTGGAACTTAACTAGGAAGAAAGAGGAAATTTGGACTGAGAAAACAGAGGGCCATTAGGGAGAAAACACAAAAAGCTAAGAGCACTGCTTTCACTTAGTTGTAAGTCATGAACATAAAGATTTTGTTCTATCTAATTGTCTCAGATTAAATTTTCCCTTCCCCTAATACTCACACTTATTTGCATGGAAAAGTGGTTGATAAGTTTCAAAGTGATGGATTGACATGGGAATAAATGTTCAATAGAGGGACTACACAAAAGTTCCTTGCTCAAAGTCACTCTGATGATTTCCCCAGCATGTGAATGGAGGACACTGAAGTTTTCAGATCAGAAATGAGTCTGTAGCTACTTTTTCTCATCTAACTGTAGTTACTTGGAAAAACTGGAGGTTTTGATTAGATGTGAGGAAGGTCATGGATAGTCGATGAGCCCGCCTTCCCCTTAGTGATTTGAGGCCAAATTTCTTTGGTGGCTTGGTGAGTAATGTGGTTGTTTTCTCTTTTGGAGATGACCTTGCACCTGTCCTCCTTAATGACACACTGAAGTAGAAACACACTCACTCCCAGAATGCCAGTCATGCTAACTGTCATTTTTGTGTCATCAAATGTATTTCTTCATGGTCTGAAACTGTAAGGTTGCATTTATTTCAAATCAACGTGAGAAGAGAACCAGTTATAGGGAAAACAGTGCATGAATGTAGGACCTGCATCAGAATTTGACCCAGAATTTGAACTCTTCCGTATTCATGTGATATGTTACCATAGGTGTTTTTGTTACTTTAGCACAACTGCATATGATCCTTGTCCAGCACCTGATGATGGCAATGTGACAGAAAGGTAAGATATAAACCAAGACAAGTGTAGAGGTGGAAGTTTATGTTCATATTATATATATATATATATATATATGTACAGACACATGTACTCATAAGTATGCACATACACATGGCTGGAGCTGAGCACTTGGACACAAAGAAACACCAACACCATGAAAGGACTGGTGGCAGGCGTGATGCAGCGCATGGCAGAAAGTAAAGATCCTGTGTTGGAACACCAATGCTGCTAGGAAAATGAAAGAAGCATACATCAGGAAGGGTCAGCCTGTCACACATGCCTCTCACATGGCTGTGTGGTGAGTGGAAGTTGGATGTGATCTCATTTAGAAGCCTGCTTGGGAAGGCACTTATCTCAAGCCGTATCATTTTTATTCTAATTAAATGGTGACCGAATTCACTTATCTTCTGATTTTAGCTACTAATATGTATGGTGTCATATGAAGTAGCAATATGACATGAGCAGTGAAAATCGATTGGTTCATATGTAATCAGTTTTTTGACTGAAAATTTATGCTAAAGAAAGAATCCTTTGTGGAGCAAAGTCGAGGATCACACATAAGCTCTTCTTTAACCAGTCCTAGGTCATCTTGTGAGCCTGTCTGCCTAATTCCACATTATGGTGAGATTTTTATGAATATGACGATACGTTTTCTTCCTATGGCATTTTGTCATCAGAGTCATGTAGTTTGGTTTCTCTTCAGATTGTATAAATCTTTCACTTTTTAATAAAGATACTTTTATAATACTATTTTCTGAGGTCCTCATTGCTAGCCTATAAAGTCCTATTGTAGTAAAAATAAGAAGTTCAACAATACATCTTTCGGCATTTTGCTGCTGTTGTTAATCCATGGTCTCAAGGTACTCTGAGCTCTCCTGGAATGATCTTTCTTCTCCTGCGTTCAGTGTGCATTGATTACAGGCATGCAGAACTATAACCAGGTTGAAATCTTCTGTCTTCACAGGCCTGATATGATCAATTAGAATCATTTTCTAGAACAGATGACATGGTAGATTGCTACGTGTAAAGTTTAGAAGATCAGCTTGCTAGTTAAACATTAATTATAACTAACTTGACCCAAACTGACATGGTTTCTTTTGCATTCCTTTCTATTCTTTAGCAAAACTGAAGTAGAACCCAAAAGAGTACCTACAAGTGGATTACCATTTAAAATGTAAGATAGAAAGTACAGTGTGTGTGTGTGTGTGTGTGTGTGTGTGTGTGTGTGTGTGTGTGTGTTTAAAGAAGCAAACACGGAGATCACTGTATTGGCATCCAAGTGTTCATAGATTTCTTTCAACACTGTTCTTAAAGTCTTCTCACAATTAAGATTTTTTTAAAGAATTATTCTTTATTTTTCAAAGAATTTTATTTTGAAAAGGTATACAGACTTGTTTGTTTGCCTCATATTCAGAACAAAAAGAGCCAGGGCCCCACCCACTGATGCTGGCTGAGATGGAAGTGTAGCATTCCTGCCATTCTTACTGGCCCACAGCAATGGGAGAAAAGCCTGCTGTCAGGAGCAATAGCTCCTTAGTGTTCTGAGGCATAGGCTTTCTCATGTTTTCTGGGGTTCTGTGTCTTCACACTTGGTTATTTTTAAATTAGCTGCACTGCTCCAGAAGCAATCAGAGGAACAATACTGGATCAAGTGTTGGGAATCCTCATCCAATCCATCTGCTCATCTGATTCGGGTTCTACAAAACTATGTTATTGCTGTTCTTTTACTCTCAGAAACACATATGAGTCTGGATCTAGTTTGGTAACTGCCCTCTAGAGGTCCACCTTCTGTAAGTTGGGAGGCATGTGCTTTAAGGTGACATTTTTAAGATAAATGTCCTTGTGAGCCATGTGCCCTTTGGTGAAGGGCAATTCCTCTGGAGAAAGGCTGCAAGGTTCTCCTTCAGGATCCTGTCTTCGCCTTCTCTAGAATGTAAGGGAAAAACTTCTCTATCATTGTGAGTCAATACTGCAAGCAGCTGCTAAGGACATAACGGATTCTCTCCATCTCCATTTGACGTATACTAACCTTCAGATCTCCCTTTTTGGCTCTTTTGAGATTTTCTTCCATGTGATCCAGCTGTTCTGTGACGCATTCTACAATTTCACACTTGCTTTCCAGAAGTTCAGGAGCAAAGTTTGCATCCTCCAGGCCTGCTCCAGCCTTTCCATGAGCTCTGCAAGAGTTAGGACCACCTCCTCACTGAGTCTTGCCCTATGAAATCCAGTTCCTCTGTCATCTTCTCTGAAACCAGGAGCCTCACCCCCCGCCATCCAACTCCCACACTCCTGCACCAAGATTTTGTTTTTAACTTTAGACTCTAGATATATTTATGGCTATTTTCCCCACATATTTTTTTTCTTTTTTCTTTTTTTTTAATTTTTAATTTTTTTATTGTAATTAGTAAAAGGGTTACATGATATTTTCCAGACAGAAGGTGCATTAATTCACATACATTGATACCCTTTCACATGTCTTGGTACCCGTATCCCTCCCCTCCCCCACACCCTCCACCCGTCTTGGTTTTCCCCCCTTCCCTATCAAATTTCAAATATCCAAATACAAATAAATTCAATAAATCAGATAACAAGGTGAGATACTATACCAATATGAGATAACCAAGGGACAGCAAAGGAGATGAGAGACAACATAGTACATTAAGGACAACAATCATTCATTATATGGCTTTTGTTTCACTATCCTGGAAGTCCTTTCAATTAGCTTCACATTATATGTTCTTATGTATCAAGATTTTGCTCTATTGCAAATCTCTGCTAGTAGAGCCCAAGGTTTCTACTGATTATGACGAATGATGGAAAACATTGAGCCTAAGTTCCTTTGAGTCTGGCTTACTTCACTTAATATGATTTTTTCTAAGTCTTTCCATTTCCTAACAAATGGGTTGATGTCATTTTTTCTGACAGCAGCATAGAATTCCATTGTGTACAAATACCACAACTTGTTGATCCACTCATCAACTGAGGGACATCTAGGTTGGTTCCATATCTTTGCTATGGTGAATAGTGCTGCAATGAACATGGTTGTGCTAGTGGGTTTAGTATGTCCTTGTTTCTGGGTGGTTGGGTAAATGCCAAGTAGTGGAATTGCTGGGTCATAGGGGAGTTCTATGTTTAGCCTTTTGAGGCACTGCCACACTGCTTTCCATAGTGGTTGAACGAGTTTGCACTCCCACCAACAGTGTAGTAGTGATCCCTCCTGGCCACATCCCCTCCAGCATCTGTTGTCATTCGTTTTCCTGATCTTGGCCATTCTAGCTGGAGTGAGGTGGAATCTTAGAGTTGTTTTGATTTGCATTTCTTTTATGACCAGAGATGTTGAGCGTTTCTTCATGTGTCTGAAGCACCTGTACCAACTAGAGTGGAGAAATAGAAGAAGAAAACGAAGTGACCAGATGCTGCCAGCAAACTGCCACTAGCGACACCTTACACTCAGTGTCGCTTGAAATAACTGAAGTTAGAGATAATTAAAGATTATCTTCTCATGGAAGAAGAATTTCTTAGAAATCATTAACAAAGGAAGCTATTAGAAGCAAAGCAAGAGGAGGAAAGATGGAAGGTGGATGACCTGGGGGGGACCCTGATGTCGGTAGGCACCTTGGAAGAGGATCACTGATGACATTTGTGCCATGGTGTCCACATCTGTGGGCTCTGAGCACTGTGTCAGCATCCTTTCCATCCTGGACAAGGCTGCTCAATCCTGCTCAATCACAAAGTGCATGCGGTGATAGAAATGCTAATGGATGACACGGTCCCCCTGGTCACAGTGATGAAGGTGGAGAGGCTCCCCAGGAGACATATGCAGATATGGGTGGCTTAGACAACCAAATCCAGTATATTAAGGAATCTGAGGAATTGCCTCTCACTCATCCTGAATATTATGAAGAGATTGGTATAAAACACCCATCATTCTCTATAGGCCACCTGGCACAGGTAAAACTGTTGGCTAAAGCAGTAGGAAATGAAACATTGGCCACTTTCTTGAGAGTGGTGGGCTCACAACTTATTCAAAAGCACCTAGGCAACGGGCCCCTACTTGTATGGGAATTGTTTCGAGTTGCAGAAGAACACAAACCATCCATTGTGTTTATTGATTAAATTGATGTCATTGGCACCAGAATGTAAGATTTGGACTCTGGAGGTGAGAGAGAAGTTCAGAGAACCATGTTGGTGCTGTTAAGCCACTTGAATCGTTTTGATTCAAGGGGGGATGTGAAAGTGATCATGGCCCCAAACCAGATAGAAACTTTGGATCCAGCACTGATCATACCAGGCTTCATTGACAGAAAGTTTGAGTTCCCCCTGCCAGATGAGAAAAAAAAAATAAGCTCACCTTCCACATTCATAAAAGCATGACTGTCCTGGCAGACAACGTGACTCTAGATGACTTGATCAGGGCAAAGATGATCTCTCTGGGGCCAACAATAAGGCAATCTGTACGGAAGCTGGGCTGATGGCCTTGAGGGAACACAGAATTAAAGTAACAAATGTAGACTTCAAAAAATCTAAAGAAAATCTTGTTTATTCAAAACAAGAAGGCACACCTGAGGGGCTCTATCTCTAGGAACCACAACTGCCTCAGGAAAGTGATGGGAGTTTTCCTGGCTCTCCACTGGGAAGCTATTAGTGCCTGCCCAGTGGAAACCATGGGTCAGATGATTTTACTAAAAATTCCCCTTTGTCTTAGGAAATGTGGCTTGTAGGTCTCACATCTGGCAATCTCTGTTGTCTATGCTGTGCAGCACTCTGCTTCCCAATAAAGTGCGTTTTTCAGAAAGAAAGATAGAAAGAAAAAAAGGAAGAAAGAAAGGAGGAAGGAAAGAAGGAAGGAAGGAAGGAAGGAAGGAAGGACAGAAAGGAAGAAAGGAAGGAAGAAAAGAAGAAAGAAAGAGAGAGAGAGAAAGAAGAAAGAAAGGAAGAAAGAAAGAAAGAAGGAAAGAAAGAAAGAAGGAAAGAGAGAAAGAAAAGATGCAAGAAACAAAGAACACATCAGCCTCCACCCTAGATCACTGAATTGGAAACTCTGGGATCTGTGAACCATGGTTGAAGCAGTTCTGCCAAATGAATCTTGTTGGACATGACCACACCTTTGTGTTTCTGAATGGAGGAGAAACACCAGCCAGTATGGTTGGGAAGTATTGCAACCTGTTCCCTGCCTGATATGCATGTACTAGCTGTAGGGAGCCTCTGTTACTAAAAGGAATAACACCAATGTACAAACAATCAAAGTTCATTTGGGGAAAAGATGAAAACCAAAATAGTCTATAAATCTGAATGAACTCGTTACTGTTTGTCCAGACAGTAATTTCTCAATCTTAGCATTACTGATATTTTGAGAAGATAGTTATTACTTGGGTAGGGAAGAGAGGACAAAAACATCCTATCATTCTTCCTAGATTCATATTTATTGTAGGGTGTTTAGTAGCAGTCCTAGATGTGATTAGCACCTGCATCCATTTGGTTGTGACCACCAAGTATGTCCATATGTTACCCAGTGTCCTCTGGGATGAGGGGTATAGCTGACTGACTGAGCACTAGAGCAGAACGTGGAGGCCATGGGGGTGGTGCAGAGCGATGTAACATATGTACACAGATTTAAACGTATGTATTGATGAACTCTTCTCTTTCTGAACTAAAAGTATGTATCTATAAATTTTTAGAATGATTGTATTCTTTCGGCTTCTGAGGCTGATAACACTTATGAGGATCTTTCACCTTGCAACTCAGAAAAGACATCTAGAAAAATTAATCAGAAGACTGGTGAGTGGCCAGAACATGTTTGCTTCCCATCCTGGTAAAAGTTTTAGGTAGCAATATCAAATTCTTTGTGGTTGACTTCTGTTTTACAGCTTCATCATTTTTGTTCCTCCCAGGTGTCTGGCAATAAGAGACGATATGCCAAGGATGGATTTGACCTAGATTTAACTTACATCACTGGTTTGTGAAACTTAACTGTTGATTGACTTCTCTTAATTATATTACTGTTTTTTGAAACTTGTCATGTGATTGACTTATGTTTAATCCACATTTTCCTTTGAAGTAAGAATATTCCCTTTGATTTTCCCAAACTACAATGTTTTTTATCTAAGGCACATTGGTTTATGCTTTTTGTTTTTGATTTGTTACTACGTTGGCTTCTTTGGTGGTTCTGGGAAAAGAACTCAGTCTCTTGCTTGCTTGGGAGGCTCTCTTACTTCTGTCGCACCACTAGCACTTTTTATGTAATTGTTATTTTCAAGGTAGGCTCTTGCTTTCTGTCCCAGCTTTTCTGAGCTCCATTTCTTCTACTTGTATGCCATTGTACCAAGCCATTTATGGAGATGAAGTCTTTGCATGTTCCTCAGATCTTTGCCTCCTGAATAGCTGATTTCCAAGATTGAGCCAAAAATGCTTAGCTTTTTTGCTTTCTCTCTCTTCTTTTTTGTTTCTCTTCTTTCTTCCTTTCTCTGTCTCGCTTACCTTCTCTTCTTTCTTCTTTCCTTCCTTCCTTTCCATACTCTCAAAGTATTTTTCTCAATGATTTCATAGGCTACTGTGTTATGGTAATATATTGGTAGATTACATCTGGGCACAGATAATCTCATTCATTTCAAACCAAGACTCCCTGGTGGTTAGACAGTAAATACGATGCAATTTCAAGTGGCTCCATTAAAATTTCACTTATTATTTATTCATTTTTGTTAGCTATCTAAGCATCCAAGGGAAAGAGACCTTAATCTTCTAAAATCCCAGAGAACAAGTTCATTATCCATGAGGTCAGGTTTGCTAAGGGAAGAGGGCTTCAAACACTAAGTTCCAGTTGAGCCTAAGGGTATTACGATATTGCATAGCTTATTTATTTACTTTTGTATTGTATTGTCAGTCCTGGGGCTTGAACTCAGAACTTGGGAACTGTCCTTGAGCTTCTTTTGCTCAAGGCTAGCACTTTACCAGTAGAGCCACACTGCCACTTCTGGTGTTTTCTGTTTATGTTGTCCTGAGGAATCCAACTCAGAGTGTTTTTGCATGCAAGTCAAACGCTCTGCCACAAAATCACCTCCCTAGACCTCTATTGCTTCATCTTAATGCATCATCTTGGTTATGTCACTATCATATCAACTCTTCTTGTACTCTGAGAAAAGAACCTGGATAGATGTACAAATAATTTTTGTTATTGTTGTTCACATCTGTACTGACTTTCCTAATAGGGATTCTTTTGCCAGGACAGTTCCTGGCACTGAATTCAAGCCCCAGGATTGGTAAAAATATATATATATATATATATATATATATATATATATATATAGTTTAAGAGAAAATATAGAACCTCACGCATCATCAGAAAAATACAGGTGGAAACCACAATGTGATATCACTGCAACATTCCAACAAGCATGGAAATTATTGAATAGATAAGAGGTAACACATGCTAGTAAACCTGTGGAGAAAGATGGCCCGTGACAAGCTATTGATGGGGATACCAATTAGCAGAGACATTCAAGAAAACAGTGTGAAGATTCTCAAACAAATCACACTTCAGTGATCCTGGGATCCAATCATACCTCTGCCGGGGCCAGCCGGCAGCAAACCAGGGTTCGCGGATTGGGATTCCTGAAATAGGGGCAAGGACTAGGAAAAAATAGAAGAGAGACAAACAGATGGAGTTCGGGAGGACTACAGCCCAAGTCAGCAGTCCAAGAAGACTGTGAGCTCCAGACTGCCGCCTAAGAGACTCTCTCGTTTATTTTAAGTTCCGACCTTAAATACTCTTCTTAAAACTAGGGAGTTGCCAGAGGCTACATTCATACAAAATAGTAAACAAATCACATATAGGATAAATGAGAAAGGATTAACATTGCTTAAAGTCATCATGATAAGAACTGATTGACATTGCTTAAAGTCATCATGATAAGAACTGATTGACATTGCTTAAAGTCATCATGATAAGAGTTACTTCCTTGTGTATACAGTTGTGTAGGTCCAAGGTCAGGTCCAAGGTCATTGACCCCACAGTCGGTCCCCAACATCTCCCCCGTCTTTCTTTTAAAAGATGCGACTTGCTTGTCTTAGGTTGGGTGGATCGCTGACTCTGCCTTACCCGTCATGGGGAACTTCTTCAGATCAAGCTGAAGGCCCTGTCTTAGGTTGGTCAGAGAGCGTCCCCTCTTATCCCATCCTTGACTGCGATTCCTCTCGGGGGGGAATTCATCCATCTGGGGCTTAGATCTGCGGAGTTGTTCGATTGGTGACTGTTGCAGATGTGACCATTGGACGGCTACTGGCCATAGGTGTTGATTTGTTCCCAACCATAGCTTTAGTTGTCACTTTACTTGGAGTAGAAACAACAGCAGTTGGCTTGATATTGGCTGTTGGTGGATCTGAAGTGCTGGCAATTCCTCATTCTTCAGAAACTGCAGTAGTTTTCAACGTGATCTATCTCTGCTGTTCTGGGACCTTACTAGTAGATTCTTGAGGCTCTTTTTTCGGCTCTAAGTGCCTCCCTTGATGCTCTCGGAGTTCTCTCTCCAATCTACTGATTCGACCTTCTAAATGGGACTTAAGAGCTGTCATACAAGCATCAAGTTCATTTTTTTTTGCTGATCTAACATTCCATTCTCCCCCCTCTTTAAAACAATGCAATAATTCAAACCTAAATGATTTTCTTGATTAAACCTTGAACATGTTCACTCACTCATTCACACACATTCATACTCAAAGATTTTAAAGTGCACAAAAAAATTAATATTGGCCATTCATTTTCCGGAAGTTTGTGTCAAGAGAGCTTTGCCAATTTTACTCTTGCAGGTGAGAACCAGGTTCAAAACAAAACTTTAGAAAAAACATAAGGATCCATATTTAAAACTGGTACCAATTTCAAAGACAAAACTGGACAAGAAAAAATATGTAACACGAACAAGACAAAGAAACAGAGACTTTTACACTTAACACAAAAACATGAATTCAGGTCTTTTCCGCATTACTGGATGCATTACTGGAGGGTTGGGGGTGAAGGTCCAGTGGGTCGCTGCTTGGATGACCACTGTCACTCTCCACAATGCAAACATAGCGTTCGGGCAGCCAGCGGGCATCATTTTCTTCCACAGGGGGGGGGTCCTTCACCTTGTCCCAGATTTTCAGGTCCCTGTTCGGGCGCCAGTTGCCGGGGCCAGCCGGCAGCAAACCAGGGTTCGCGGATTGGGATTCCTGAAATAGGGGCAAGGACTAGGAAAAAATAGAAGAGAGACAAACAGATGGAGTTCGGGAGGACTACAGCCCAAGTCAGCAGTCCAAGAAGACTGTGAGCTCCAGACTGCCGCCTAAGAGACTCTCTCGTTTATTTTAAGTTCCGACCTTAAATACTCTTCTTAAAACTAGGGAGTTGCCAGAGGCTACATTCATACAAAATAGTAAACAAATCACATATAGGATAAATGAGAAAGGATTAACATTGCTTAAAGTCATCATGATAAGAACTGATTGACATTGCTTAAAATCATCATGATAAGAACTGATTGACATTGCTTAAAGTCATCATGATAAGAGTTACTTCCTTGTGTATACAGTTGTGTAGGTCCAGGGTCAGGTCCAAGGTCATTGACCCCACAGTCGGTCCCCAACATACCTCGACTGGGTATTGATGCGACTTTAAGAGATCATTATGTGGCAGAGACGTATGCACCCGTGGTTAATAGCTCACTGCTCAGCAGTGAATAGCCAAGGGATGAAATGCACCACTTCAGTGTCCATCCAACGTGAATGGTGTGGCACCTCTAATGATAGCACATTGTTTACTCCTGCAAACAACTATCTTTGTCAACAACACAAAAGGAGAAGTTATATGTTAAAAAAATAAGCCAAATGGCAAGTATGGAATATGCGAAATAGCAAAGCATTGATTTCAAAGAAGGTGAGCCTAGACTAGTGAATACCAGAAACTTGGGTGAGTCAGAAGGAGGAAGGTTTGGAAAAAGGTTGATCAATGAGCAAGAGATTGTAATGACATAAGAGGTAACTTTTCACTCAGCTGTTGCACAGTAGATTGATTACATACAACAGCATTGTGTTATATATTAATGAAGAAGAAAGAATTTTAAAGTTTCACTATGATGTTATCTAATGCTTGACATAATAGTTGTATTTAACCTGATTTATGTACATGTATGTGTGTGTTTTTGTGTGTGTATATGTATATACATGTGTGTGTCTCAAAATCTCATGTGGTACTTATTAATATGCATGACATTTATTCTTCTGTATGTATCAATAAATAACAATAAGGTACCACATACCTAGAAAAAAGGCGGAAGTGGTAGTGAGGCTGAAGTGGTAGAGCTCTAGCCTTGAGAAAGTACTAGGACAGTGCTCAGTCCCTGAGCTCAATCCCAGGACTGGCAAAAAACAACAACAACAACAATAAAACAATGGGTGCTTAATTGAAAAACCATCATTATGTAATGCATGCTTATATAAATAAACCTTTACTGATGCAGACTCCACATTGCCCTCATCTTACATTTGTCTATTAATGCAATTATGTATGAGGGTGTGCAATGAACACAACTGTCAAATTGTTGACAATGTTCTGGCATTTATAATCACTTTCCAAACACTGAAAGTGTTCTTTTGAGTATTGATTACCATAGACCAGTTTTAATGTTTCTTGAGTTTATCATAGCAGAATCATATGGTAGCTCTTTTGTAACTGTGTTTCTATCAGCAAAATAAATTCTAGGTTTGTGCCCTGGTTGTTCTTTTAAAAATAGGATTAATATTTATAGATCTGTGGAAAATGCACACACAGAAAATATAGTGTTATATACTGCTCCAAAGAGTCATGAAATGCATTATATTCTGCAAATCCACTTGGTAGAAAGGAAAATGTGCAAATATGACAAAATAAACCTAGAGGAAGTGTAAATTTGGCAGCTGGAAGTTTTTGAGGGGACATTTTATAGCTCATATGACTTTAAATATTTGAGTTTGAAAACAATAAGGGTAAACATTGTACTTTGTGTTGATCTGTACATCATAAACATAACACTGAACAAACTTGATTCCTGAGGAGGCTAAGCAGGTCATATGCTCCTCCTTGTCCTTCAAAGGGAAGAAGGTTTCAGCATTGTATTTTGAACAACACTGAATATAGAAAGAAAAGGGTCAGAGTGCAGATGTGTGGGACACAGCCACAGTTACTAGAGAAACAAACACAGTGAGGAAGCATCAACAAGTCTGGCCACTTCTGTATGCAGTCAGACCATGTCCCTTTGCCTCTAAGTAAAGTAAAAGCTACTTTTGCTAGAAAATACAATGTGTTCTTGATCTTAGCCATTCTCTCTTGCAGTCACTTCATAGATATCTAGGGATCCAGGAAGAACAGGATTTATAAAACTGCAAAAGGCAGACTGCTTTCCAAACACAATGCCTTTTCTTGTCATCTTGAAGAGAAAAATCCAGAACTATAAACACTGGCCAGGCCTCCAGAGACAAAGGCTAAGGGCAGGTCATTCAGACTGAGACTTGGACAGATTTAACACGCCTACCTTAATGCCTCCAGCACCTTCCTGTTTAATATGAGGGCCTATCTGGAGATAGACAAGAATTAGAAGGCATGAATGTTTGGCTGCTTTGTCCTTCAGAACAAGGGGGGAGCTAGTGTATACTCTTAGGTCAAAAGAAGCATTTTGCAGACTTGAAGAAGAAGAAAATCAGAAGATTAAAGCTGTGACAAAAGCGTTTTCAAAAGTAGACAGCATGTTTTACTAGTATCTTTAAGTAGTTGTACAAAGGAGCCGCCTTCAACAATATAGTTTAGGAATGTATTTATCCTTTTTAGGAAGTGGCTCCTTTCTTCAACACCAGACCTTATTTTGTATACAACCTTTGTAGTATGTATATCACTTTAATATATTTGCTACTGTAGATATGTAAGAAAGTCACCTTGGGTATCTTTCATTTCATTGTAAATATTACATAGTAAGAAGTCAGATCAGAAATCTCTATAATGTGCTGGTGCTGTGTGGTAGGAAAAGTGAGCTTGGCAGCACAACATTCCCTAAGAGAGAGATGGGCCAGTGAGAGCAAAGAGGCAGACTTACAGAGGAAGTGCTCAGGAAAGATCTGCTCGTGCTCTTATGCTCAATCAACTCTTCCAGCCTTTCATGCCAGATTGTATCACAGACAATTCAGCAAGTATGTTCCATGATCCACCAGAAAGGGTTGGTGATGAGAACAAGGCACGTGATGAGAAACGACAAAAGAAAACAGAAGAAAGAGAAGAATGTGCCCCCAGTTTCTCTGCTGTGTCTGTCTTCAGTTTTTCTCCTGTCTAGACACTAACACCTGTCTAGATTTTTTTATGGTGGTGTGGGGTTTTTGTACTTTATTTAGGGTTAATGTATAGAGGGGTTACAGTTAGATTTTTTTAGGTAATGGTTACATTACTTCTCAAACCGTGATACCCCTTCTCATGTTTTTGTCCTCTGTTCACTGTCCCCTGATTTCCCAATCATGATTTTTAAGTACATTTTTATTGCATTTTATTGTCAGAATAAACATTTAATGATGTTTTCAGGGACTGAGCATTTAGACAGCACCATTAACCTCTGCTTAGTGGTACCTATGTAGTATTGTAGAATAAGCAGTCTAGAAAATAAAATAAGCAGAATGCAGGATGATAGGATATACAGTCTAGAAAATAGAATTAGCACTCTGTTAGAAGGTTGAAGGTAAGGAATATGAAGCATGAGCTGATTTTAGATTACTTGGGATGAAAAAGTCTTTAAGGACAAGAATCTGTCCCTAACGTCCTTCATGTCTCTTTGGTTCTTTGGTCCACTGGTCTTCCTGCGTTACTCTCAGGGAACTTTGTGCTGGTGATGTTAAAAACCCTTTTAGAACAATTGAAAGGAGATAAGAATTCCTATAAATATAAATACACATGTGTATAAAGATATGTAGAGACCAAGGAGCTATTTTCAAAGTCATAGCAGTGCAGCTGTTGTGAATGAATGAGAAACAGTGAACAGACACTTCTCAGAGGAAGAGGTAAGAATGACAAAGAAAAAGAGGATGTGCAATCCACCATCCCTAGCCATAAAGGAAATGCAAATCAAAATGTCTCTAAGATTCCATCTTATTCCAGTTACATTGCCCAACATTAGGAGTTAGAACAACAAATGCTGGGGGGATTTGAGGGAAAAGGACTCCTATTTCACTGTAAACTAATACAACCGCTTTGGACAGCAGTCTAGAGGTTCCTCAAAAAATCCCTTAACTGTGACCTAGCCATATCATTTCAGGGCATCTATCCAGAAAAACACAAGCCAGAACACTGTAAATACAGTTGCACCTCTATGTTCATTTCTGTAATATTCATAATAGCCCAGTTATGGGAACAGTCCAGATGGCCTACAATGGTGAGTGGATCCAAGTGATGCAATACTGATACACAATGTAGTTTTACACTGCCATTAAAAATTATGTAATTTGGGGTATGGGTGTTTGGCCTAGTGGTAGAATGCTTGCCCAGGATGCACAAAAACCTGGGTTCAATTCGTTGGTACTACATATATGGAAAAGCCAGAAGTGGTGCTATGGCTCAAGTGGTAGAGCACTATCTTTCAATAAAAGCCAAAGGACAATGCTCAGGCCCTGCATTCAAACACAGGACTGACCAAAAAATAAAATAAAAGAATGTAATTTGGGAGCCTGTAGTGTGGCCTAGTGGTAGAGTGTTCACCTACCATGTACGAAGCCCTGAGTTCAATTCCTTAGTATCTCATATTAGAAAAAAGCTGGAAGTGGTGCTGTGGCTGTAGTGGTAGCGTGCTAGCCTCAAAAATCCCAAGGACACTGCCCAGGCTCTGAACTGAAGCTCCAGGAATGGTAAAAAAAAATCTGTCATTTGCGAGTTAATGGATGGGCCCAGATCATATTAAGTGAAGATAAGTCAAGTTCAGAAAGACAAATGACACATAGGCAGAGAATAAATCTAAAATACATGGTGACATGATAAGTCATAGAGGACTCTGGTCAATCATAGATCGTTAGACCAAAGCAGGCACTCTTGGAGGAGGAACAAAGAGCCTCTCTGCTTCTGTCTATGGGGAGGATAAGGGAGGTACACAAAAGTGGAAGGACAGAGAGTGAACAAATGAAGTAGTGATATTCAGTAGAAATCATGTAGAAAATGAACTATATAACTCGTGGAAGGGAACAGAGGTGAAATATGGGAGAGAATAAAGGAGGGGATGTCATTATCTAAAGACAAATATATTCATTACCTGACTGGTGATATGGTAACCCCTGTGTATATCACCTATATAATAAAAAGAAAAGTGCAAAAGCAGCAAGAAAGCACAACACAAAAAGCTGCCACTCTAAACACTTAAACAGAAAGGTTCCATTGTTGAACTGATGTTGCAAAACTAAATGGGTCTATCACAAATCTGTCAAACACAAAGACATAGAAAAATGATGAAAAAATTATAAACAACTACTTTATATGAGAACAAATCGCACTAATCATTTAGCTGTAGAGAAATACTAACCAGAATGTATGATCTAGGAAGTCATATAATGTCAAGAGTCATATGTACTTTTTAATTACATAACAATATTGCATTCTTATATTTTTGAATGGGATAGATTGGATAGTAATATTCACAAAAGACATGTGGAAAATAATGATGGGCAAGTAGAAATCCATACTACATGTAAAGAGGCTTGTGTGTGTATAAGCATGTGTACATGCACATGTATATATGTTTATATGTATATATATACGTATATATGTGTATATATGTAGGCAAGTATGTCTGTGGCCCACTGAATACACACAAAGAAAGCCAGAAGTTGGCATGTAGGAAGATCATAATGAGGACTAATCTTACACAGAGTGTCACTGTCTATATTTCTGCATAGTCATATTGTAGTATATGCTTGCACTATTGTATCTTTAGGAGTTCTCTGAAAAAAAGTGTAAAAGGTTATTAGTCAAATCTTTACTTTTCCCAGTAAAATGAAAGGTTGCAGATAAATGAGCACCTAATATGCATAGATACAAGGGGGTTAATACTAATTTATTGTAATCACATATATATGAAATATGTGTGGACATATGTATCTTGGTGTTTTTCTTTGGATATGTATGTACATTTTCATACATGAGCCTCTATCTATGTATATATTATACATATTATACCCACAACACAGATTACAGTATTATATAAGATATGCTATATGTAATACCTAATATAAACCAGATTTACTATATATACGGTACATATAAGCATATGTAGTATATATTCACACACAAAATACTCAGAATGTGGAATTTGCATTGGGGAAGTTCATATATAAAAACTGCAGTACAGATATCACTGTCACCATTTTTGCATGTTCATTGTAGCATGAGATGTACCTTTCTGATTTATTTGGATAAATGTATAACATGTTAAAAGAGAGCATTGTCTTTCTTTTAGTTTTTTAGCTACATTATGCTTTTTGACCATTGCAAATTAAGTGTAGTGATCTGAATGTATCGTTGGCATTTCTATGTGAGCTTAGTCACATGTCACTGATTGCTATTAAAAAAACATTCAGAATTATACCTACTTTCTGTTTCAAAATTATCTGATTAGTTCAAATAAGTTGCCTTACTTCTACTTCATTATTTTGTGGAAGCTGCTTTAAAGCATTAAGGGCTATTGCATCTGACGCAGCTTCCACAGAAAGTTAAACTATTTCAATTTCCAATATACTTATGGGGTCAAGAAACACAAAAATGTATCTTTTCTAATTGTACCTTTGTGCTTATATTAGCACTATTCAAAAGAGCTGAAGCTGGGCACTGGTGACTCAAGCCTGCCATGCTAGCTACTCAGGAGACTGAGATCTGAGGATCACGATGCAAAGCCAGCCTAGGCAGGAAATCCATGAGACTCTGATCTCCAATTAATCACCAGAAAAACGGAAGTGGCACTGAAACTCAAAGTGTTAGAGCCCTAGCCTTGAGCAGAACAGCTCAGGGAAAGAGCCCAGGCCCAGAGTTAAAACCCCATGACCCACAAAAAAACAAAAGCTACCTATTCACCAATGAGTACATATAAAACTGCTGTGTGTGGACAAAATGAGGAACGAGTCTGCTCTCAAAATGGAATGATATCATTATCAGGAAAATGGATAGGAGAACTCAGCATGCTAAGCCAAATACATCAAACTGAGAGCTAAATGTCACATTTTTCTCTCCATTTTGTAAATTTAGATTTAAAGATGAATAATGGGAAAGTACAAGAGGACCTTTTGGGGGAAGGACAGCAGTGGGGAGTGAGGACATGACAGGAGAAGGTATGGGACATATATAAAATGCTCTTCAGTATACTATCTGATAAAGTCAGAGCAACGGTTGAAATTATTCCGAGAGTGGAGAGCACATGTATGGAGGATACTGGAAGCACCACTGTAAACAACAAAGGTATTCCAATAAAAACAACCCCAAATCTGTAGACGTTCAGAATGAGAGCTTGAAGTTTAAAAAAAATACCCAGATCTCCAATTCTATTATGAACACTGAATGATAGCAATATTAACTGAACACAAGGCAGTCAAACAAGTCAGGATGTCAAAAAATGAAGCGTAATCATTCAAACTTTGCAAACCAGTGGAACATATTGAAATGCAACTGACCCTGCTCAGGTACTACTGGTCCAGGCTCTCAACTGAAGTGTATGCATTTGAGGAAGAAGTCACATGGTTTTCTCCAGGAGGGAAACTTCCCTTCAATTCTTCATCATGTGGAAGTTTTTTAATAGAAGACCCCTCGCTGGTAGGATTTGTGTCAGGAGTATGGGCAAGAGACTGAGAGTGTGCAATCACCAAGGAAATTCCTTCAATGGCCTCCTTCATGCTGTCCACAGTACTGTGAAGTTTGCCAAGGACAAATACCAGCATTTTCTTAGTCAATAAAGAACTCCTTAGAGGTATTCAGTGGTATTTTACATGGAGAAATACTCATCATGAGGCAAGGCAGACTCCTCTGAGACCAATTCAGACAACTGAGAGAAGACATTAGAATCATCTGCTCCATTTATTTGATGTGTGATCTATAAATTAAATAACAGTATTTCAAAATGTATATGTATTTCAGAAAATACCTTCAATCCCATACATCAAATATACAAATGAGATAATTATTCATTACCAGACCTGGAGTTCTTTTTGCTTCTTAAAGGTTAGAGGAAAAATTAAAAACAAATGCATAAGATAACGACGTAAAGATCCTATTTCAGCTATAATTCATGGCTACTATTCCTTAATTAGTATTCAAAATTAATTAAGTAAAAATGTTTGATTTCGTAAAAAATTAATTTTGTTGTTTTCAGTGTCTTTATCACTGAGCTCTTTTCTTCTGATTTTCATGTGAAAGCACTGTTGTTGTGGCCATGGTTGTTGTCAGGTCATTGTTCATGTCATTCAAGCATGTGACTATAGAAAAACCTTACAGATATACAGAAGTACGGCTGGTGAGAATATTTCAGCAAGCAATTAACTCAAGAACACAGAAAGCAACCTTGCACATCCCATAATCTTTGGAGAATAGGGTATCAAATACATATTTTTTAAAGTACTAATATTTTCACTAGGATAG
Organism: Megascapheus bottae; assembly: GCF_031878675.1. Classification (NCBI taxonomy): domain Eukaryota; kingdom Metazoa; phylum Chordata; class Mammalia; order Rodentia; family Geomyidae; genus Megascapheus; species Megascapheus bottae. Next base: position 142,342 of record NW_028327439.1, on the reverse strand, counting down.
TAATAAAATACAGAAACACTTTCCAGGAGAGAATTTGCTTATGTATCAAAAGATGATATTTGTATGATAAGAAGGATCCTAATACTGAATTAAGCAAAAGAAAAGGTAATGGTCAGCTGGGCTCTACTAGCTTGCATCTGTAATCTTAACTTCTCAGGAGGCTGAGATCTCAGAATCCATATTTGAAATCTGCTTAGGAATCAAAGTCTAACAGACTTATCTCTAATAAACCTTCAAATATTCAGTAGTGGAGCTGTGGCTCAAATGGGTGAGTGGTAACCAAGAGCAAAAACACCTCAGTGGGCCAGAAGCATGGCCTAGTGGTAGAGTGTTTGTCCAGCATGCACGAAACCCTGGGTTCAATTCCTAGGTACCACATACATAGAAAAAGCTAAAAGTGGTACTGTGCCTTAAGTGGTAGAGCACTAGCCTGTGAAAATGCAAGGACAATGCCTCTTTCTTTCTTTCTTTCTTTCTTTCTTTCTTTCTTTCTTTCTTTCTTTCTCTCTCTTTTTTTTTGCTAGTCTTGGGGCCTGAGCTCGGGGCCCCAGTTATGAATACAAGCCTTGGAACTGGCACAGAAAAAAAGAAAGAAGAAAAAAAAAAGAAAAACATCTCAGTGCCCAGGCCCTCAATTGAAGTCCTAGGATAAACAGCAATAGAAAAAGAAAGAGTATTTTCCTAGATGCACAAGGACACAAGAGTATATTGATCTATGTGTTAAGAAAAAGCATTCACTAACAAGAAAACTCAATGGAATTATATTCAGTGTGTTAGTTTTAAATACTGAAAGTTTTACCACAATGTAAAATTCCTCTTAGGAAGAAAAAAGTATAATAAGCTTAAAGAAATTAAAAGGACAATTTCTTACTGCTTGTGCGCTCCACCCCCCCCTCTCTCCCCCTCTCTCTCTCGATTTCAGATTCTGACCATGTCAACTTTTAAACTTAGGGCTTCTCTTAACTCTTGCTCAACTTTCTACACCATGTCTGGCTTCAACCTCATCTCATAAGGCACACTGCCTGCCTCCTTTAATGCTACTTATTGTGAACAGGGAGTCTCCCAGAATTTCATGATGTGTTGGCTTTGAACGTGGACCTACCAAATCCCAGGCTTTTGATTACCTAAAGGAGAAGTTTCTGGTAAGAAGAGCTATTTCCTTTTTTTCATATACTTTTAGTGTAATTATTAGAAATGTTACATTTTATTCACCAGATAGAAGGTGCATTACTTCACAAACATTGATACCCTTTCTTATGTCTTGGTCCCCATTTCCCTCCCTCCACTCTGCCCCTCATCTTGTTTTTCCCCCTTTCTTAGCAGTAATGGGACAGGAAAATGTGAGAAACATGTATATGACATGAAAGATCATGAATACAGGGGCTGATACACAACTTGTATGGCCAGTATGTCTTTTTAAGATGTAGAGCCATTGACCAGGAATCCAAACTCCTATGTCCAGTCACAATTTCCTGACACACAGAGTGATAGCTAGGGTGCATATTTCCAACAGGATTTTATTGGGAATAAAAGCAGGAGGACAAGTCCTGAGTTCAAGCCCCAATTCCAATACCAGGAAGTACATAAATGACAGATAGAAAAGACAGACTTATACATGATAGATTGTATAATCATATCTGCACATAGGTACTTGTATTCAGGGAGGAATTATCTGAACATATTAATATCCAAAGACATCAGCAAACTAACTGGTTATGGAAGTCTAGGAGATAATTTTGAAACTTTTTGTGTGGTGACAGTTTCTATGACTAGTTTTTATCTTTATATTCATCACTATTCATCGCTTCAGAATTTTTCTGTGAAATGCTGTGTAACAATTAAAAGAAACAATAAATAGTTGACCTTTCTAACCCAGAGTCTATAAAACTAGCCTCATGTATCTTCAGCTAATCACAGTCTTTTTACTTATGATATTCAAATATCTATTGCTGAAGAAAGCACATAACCCTACATTCCTATACATGTTCTTTCTCATGATCTTTCCTTTTGTTCCAATTAATAGCACTGCTGAGAACTAGTCTCTTCACTAATAACACTTTTCTATGTTTTTAAATCTGCTTACTTAAGGCGAAAAAGCAGATTACATTGAAATGCAAACTGGCCTTCTCCTGTTTTCTAACACAGTACTAGAGCTTAAACATAGGGCCTAAATGTTATCCTTTCCCTTTTTTCAGTCAAGGCTAACGTTCTACCACTTGAGTCATAGCTCCACTTCTGATTCTTTGCTGCCACTACTGGCTTCAATCTGATCCTCAGATCTCAGCTTCCTGAGTAGCTAGGATTCCAGGCATGAGTCCCTGGTGCCTAGCTCAAAGAAAATCTTTATACATATGTCTTGCCATCGAGCAAAAGATCAACACAGAAAAAAACAACTAGACTGAGCTTTTTACCTCAGTATCATAGTCCCAGTAATGTTCATAAATATATTAGATGGTGTAATTACATCTCTGCTGCCAAGGGCATTTTGTGCACCATCTGCACCTGTGGAAAAAATGGCAATGTAAACGTATTATTGGTATAAAAATGCTATTTTTCTTTTTGTCTTTAATTTGACGCTGAAGACCTGAAGGCAAAGGCTTCATACACACTATGTACATGATGAAGCTACATTTCTTTTGTCAAGGAGTAATCCTTAATTCAAATGCTATATCATTTACAATCTTTTGGACAGACTAATTCCCTGCTCCTACCTAGGAAAGCATTCTGCTCTCTGGATTTTCAGTTCTGAATATTTCATACTTTTTCGTTTCAGATTTTATGAACAAACTACTAACCCAATAGCTCCATGTAATATTCATAATATAATTACTATATATACAGGGCTTCATATGACTTGAATTTTGATGAAGCCCCGGAGGAAGTGTAGAATAAATGTACATCATCAACAATTAAAATGAAAGGTCAAAACCACTACACTGTTAGCCTGAGAAATTAAATTTAAGAAGCCCAAAACACATGGGATCATCAAGGATACAGAACAATTTTTACACTTCTACATTATTTTAGATACATTATTGGGGAAAATTCTGACATTTTCATACAATTTACACTTACGTTTTATGAGCTAGCACTTATATTCCAGACATTTCCCTCAGAAAAATAAATGCATCTGAAGAAAGACTTCCATAGAATGTGTAGCCCAGGCTCAGTGGCTCACACCTCTAATTCTAGCGACTCAGGAGACTGGAATTGATAATATCATTGTCCAGGGCCAGACTAAGCCAAGTACTCACAATCCCTCATCTCAACAATAAAAAGCTGGATGTGGTGATTCATGCTGTCATCCCAGTTCTGTGAGAAGCATAAATAGGGGGATAGAAGTCCAGGACAGCCTGAGGTAAAGGAAGGCCCTATTCAGACAATCACAAGCACAAAGCTAACAAGGGGTATGGATCAATGGTTAAAATAAAATCAACCCCAAACTACCTGGCAAGCACAAGCCCCTGAGTTCAAACTTCACTAAGTGTAACAAGGAAAAAAATACAAACCAAGAAAATAATGCAGAGTGTTTATGTAATAAATGTAAGTATCTCAGAACGAAACAAATTTTACATGAAATGGTGCGTTCTGCAGTGTTCCTAAAAAATGCAAAAACTATACTATGGTAGGAAACAATAATATGTCAGCTATGGTGAAGCTTATGTGTAATAAGAGCTCCCAGAGGGCTGAGACAGAAAGATCTGGAATTCAAGGCCAACTAGGCTCTCCTTGTCTCAGACCTTGTCCCAAAAGAAGCAGCACAGTAAATGGAAGGAAGGAAGAAGGACAAGAAGGAGAAACTGGGTGTGATGGTACATGCTTTTAATCTCAGCTACTCTGGAGGCAGAAGGATCATGAGTGTGACATTCCTATAGTAAGCAGATGCCATACAATTTGTATTTTATGGTGGCCTTTTTGGGGACTGTACTGGCACAGACACAACCTCAGTCTCTAAGTCTGCCTTGTAGCTTTTAGCTTAAAGGTTGTGCTTTACCATTTGAGCCACTCTCCTCCACTTTTCACTGGTTAACTATGGACGTTCCTGTGTGGCCTGGCTTCAAACCACCATCCTCAGCTCTTAGTCTACTGACTAGCTAGAATTACAGGAATGAGGTGCCCAAGTACAGAGCTTAAATGCAAATGTTAATATTCTATACCTAAAACTGTAACAAACAAGGCTTGACTATCTTGAAAACATGGATAAATTTTCATCTTATCCAGCAATTTTAAACTTTTATGAGAGGAAAAGGTGATATATAAATTTCAGTGGTGACCTCTTCATCAAGTTAACTTACAATTGCCAAATCAATATTCTCTGTACTTCCTAACAACTTTTTGTAAGTTATTATTTGAGTGAAACTGGAATATATGGAAAATGACAATACTATTATTAAGAAAACTTTTAGTTGGTTGTTAGTGGCAAACATCTTTCACCGTAGCTACTCAGCAGGCTGAGATCTCAGGATGACCGTTTGGAGCCAACCTAGACAGGGAAGTCCAGGAGACTCTTATCTCCAATTTACCACCAGAAAGCCCTAAGTAGTGTGGCTCAAATGGTACAGCACTAACCGTGAGCAAGAAACCCAGACCTTTCCCCACCCCAGTTCAGGACCCACTCCCCACGAAATAAACGAACAACTTCTTAATGATAAGTAAACTACATATAAATAAACATCTAAATTATAACTGCAGTACCTATTTTAAGGTAAAGTCAATGTACGAGCAAACTCCAGATGCTCCTTTAGTAGGTCTACCAAGAGCCCCTGTCCGTTGGCCTCCACTGTGCTTTCCACAGGGATTCCAGGCAAGCAGCTCCCATGGTCCTCTGGGCAGGAGGGGCGTGTCTAAGCGCGGGTGGGTGGGGCCGCGGGGCGGGGCTTGGATGGACTGCAGTCCACCTGCAGGCTGCCAGCCCAGCTGCTAGGGGCACCCTCACTGAGCTCTGAGGAAAGGTCAGTTGAGCAAGAGCCAGCCGAACTCTGCTAAACCATCTGGAAGAAGATGGGTGAAAACCAGCTGGTTGCCACGAAATAGCTCTTGCAGCTGCAGCACTGATCTCTCAAACTTGGCCAGGATTTCTGTTCTTTTTGGTTCTTTCCATCTTCTTGTTAACTGAAGATAAGAGCTTCATACCCTTTGCAAACCAAGCTCAATTTGCACTGCAATCCTCAGTTCTCAGCCTTCTGGGCAGATAGAATTACAAGTCAGAGCCAACAATGCCCTGCTTAAACCTCTCTTGATTTAGACATTCATTCTCAGGTTTTTGGTTCATGAGTGGAAAATGGACTCAAAATATCTAGCATTAGAACACCATGTGTTGACCTAGTAAGACATGTATCAAGCACTAAAAAGCTTTCACAGATTTACCTAGCCAATTCCAAGAAACTAGTGCCTGCCTATCACATATTTATATTGTCCTAATACTTGTGCATGTGTGCCAGTGCTGAGACTTGAACTCAGGTCCTGGGCATTGTCCATGAGCTTTTTGCACAAGGCTAGTACATGATCACATTAGCTATTGTTCCACATCCAGCTCTTAGATAGTTACTTGCAGATAAGAGTCTCTCAGACTTTCTTGCCATTATGGCTTTGAACCATTGATGCACAGATCTCAGTTTCCTGAGTAGCTAGGGTAAGAAGCCTGACCTACTAGTACACAGCTAGTAGTTTTGAACCTAAAGGCTAAAAGCAAATTATCCTCAAAATGCAGAATGTGATTTTATTTTTCTATTTCAAACAAATGAGATCAGATACATTCTTGGGGTTAATGATGACCAATAATAGTTTATGATCATTTTTGGAAAAAGTAGGACTATAACTCTCAGTTAATTATAAAACACAATCATTTATAGAGTTTTAGAGCCTCACAACTGTAATCCTAAATACTCTGAAGGGTGAGTTCTGAGGATAGTAGTTCAAAGCCAACCTCAGCAGAAAAATGTAGCAGATTCCCGAATCCCAGCAGGAAAAAAACAGAAATAAGGGGGGGTCCTCAAGGGGCAGACAACCAATATTGAGTGAAAAAGCCAAACAAAAGGGCCAGGCCTTAAATGATGCTATCATAAATAATTAGAAGAGAAGGATGGAGAAAGCAGAAGGAGGAAGAGGAATGGGAGAAGAGGAGAAAAGAAAGGAGAGAGAGAGAGAGAGAGAGAGAGAGAGAGAGAGAGAGAGAGAGAGAGAGAGAGAGACAGAAAGAGGTTGCTTTACCCAAATCTCCTTTCATGCTGAAATATTTCAGAAAAAGAGCAAGAGGCCTCTGCTGTGACTCAGCATTGTCCAGAGAAATAGTCCTTGCCATCTTCATGGACTTTGGATACAATCTTTATATTCTCACTTGTATTTTGGTGCAGTCCTGGGATGAAGGCACGGCCTTGGCACTGTCCCTGAGCCATTTCACTTTCAAGGCTAGAGCTCTACCACTTGAGCCACAGTGTCTTTGTGAGTTTTTCTGAGTAGTTTTTTGGATATAAGATTTCAAAGTGACTATTTTTCCCAAGCTGGCTTTGAACAATAATCCTCAAACTATCCTACAACCTGCTCATATGTGTAAAGTTTCTCACTTGTATTTTGCACATTCAGTGGTAAATTTTGATCATATCTAAAAAAAGACACTACTATAAAGTGTCTAAATGCCAGTCTCACATCTATTTAAACTATTAAACTATGCACACTAAGGATATATAATTAACTTGTAAAATACAAAGAGGATTGGGTGTTACAAGCTGTACCCCTACAATTAAACACTCTAAAGGCAGCATATGTAGGCAAAGACAGCTGTCTCTAAAGAATATCTATAGTGGAAGTGGGACTGTGGCACAAGGGAAAGGGCAGTAACCTTGACCTGAAGAGCTCAGGGACAACACCCATGCTCAGAGTTCAAGCTCCATGACCTACCAAGAAAATGTCTATAGTAAGGGAATAACTCATTGAGGTCAAGACATCACATTATACATTTTATAGCAGAGAAGTAGTCATAGATGTAGTAATGATAACTAACAGCTATTTAAGTAGTATGTGTGTGTGTGTATGTATGTGTGAGTATATGTATGTGTGTGTGTGTGTGTATGTGTGTGTGAGTATATGTATGGGTGTGTGTGTGTCTTCCATGCTACAGTTCAGAGCAAGTCCTTATACTTGCTTACACGTGGATATACCTAGATTTCTACTCATGAGTTATTTTGGGAGGTGGTAGTGCTGGCACTTGAATTCAGGGCCTTTCCCACGTTCTTGCCTGTTTTGCTCAAGGCTGACACACTCTAAGCGCAGCACACCTCCATTTCCAGCTTCTTTTCTGATTAATTGAAGAGAATGATGGCATTCCTGCCTGGGCTGACTTCCATGCATGATACACAAAAGTCAGCCTCCTGAGTAGCTAGGATTACAGACCTGAGCACCAGTACCTGACCACTTAATGCATTTCCTGAAGTCAATAAAAATACCATATGCAGCACAAATGATACCCCCAACTGAAAACAAAACTTAAAAATCAAGAGGGAGGGATCCAAGTTGTGAGCAGAAAAGGAGGTAAAAAGTAAAAGGGAAGAAAATGTGACCCGGTGTGACTATCATGTAGTGAGTTCTTACTGGAAGAGGTATGATTGGGGCGCTTCTTTTGTGTGTGAGACACAGAAGCTTTGTCTTTGCATCATGTCACTGAAGTATAAACATCAGTACCTGCTGGCTTCATGAATGAATAAACGAGACACCAGAAGTTTGTTTCTCATCTTTATGAAGTATAGAAAATTTAAAGTTTAGCCCAGTAGCTCATGCCTGCCATCTCAGCTCCATGAGAAACTGAGATTGAGAGGATGGTTGTAGACCATAGGCCATGCAAGTTACTGAGGCTCCATCTCAACAGAGAAATCCAGCCATGGCGCCATGCTCCTATCATCTGTGGCAGAGTATGAAATAGGAGAGTCATTGTCCACATACACCTTGGGCAAAAACCAAAACCCTGTCTTAAAATAACTGGTGCAATTAAATACATGTAGCAGTAGAAAATAAAGTACAAAATACAACTGAAGTTTCAGTGAACGATAGAACAATATATATATATATATATATAATATATTAGATTTTAAAATACAGGCTTTCTGCAAAAATTTAGAAATTCTAACATTTCCTCATTAGAAAAATTTGTTTTCTTTTCTTTTTGTTGTGCATTGTGAGTCATGGGGCTTGAAGTTGGCTTGGGCACTGCCCCTGAGCTCTTCAGCTCAAGGCTACCGCCCTACCCTTGGGCCAAGCCTCACTTCCCCTTATTTAGAAGTTAATTTGAGATAGAGTCTTAGGTCCTTTTGTGCCCAGGCTGGCTTTGAACCTGATCCTCAGATCTCAGCCTCCTGACTAGCTAGTATTCCAGCCATGAGCCACTCTGCCTGGCTTAGAAAACTTTTCTGAAGTTCAGGATGATCTTTTGGGAATGCTCTTTCCAATTTCATTTGTCTACCTACTGTTCAAAGAAAATAAAATAGAGATAAATTGAGCATCAGACATGCACACTTTAATTCCATTTCTGCTCTCATACCAACTCTCCATTCTTTGAATTATATTCAGTTTTGAAAGTATCATCATTTTCATTCATGTAGATTGAATACTTTTCCTGTACTTTTGTTTTTTAATTCCTCAATGTGGTAAATATTAGCATTTTCTTCACACTCCATCTACCTCAAAAGGGGCTGAGATTAAAAGCATGTGCCAACATACCCAACTAACTTCCTTCCTTCCTTCCTTCCTCCATCTCTCACTACCTCTCTTTCTTCTTTCCTTCCCTCCTGTTCACCTTCCTTCCTCTTCCCCTCCCCTACTCTCTGCTTCATCTTTTTTCTTTTGAGACCAGGTCTGAGGGATAGCCTAGTTGGCCTTGAATTCCAGATCCTTCTGTCTCATCCTCCTAGGAGCTGCTGACAGATAAGCTTCACCATACCTGAGCTATACTTACTCTTTCCTACCATAGTTTAGTTTTATTCCTTTTTCTAGAACTTCATATAAATGTAACAATGCACAAAGCACTGTTCCCTATGAAACTTCTTTCATTCTGAAAAAAATACATTTAAACTATTACATGAACCCTTTGCATTCTTTTTGTCTTTTGGAATAGTACCTCATTACATTTTATTCATTCATTCTATTCATTGACATCAGGTGTGTTTGTACTTTTGGGCTGTGAAACCTACAACTGTTACAGATATTCTCTCTTTTTCCTGTTTACGGTTGTGTCTTCTTTTTGGTATGCTTAGAGTGAGTGAACTCAGAGGCTTGTGCTTGCCAGGGAAGGTTTAGGGTTGATTAATTTTTAACCAGTTGAAACATACCTCTGACTAGCTTTGGTTATTGTTCAGATAGGTCCTTCCTTTATCCCAGGCCATCCTGGACCTCTAGCCCCCTACTTTGGCTTCTTCCAGAACTGGGATGACAGGCATGAGTCACCATGCCCAGCTATTTATTGTTGAGATGAGGGCTTGAAGCACTTGGCTTGCTCTGGACCTGGACAGAGATACTCTCAATTCCAGCCTCCGGAGTAGCTAGAATTAGAGGTGTGAGCCACTGAGCCTGGGCTACACATTCCATAGAAGTCTTGGTTTAGAATAATACTTGCATTTTCTCAGGGAAATATTCTGGAAAATCATTACTAGCTCATAACACATAAATGTTAATTTTATGAAAATGTCAGATTTTCCCAACATTACATCCAAAGTGATGTATGATGTTCCAATTGCTCTATTCCTTGGTGATCCCATGTGGTTTTGGCTTTTTAAATTTTATCTCTCCTACTAGAAGTGTAGTGATTTGGGTATCACATTTTAATTGATGATGGCATACATTTATTTTACACTTAATACTGAGCTTCATCAAAATGGAGGCAATCCAATGAAGCCAAGTACATATAGCATATACAGTATGAATATGATATAAAGCTAATTAGGCTTAGTAGTGTGGGGAATCTGGTAACATCTGTATGTGTGTGTCTGTGTAGAGTAAGCCTAGAAATCTGAGGCTCAAATGCTTGGCATTTGATTAGGACTGGTTTTGTATCACTGCACTTGAGCCTCCACTTTCTTGCTTTTTACTGGTTAAGTATTTACCTGTCTCGGGTAGCTATGAACCCTAAACCTCTGAGTCTCCTGTGTATCTAGGATTATACCTATGAGCTACTGGCATCCAGGTCTATCCGCATGTGATTTCTTTCTTTTATTAACTTCACCCCAATGTCAAAGGAAAATGTATCCCTTACAGTTAGGACTACTCAGATAAGACACAGGAGGTTAACACATGGGTAACTTTAGTAATTCTTATCAACCTTCTCTATGATTTATATCATTTATATGAGTACTACATAATTTGCTCCTTTTAGCTCTAATTTTGGAAACGTTTTAGTCACTTATAAACAAATTGATTCCCACTCTTAGGATTTGTGTTTGTTTATTTTGTTTGGCTTTGCTGTTTTGTTTTTTGTTTTTGTTTTTGTTTTTTGCCAGTCATGGGGCTTGAACATGATGGCTTTCTCAAAGCTGTCTCTCCACCACTTAAGCCACAATACCACTTCCGGCTTTTACTATGTATGTGGTACCTATGAATCAAACCCAGGCCTTCGTGCATGGCGGGCAAGCACTCTACCACTAGGCCAAACTTCCGGATCTCTTTCTCTTGGTTTTATAAATTGTTAGCTATTTCAGGACAGGGTTTATTGAGGGTTAATTCTCCCCTGCTTACGGAAAACCTTTCTGATGTCCTCTGTTTTGTAAGGTTATCACTCACCTGCAGTATGTGTGAATAACAGGTAGTTTCCTGTCGTGTCTTCGTGTATTTCTACCTCAATGCCAAGCCCTTTTCTGAACACATTTGAGTCCACATATGCTAGGCATAAATTGGTAAACTACCCTAGGCAGCTGGTCCTTTAAAGAATGAGCAAATGCCAGTGCTACAGCTGAAGGACCTTAAGAATGAGTTCCTCCTAAAAATATAAGTTGGGTTCCTTCCCTTCCTCACTGCCTCTCTATCCACTACCCACGTGGGATATGCATCTGTCCTCATTGGATACACAGCCTTGGGCTCTGACCCTGCAGCCTCCAGAACCATATGACAGACTTTTACTTTTCAAATACAGTTTTCTCACTCAGGTCTACTATTATAGCAATGCAATTATCAAGACAACCACCATTTCCCCTCATGTTCCCACTATTCCCTAGCTCGGTAAATTCAATTGATTGGAACAAGTGGAGAATTACCATTTTGAAAAATGCATACAAGTATAATATTCATTTGATTTTCAACAGTCTGAATGAGTCTGTAATATGACAATATGATATTTAGAGGAAACTACCTTAAACATCACGTAATAATACAATTTTACTAATGGTTCTTAAGATCATCATTTGGGACTTAGTGACAGTTATTTTTTATTGTAATTAATAGAAGGGTTACTGGAGAAAGTAATGTAACTATTAGATACTTTTTGAGATTATTTCCAATAGTCTAAATTGAATAAGTTTGTATTTTGTCCAATTCTTTAGTTGACCTTCTATGATAAGAGAAATGTTCTATACTGTACACCCTAGAAGTCTCATGTGACTTTGGGTTCTAGGAGTGTGGCTAGTGGTAACTTTTCATTTGATCGCATCTGAACCAATTGAAATGTACTATGACACAGATATCTGTGTCTGGTGGCTATCATGTTAAATAACACAGATTATTCCCTTTTCTGCATCTACCCGGGTAGCTCTTATTATCTTATGTATTTGTGACATGTCTTTGACAAATGAATGTGTAGAAAGATGGATGTTGGAGAAATGGATGAATGGTTGAGTGACATGGAAGGATAGGTGGAGGGATGGTTATGTGGGATGGATGGATGGGTGAACACATGAATGAACATGTTCATTAACCTCAAATATACTTAACAAAACAGTAAGTGCCAAAATTAACATACAGTTTGCCTTTGGTTTTTTAGTTCCGTTTTATTTTCATTTTTATCATCGGGTAATGTATAGAGGGGTTACATAGTTCCGTTTTTGGCAGTGCTGAGGACATACCAGGGCCTGTGTATGCTGGGTGGTCTTTACCACACATCTCTGCCTCAGCCCATAGCACTGCTTCTTACCATCTTATATCCAGCGCACCCTTAGGAGGCTGTGGCCTGAGCACCCTTAGGAGCTGGGGCCTGGGCCTTAGCTGGCATTGCAGCTGGAGTCTGGGCCTTGGATTGTGCCCTAGCCAAGGCCTGGGCCCTGGCCTTGGGCCAGGTGAGCCTAAGACCTTTGGAAATGTAGGAATGGATGCGATTCCCAAGCCTGGGGTGGGCGATGTAGACAAGTTGCTGGAGCTTGCTGGTAGCCTGCTGTGGAACTTGTGTTTGTTGCTTTGGGCTTCTCCAGGGTCTGATGGCCTTGGGCCATGTTCTCATGGCCTTGACATCGTTGGCCTTCATCTTCTTAAAGCCCTTCTTGTTGTGCTTTTTAGCAACACGCATGTTCCTCAGGAACTTGGGGTCCTCCCTTCAGAGATGCGTATCTTTGTGATCTGGGTGTCCTGACGCCATTTCTGTGCCATTTCCTGGACTGTTGTGTGCAGTGTGGTTCTTGGACGTGGCCATGTCTATCTGAACCGCTAACCCGCCGGAGCTGATGCACCTGGACTCAGGAGGGAAAATTTGTTGTTTAAAATTAAATTTTGTACAAGTTTCTCGTCAGGTGAAAAGACAACAATAGTAATTTATACAGCAGCCCAAAGAACTGAGCTGAGGGACACGAGAATATATCATGATTCCTGGCTGCTGCTCAGCGGGCTCAGCTATGAAGACCACAGTGGATAGCCAGCCCGGAGAGACAACCCTGAGAGCCTGACTGCCAATAAACCATGAAAGGGCGATAGGAAAGCTGTGACTCACGTCGTACAGCACCAGCATTGAGCAAAAACAGCTAAAGGAAAATACATTCATCCAGTACCAGCACAAACACACACAAAAACTTAAAATTTAAAATATACCTAGAAGTAAACCAGGGTGGTGGTTAATAGCCTGTGATCTGGAACTAGACTGCCATGTTTGATCTCAGTCTTCCCTGCTGGCCTCTATCACTCAAATTCACTGGGCCCCTAACTCTCCTATTAACAGTTGACAGTAACAGATCCTATTCCATTTGCAAGGCCCTTGAAACTATTGGCTCGAGCAAGTGCTCGTTATGTTAGCTGCTGTCCCTATTTGCACAGTATACTTAGACACAAGTGAAGCTATTAGATAGCAAGATACTCTAGGTTTATGGCTACTGTCTAGACTGTAGACCAAACCTAAGTTAATTCTGTTGAAAATTGAATTGTTGATTCTGAAGACACGGTCCAGATTTCAGGGTCTCCTCCTGGTGCCCAAAGTTGATTGTGAAAGAATGCAGCACAGAATAGTTGATATCCAGATAGGAGGCCATTCAGTGAATGCACAAAGCCTGGCAAAAACATCTAAAAGGTTGCATCTTACATACCAAGATCTGCTTTGGATCTAGTAAATCTGTTCCCTGTTCACTTGGATTTAGAGTTTGTGACTGAGTGGCACTGGGGACAACTGAGAGCACATGGAGGCTAGGACAGCTATTGGCCCACAGGCTCTGGAACAGAGAGGGACAGCAGCCACCACATCCAATCCCAAGAATCACACACATGCTCCCTGCAGTGTCTCTAGAACCTTCCAGAGACAGACCTTCAATACCTAGCATTTTGTCGTATGCTAAGGGGGTCCCCCTCTACTTTGGGCAAAGAAAACACAGCACCTGAGCACCGCACAGGGATCTGCCAGACCCACACACAGCTGACCTCTGCCTCCTGTCACTACCCTCCTCTCCATCATCCTTTTAGAGAGCATTTATAAAAATTTATTTTTTATTTTTATTGCTTTTATAAAGCTGAGATACAAAGGTGTTAAGTTGCAAAAGTAGCTAGGATTATAGGCAAGACACATAGTACTTGTCTTGCTCTCTCCCTATTTATGATTTTGCTAATACTGAGGCTTGAGCTCAGGCCTTTGGCATTGTTCTTTTGCTTTATCTTTCAAGGGGAGTGTGCTTTAGTACTTGTGCCACAGTTCTACAGGTGTTTTTTTGTGGTTGATTACATATAAGTCTCATAGACTGGATTGGCTTCCAACCACAATCCTCAGATCTCAGCCCCCTGTGTAGTTAGGATTATTGATCCCTGGCACCCGGGAGAGCAAATATTGTCAGTGTAGCATGGATGAGCAGAAGGGAGAGCACCTCTTTCTCCCCTGGGCTGTTGTGTGGCCACCCCAGGAAGGTAGGCTAATGTGTGGTGTTCACCCGATGCCAGGGCAGCGGACTGCCCTGACTGCAGAAGCAGGGGGGCTTCTAGACAGTACATTTTGGCTACTGCATGTGGGAGTAGGTACTTCTGGCATGAAGAAGGTGGTGGCCCTGGCTGACGTTGCACACACAGTGGGGCTCATGAGGAACATCCCAGAGGATGATCCCACCCCAATGTCCTCAGTGTTCAGGGGACACCCCACAAGAGGGTGTGCAGCAACAGAAACCCATAGCTCAATCAAGAGCCTGGTCAGGAAGCCACAGACAGGACTTCAGAGAAGCAAAGCTATGAGTGCCTATGTGGCAGTGCCCCCTGGGTTGGAACTTCCCTCCTCTGAGCCTCAGTTTCCAAATGTCCAATATGGATTTCCCAGTTGCCACATTGTAGTATTTCTGAGGAAAACTACACGAGGTAGTCCTTGTTAAAACTTCAGACAGCCAGGTCGTTGTGTCTCTTGCCACTAATCCTAGCTACTCAGGAGGCTGAGATATGACGACTGTGACTGAAAGCTGGTACTGAGTCAGTGAGACTCTTATCTCCAAGAAACAACCAAAAATCTACAAGTGGATTTGTGGCTCTGGGCACAAAGAACAAAACTTGAACCAAAAAAAGTATAAGTTTAATGCCCGCGCCCTGAGTTCAAATCCCAGGACAGTCTCACAGGCAAATACAAACACACACACACACACACACACACACACACACACACACACACACACACACCCCAAAACATAACAAAAATTAAATAAAGCACAACACTCCCCACTACTATAATTGCCTACCACTAGTCCTCCTGCTATCCAGCTCCTCTGACTTTGGCCTCTCTCCAACCCCACTACCTGTGACAGGAGCTCCCCTTCCAACTGCCAACTCTGGCTCTTTGCAGCTGGCCAGACAGGCAAGACAATGGGTTATGAGTAACGCAAGAGGATTGTGTTAACAGCACAGTAATCAAAGTATGTCTAGTTCTTGGAATTAGCACATGAATCAAATCTTATTCTATCAATTGCATGCATTCTATGCAATTTTGTGTGAATAAACTGGTGGTTTGTGGTGCCTGTGTGCGAGAGTGCGTGTGTGTGTGTGTGTGTGTGTGATGATACTGGGTTTGAACTCATGGATTGCGTGCTGTTGCTTAGCTATTTTGTGCAAGGCTGATGCTCTATCACTTAAGCACAGGTCTACTTTTGATTTTTTTTATGTGGTTTACTGCAGAAAAAAGTTTGATGGATTTCCCTGCCTTGATTGGCTTTGAACCTTGATCCTCTCAGCTCCACATACTAAGTAGCCAGGATTATAGGTGTCAGGTACTGGGGCTCAGATTTGGTCAGATGTTAGTAAATGCCAATCATGACTTTACCAAAGGCCAGTAGGAGTCTAAACGTGATACTTATGGGAAGGTTGTCTGAAAAGGACATTTCCAAGAAGTATTTGTGTGTTTATGTGTGCCTGGTGCTGGGGATCAAACCTAAGACCCAGCACTTGCTAAGCAGAGGCTGTGTCAGTGTACCACTGGGAAGGCTAAGTTAATATTGAAGTTGTATGAACTTCAGCGAAAGGTATTTTTTAACAGGCCCCACCGGAAGGTCACTCTGAACTAACTCTAAACCAGCAGAGACAGCAGTTTCAAAGAAAGTAATAAATTACAGCCTACATCCCAGTGATTTGAGGCCCCAGGATAAAATAACCATCGAAACATCCTGTGATAACCATTGAGATACCCTGGCCAGCTGCCCTTCAGCTGCCCTGCAGCTCGGCACATATCCCCTAGCACTAGCCAATCAATTAATAATACATCAACCCTGTGAGCTAACCCTATAGAAACCGTGTACAACAGGAAGTCAGGACTCTCAATTCAGACCTGCTGTGTCAGTGTCGGTCTTGAGTCCAGGCTCGAGCTTGCAATAAGGACTCTTGTGCTCTTACATTGGATTCAGCTCCTTGGAGGAGACCCTGAAATCTGGACCGTGTCTTCAGAATCAACAATTCAATTTTCAACAGAATTAACTTAGGTTTGGTCTACAGTCTAGACAGTAGCCATAAACCTAGAGTATCTTGCTATCTAATAGCTTCACTTGTGTCTAAGTATACTGTGCAAATAGGGACAGCAGCTAACATAACGAGCACTTGCTCGAGCCAATAGTTTCAAGGGCCTTGCAAATGGAATAGGATCTGTTACTGTCAACTGTTAATAGGAGAGTTAGGGGCCCAGTGAATTTGAGTGATAGAGGCCAGCAGGGAAGACTGAGATCAAACATGGCAGTCTAGTTCCAGATCACAGGCTATTAACCACCACCCTGGTTTACTTCTAGGTATATTTTAAATTTTAAGTTTTTGTGTGTGTTTGTGCTGGTACTGGATGAATGTATTTTCCTTTAGCTGTTTTTGCTCAATGCTGGTGCTGTACGACGTGAGTCACAGCTTTCCTATCGCCCTTTCATGGTTTATTGGCAGTCAGGCTCTCAGGGTTGTCTCTCCGGGCTGGCTATCCACTGTGGTCTTCATAGCTGAGCCCGCTGAGCAGCAGCCAGGAATCATGATATATTCTCGTGTCCCTCAGCTCAGTTCTTTGGGCTGCTGTATAAATTACTATTGTTGTCTTTTCACCTGACGAGAAACTTGTACAAAATTTAATTTTAAACAACAAATTTTCCCTCCTGAGTCCAGGTGCATCAGCTCCGGCGGGTTAGCGGTTCAGATAGACATGGCCACGTCCAAGAACCACACTGCACACAACAGTCCAGGAAATGGCACAGAAATGGCGTCAGGACACCCAGATCACAAAGATACGCATCTCTGAAGGGAGGACCCCAAGTTCCTGAGGAACATGCGTGTTGCTAAAAAGCACAACAAGAAGGGCTTTAAGAAGATGAAGGCCAACGATGTCAAGGCCATGAGAACATGGCCCAAGGCCATCAGACCCTGGAGAAGCCCAAAGCAACAAACACAAGTTCCACAGCAGGCTACCAGCAAGCTCCAGCAACTTGTCTACATCGCCCACCCCAGGCTTGGGAATCGCATCCATTCCTACATTTCCAAAGGTCTTAGGCTCACCTGGCCCAAGGCCAGGGCCCAGGCCTTGGCTAGGGCACAATCCAAGGCCCAGACTCCAGCTGCAATGCCAGCTAAGGCCCAGGCCCCAGCTCCTAAGGGTGCTCAGGCCACAGCCTCCTAAGGGTGCGCTGGATATAAGATGGTAAGAAGCAGTGCTATGGGCTGAGGCAGAGATGTGTGGTAAAGACCACCCAGCATACACAGGCCCTGGTATGTCCTCAGCACTGCCAAAAACGGAACTATGTAACCCCTCTATACATTACCCGATGATAAAAATGAAAATAAAACGGAACTAAAAAACCAAAGGCAAACTGTATGTTAATTTTGGCACTTACTGTTTTGTTAAGTATATTTGAGGTTAATGAACATGTTCATTCATGTGTTCACCCATCCATCCATCCCACATAACCATCCCTCCACCTATCCTTCCATGTCACTCAACCATTCATCCATTTCTCCAACATCCATCTTTCTACACATTCATTTGTCAAAGACATGTCACAAATACATAAGATAATAAGAGCTACCCGGGTAGATGCAGAAAAGGGAATAATCTGTGTTATTTAACATGATAGCCACCAGACACAGATATCTGTGTCATAGTACATTTCAATTGGTTCAGATGCGATCAAATGAAAAGTTACCACTAGCCACACTCCTAGAACCCAAAGTCACATGAGACTTCTAGGGTGTACAGTATAGAACATTTCTCTTATCATAGAAGGTCAACTAAAGAATTGGACAAAATACAAACTTATTCAATTTAGACTATTGGAAATAATCTCAAAAAGTATCTAATATTTACATTACTTTCTCCAGTAACCCTTCTATTAATTACAATAAAAAATAACTGTCACTAAGTCCCAAATGATGATCTTAAGAACCATTAGTAAAATTGTATTATTACGTGATGTTTAAGGTAGTTTCCTCTAAATATCATATTGTCATATTACAGACTCATTCAGACTGTTGAAAATCAAATGAATATTATACTTGTATGCATTTTTCAAAATGGTAATTCTCCACTTGTTCCAATCAATTGAATTTACCGAGCTAGGGAATAGTGGGAACATGAGGGGAAATGGTGGTTGTCTTGATAATTGCATTGCTATAATAGTAGACCTGAGTGAGAAAACTGTATTTGAAAAGTAAAAGTCTGTCATATGGTTCTGGAGGCTGCAGGGTCAGAGCCCAAGGCTGTGTATCCAATGAGGACAGATGCATATCCCACGTGGGTAGTGGATAGAGAGGCAGTGAGGAAGGGAAGGAACCCAACTTATATTTTTAGGAGGAACTCATTCTTAAGGTCCTTCAGCTGTAGCACTGGCATTTGCTCATTCTTTAAAGGACCAGCTGCCTAGGGTAGTTTACCAATTTATGCCTAGCATATGTGGACTCAAATGTGTTCAGAAAAGGGCTTGGCATTGAGGTAGAAATACACGAAGACACGACAGGAAACTACCTGTTATTCACACATACTGCAGGTGAGTGATAACCTTACAAAACAGAGGACATCAGAAAGGTTTTCCGTAAGCAGGGGAGAATTAACCCTCAATAAACCCTGTCCTGAAATAGCTAACAATTTATAAAACCAAGAGAAAGAGATCCGGAAGTTTGGCCTAGTGGTAGAGTGCTTGCCCGCCATGCACGAAGGCCTGGGTTTGATTCATAGGTACCACATACATAGTAAAAGCCGGAAGTGGTATTGTGGCTTAAGTGGTGGAGAGACAGCTTTGAGAAAGCCATCATGTTCAAGCCCCATGACTGGCAAAAAACAAAAACAAAAACAAAAAACAAAACAGCAAAGCCAAACAAAATAAACAAACACAAATCCTAAGAGTGGGAATCAATTTGTTTATAAGTGACTAAAACGTTTCCAAAATTAGAGCTAAAAGGAGCAAATTATGTAGTACTCATATAAATGATATAAATCATAGAGAAGGTTGATAAGAATTACTAAAGTTACCCATGTGTTAACCTCCTGTGTCTTATCTGAGTAGTCCTAACTGTAAGGGATACATTTTCCTTTGACATTGGGGTGAAGTTAATAAAAGAAAGAAATCACATGCGGATAGACCTGGATGCCAGTAGCTCATAGGTATAATCCTAGATACACAGGAGACTCAGAGGTTTAGGGTTCATAGCTACCCGAGACAGGTAAATACTTAACCAGTAAAAAGCAAGAAAGTGGAGGCTCAAGTGCAGTGATACAAAACCAGTCCTAATCAAATGCCAAGCATTTGAGCCTCAGATTTCTAGGCTTACTCTACACAGACACACACATACAGATGTTACCAGATTCCCCACACTACTAAGCCTAATTAGCTTTATATCATATTCATACTGTATATGCTATATGTACTTGGCTTCATTGGATTGCCTCCATTTTGATGAAGCTCAGTATTAAGTGTAAAATAAATGTATGCCATCATCAATTAAAATGTGATACCCAAATCACTACACTTCTAGTAGGAGAGATAAAATTTAAAAAGCCAAAACCACATGGGATCACCAAGGAATAGAGCAATTGGAACATCATACATCACTTTGGATGTAATGTTGGGAAAATCTGACATTTTCATAAAATTAACATTTATGTGTTATGAGCTAGTAATGATTTTCCAGAATATTTCCCTGAGAAAATGCAAGTATTATTCTAAACCAAGACTTCTATGGAATGTGTAGCCCAGGCTCAGTGGCTCACACCTCTAATTCTAGCTACTCCGGAGGCTGGAATTGAGAGTATCTCTGTCCAGGTCCAGAGCAAGCCAAGTGCTTCAAGCCCTCATCTCAACAATAAATAGCTGGGCATGGTGACTCATGCCTGTCATCCCAGTTCTGGAAGAAGCCAAAGTAGGGGGCTAGAGGTCCAGGATGGCCTGGGATAAAGGAAGGACCTATCTGAACAATAACCAAAGCTAGTCAGAGGTATGTTTCAACTGGTTAAAAATTAATCAACCCTAAACCTTCCCTGGCAAGCACAAGCCTCTGAGTTCACTCACTCTAAGCATACCAAAAAGAAGACACAACCGTAAACAGGAAAAAGAGAGAATATCTGTAACAGTTGTAGGTTTCACAGCCCAAAAGTACAAACACACCTGATGTCAATGAATAGAATGAATGAATAAAATGTAATGAGGTACTATTCCAAAAGACAAAAAGAATGCAAAGGGTTCATGTAATAGTTTAAATGTATTTTTTTCAGAATGAAAGAAGTTTCATAGGGAACAGTGCTTTGTGCATTGTTACATTTATATGAAGTTCTAGAAAAAGGAATAAAACTAAACTATGGTAGGAAAGAGTAAGTATAGCTCAGGTATGGTGAAGCTTATCTGTCAGCAGCTCCTAGGAGGATGAGACAGAAGGATCTGGAATTCAAGGCCAACTAGGCTATCCCTCAGACCTGGTCTCAAAAGAAAAAAGATGAAGCAGAGAGTAGGGGAGGGGAAGAGGAAGGAAGGTGAACAGGAGGGAAGGAAAGAAGAAAGAGAGGTAGTGAGAGATGGAGGAAGGAAGGAAGGAAGGAAGTTAGTTGGGTATGTTGGCACATGCTTTTAATCTCAGCCCCTTTTGAGGTAGATGGAGTGTGAAGAAAATGCTAATATTTACCACATTGAGGAATTAAAAAACAAAAGTACAGGAAAAGTATTCAATCTACATGAATGAAAATGATGATACTTTCAAAACTGAATATAATTCAAAGAATGGAGAGTTGGTATGAGAGCAGAAATGGAATTAAAGTGTGCATGTCTGATGCTCAATTTATCTCTATTTTATTTTCTTTGAACAGTAGGTAGACAAATGAAATTGGAAAGAGCATTCCCAAAAGATCATCCTGAACTTCAGAAAAGTTTTCTAAGCCAGGCAGAGTGGCTCATGGCTGGAATACTAGCTAGTCAGGAGGCTGAGATCTGAGGATCAGGTTCAAAGCCAGCCTGGGCACAAAAGGACCTAAGACTCTATCTCAAATTAACTTCTAAATAAGGGGAAGTGAGGCTTGGCCCAAGGGTAGGGCGGTAGCCTTGAGCTGAAGAGCTCAGGGGCAGTGCCCAAGCCAACTTCAAGCCCCATGACTCACAATGCACAACAAAAAGAAAAGAAAACAAATTTTTCTAATGAGGAAATGTTAGAATTTCTAAATTTTTGCAGAAAGCCTGTATTTTAAAATCTAATATATTATATATATATATATATATATTGTTCTATCGTTCACTGAAACTTCAGTTGTATTTTGTACTTTATTTTCTACTGCTACATGTATTTAATTGCACCAGTTATTTTAAGACAGGGTTTTGGTTTTTGCCCAAGGTGTATGTGGACAATGACTCTCCTATTTCATACTCTGCCACAGATGATAGGAGCATGGCGCCATGGCTGGATTTCTCTGTTGAGATGGAGCCTCAGTAACTTGCATGGCCTATGGTCTACAACCATCCTCTCAATCTCAGTTTCTCATGGAGCTGAGATGGCAGGCATGAGCTACTGGGCTAAACTTTAAATTTTCTATACTTCATAAAGATGAGAAACAAACTTCTGGTGTCTCGTTTATTCATTCATGAAGCCAGCAGGTACTGATGTTTATACTTCAGTGACATGATGCAAAGACAAAGCTTCTGTGTCTCACACACAAAAGAAGCGCCCCAATCATACCTCTTCCAGTAAGAACTCACTACATGATAGTCACACCGGGTCACATTTTCTTCCCTTTTACTTTTTACCTCCTTTTCTGCTCACAACTTGGATCCCTCCCTCTTGATTTTTAAGTTTTGTTTTCAGTTGGGGGTATCATTTGTGCTGCATATGGTATTTTTATTGACTTCAGGAAATGCATTAAGTGGTCAGGTACTGGTGCTCAGGTCTGTAATCCTAGCTACTCAGGAGGCTGACTTTTGTGTATCATGCATGGAAGTCAGCCCAGGCAGGAATGCCATCATTCTCTTCAATTAATCAGAAAAGAAGCTGGAAATGGAGGTGTGCTGCGCTTAGAGTGTGTCAGCCTTGAGCAAAACAGGCAAGAACGTGGGAAAGGCCCTGAATTCAAGTGCCAGCACTACCACCTCCCAAAATAACTCATGAGTAGAAATCTAGGTATATCCACGTGTAAGCAAGTATAAGGACTTGCTCTGAACTGTAGCATGGAAGACACACACACACCCATACATATACTCACACACACACACACACACACACACATACATATACTCACACATACATACACACACACACATACTACTTAAATAGCTGTTAGTTATCATTACTACATCTATGACTACTTCTCTGCTATAAAATGTATAATGTGATGTCTTGACCTCAATGAGTTATTCCCTTACTATAGACATTTTCTTGGTAGGTCATGGAGCTTGAACTCTGAGCATGGGTGTTGTCCCTGAGCTCTTCAGGTCAAGGTTACTGCCCTTTCCCTTGTGCCACAGTCCCACTTCCACTATAGATATTCTTTAGAGACAGCTGTCTTTGCCTACATATGCTGCCTTTAGAGTGTTTAATTGTAGGGGTACAGCTTGTAACACCCAATCCTCTTTGTATTTTACAAGTTAATTATATATCCTTAGTGTGCATAGTTTAATAGTTTAAATAGATGTGAGACTGGCATTTAGACACTTTATAGTAGTGTCTTTTTTTAGATATGATCAAAATTTACCACTGAATGTGCAAAATACAAGTGAGAAACTTTACACATATGAGCAGGTTGTAGGATAGTTTGAGGATTATTGTTCAAAGCCAGCTTGGGAAAAATAGTCACTTTGAAATCTTATATCCAAAAAACTACTCAGAAAAACTCACAAAGACACTGTGGCTCAAGTGGTAGAGCTCTAGCCTTGAAAGTGAAATGGCTCAGGGACAGTGCCAAGGCCGTGCCTTCATCCCAGGACTGCACCAAAATACAAGTGAGAATATAAAGATTGTATCCAAAGTCCATGAAGATGGCAAGGACTATTTCTCTGGACAATGCTGAGTCACAGCAGAGGCCTCTTGCTCTTTTTCTGAAATATTTCAGCATGAAAGGAGATTTGGGTAAAGCAACCTCTTTCTGTCTCTCTCTCTCCCTCTCTCTCTCTCTCTCTCTCTCTCTCTCTCTCTCTCTCTCTCTCTCTCTCTCTCTCCTTTCTTTTCTCCTCTTCTCCCATTCCTCTTCCTCCTTCTGCTTTCTCCATCCTTCTCTTCTAATTATTTATGATAGCATCATTTAAGGCCTGGCCCTTTTGTTTGGCTTTTTCACTCAATATTGGTTGTCTGCCCCTTGAGGACCCCCCCTCAATTCTGTTTTTTTCCTGCTGGGATTCGGGAATCTGCTACATTTTTCTGCTGAGGTTGGCTTTGAACTACTATCCTCAGAACTCACCCTTCAGAGTATTTAGGATTACAGTTGTGAGGCTCTAAAACTCTATAAATGATTGTGTTTTATAATTAACTGAGAGTTATAGTCCTACTTTTTCCAAAAATGATCATAAACTATTATTGGTCATCATTAACCCCAAGAATGTATCTGATCTCATTTGTTTGAAATAGAAAAATAAAATCACATTCTGCATTTTGAGGATAATTTGCTTTTAGCCTTTAGGTTCAAAACTACTAGCTGTGTACTAGTAGGTCAGGCTTCTTACCCTAGCTACTCAGGAAACTGAGATCTGTGCATCAATGGTTCAAAGCCATAATGGCAAGAAAGTCTGAGAGACTCTTATCTGCAAGTAACTATCTAAGAGCTGGATGTGGAACAATAGCTAATGTGATCATGTACTAGCCTTGTGCAAAAAGCTCATGGACAATGCCCAGGACCTGAGTTCAAGTCTCAGCACTGGCACACATGCACAAGTATTAGGACAATATAAATATGTGATAGGCAGGCACTAGTTTCTTGGAATTGGCTAGGTAAATCTGTGAAAGCTTTTTAGTGCTTGATACATGTCTTACTAGGTCAACACATGGTGTTCTAATGCTAGATATTTTGAGTCCATTTTCCACTCATGAACCAAAAACCTGAGAATGAATGTCTAAATCAAGAGAGGTTTAAGCAGGGCATTGTTGGCTCTGACTTGTAATTCTATCTGCCCAGAAGGCTGAGAACTGAGGATTGCAGTGCAAATTGAGCTTGGTTTGCAAAGGGTATGAAGCTCTTATCTTCAGTTAACAAGAAGATGGAAAGAACCAAAAAGAACAGAAATCCTGGCCAAGTTTGAGAGATCAGTGCTGCAGCTGCAAGAGCTATTTCGTGGCAACCAGCTGGTTTTCACCCATCTTCTTCCAGATGGTTTAGCAGAGTTCGGCTGGCTCTTGCTCAACTGACCTTTCCTCAGAGCTCAGTGAGGGTGCCCCTAGCAGCTGGGCTGGCAGCCTGCAGGTGGACTGCAGTCCATCCAAGCCCCGCCCCGCGGCCCCACCCACCCGCGCTTAGACACGCCCCTCCTGCCCAGAGGACCATGGGAGCTGCTTGCCTGGAATCCCTGTGGAAAGCACAGTGGAGGCCAACGGACAGGGGCTCTTGGTAGACCTACTAAAGGAGCATCTGGAGTTTGCTCGTACATTGACTTTACCTTAAAATAGGTACTGCAGTTATAATTTAGATGTTTATTTATATGTAGTTTACTTATCATTAAGAAGTTGTTCGTTTATTTCGTGGGGAGTGGGTCCTGAACTGGGGTGGGGAAAGGTCTGGGTTTCTTGCGCACGGTTAGTGCTATACCATTTGAGCCACACTACTTATGGCTTTCTGGTGGTAAACTGGAGATAAGAGTCTCCTGGACTTCCCTGTCTAGGTTGGCTCCAAACGGTCATCCTGAGATCTCAGCCTGCTGAGTAGCTACGGTGAAAGATGTTTGCCACTAACAACCAACTAAAAGTTTTCTTAATAATAGTATTGTCATTTTCCATATATTCCAGTTTCACTCAAATAATAACTTACAAAAAGTTTTTAGGAAGTACAGAGAATATTGATTTGGCAATTGTAAGTTAACTTGATGAAGAGGTCACCACTGAAATTTATATATCAACTTTTATTCTCATAAAAGTTTAAAATTTCTTGATAAGATGAAAATTTAGGGCTGGGAGTTTGACCTAGTGGTAGAGTGCTTGCCTAGCATGCACGAAGACCGGGTTCAATTCCACGGTACCACATACATAGAAAAAAGCCTGAAGTGGTGCTGAGGCTCAAGTGGTAGAGCTTTAGCCTTGAGAAAGTCCAAAGACAGTGCTCAGACCCTCAGCTCAAGCCCAGGAATGGCAAAAAAAAATGAGAAAAAGATGAAAATTTATCCAAGTTTTCAAGATAGTCAAGCCTTGTTTGTTACAGTTTTAGGTACAGAATATTAACATTTGCAACTAAGCTGTGTCCTTGGGCACCTCATTCCTGTAATTCTAGCTAGTCAGTAGACTAAGAGCTGAGGATGGTGGTTTGAAGCCAGGCCACGCAGGAACGTCCATAGTTAACCAGTGAAAAGTGAAAAGTGGAGGAGAGTGGCTCAAATGGTAGAGCACAACCTTTAAGTTAAAAGCTACAAGGCAGAACTTAGAGACTGAGATTGTGGCTGTGCCAGTACAGTCCCCAAAAAGGCCACCATAAATTACAAATTGTGTGGCATCTGCTTACTATAGGAATGTCACACTCATGATCCTTCTGCCTCCAGAGTAGCTGAGATTAAAAGCATGTACCATCACACCCAGTTTCTCCTTCTTGTCCTTCTTCCTTCCTTCCATTTACTGTGCTTCTTCTTTTGGGAAAAGGTCTGAGACAAGGAGAGCCTAGTTGGCCTTGAATTCCAGATCTTTCTGTCTCAGCCCTCTGGGAGCTGTTATTACACATAAGCTTCACCATAGCTGACATATTATTGTTTCCTACCATAGTATAGTTTTTGTAATTTTTTAGGAACACTGCAAAACGTAACATTTCCTATAAAATTTGTTTCATTCTGAGATACTTACATTAATTACATAAACACTCTGCATTATGTTTTTTGTTTTAATTTTTTTCCTTGTTATAGTTAGTGAAGTTTGAACTCAGAGGCTTGTGCTTGCCAGGTAGTTTGGGGTTGATTTTATTTTAACCATTGAGCCATACCCCTTGTTAGCTTTGTGCTTGTGATTTTCTGAATAGGGCCTTCCTTTTTCCCAGGCCATTCTGGACCTCTATCCCCCTATTTATGCTTCTCACAGAACTGGGATGACAGCATGAATCACCACGTCCAGCTTTTTATTGTTGAGAGGAGGGATTGTGAGTACTTGGCTTAGTCTGGCCCTGGACAATGATATTATCAATTCCAGTCTCCTGAGTCGCTAGAATTAGAGGTGTGAGGCACTGAGCCTGGGCAACACATTCTATGGAAGTCTTTCTTCAGATGCATTTATTTTTCTGAGGGAAATGTCTGGAATATAAGTGCTAGCTCATAAAACGTAAGTGTAAATTTTATGAAAATGTCAGATTTTTTCCCCAATAATGTATCTAAAATAATGTAGAAGTGTAAAAATTGTTCTGTATCCTTGATGATCCCATGTGTTTTGGGCTTCTTAAATTTAATTTCTCAGGCTAACAGTGTAGTGGTTTTGACCTTTCATTTTAATTGTTGATGATGTACATTTATTCTACCCATCCTCCGGGGCTTCATCAAAATTCAAGTCATATGAAGCCCTGTACATATAGTAATTATATTATGAATATTACATGGAGCTATTGGGTTAGTAGTTTGTTCATAAAATCTGAAACAAAAAAGTATGAAATATTCAGAACTGGTAAATCCAGAGAGCAGAATGCTTTCCTAGGTAGGAGCAGGGAATTAGTCTGTCCAAAAGATTGTAAATGATATAGCATTAGAATTAAGGATTACTCCTTGACAAAAGAAATGTAGCTTCATCATGTACATAGTGTGTATGAAGCCTTTGCCTTCAGGTCTTCAGCGTCAAATTAAAGACAAAAAGAAAAATAGCATTTTTATACCAATAATATGTTTACATTGCCATTTTTTCCACAGGTGCAGATGGTGCACAAAATGCCCTTGGCAGCAGAGATGTAATCACACCATCTAATATATTTATGAACATTACTGGGACTATGATACTGAGGTAAAAAGCTCAATCTAGTTGTTTTTTTCTGTGTTGATCTTTTGCTCAATGGCAAGACATATGTATAAAGATTTTCTTTGAGCTAGGCACCAGGGACTCATGCCTGGAATCCTAGCTACTCAGGAAGCTGAGATCTGAGGATCAGATTGAAGCCAGTAGTGGCAGCAAAGAATCAGAAGTGGAGCTATGACTCAAGTGGTAGAACGTTAGCCTTGACTGAAAAAGGGGAAAGGATAACATATAGGCCCTATGTTTAAGCTCTAGTACTGTGTTAGAAAACAGGAGAAGGCCAGTTTGCATTTCAACGTATTGCTTTTTCGCCTTAAGTAAGCAGATTTAAAAACATAGAAAAGTGTTATTAGTGAAGAGACTAATTCTTAGCAGTGCTATTAATTGGAACAAAAGGAAAGATCATAAGAAAGAACATGTATAGGAATGTAGGATTATGTGCTTTCTTCAGCAATAGATATTTGAATATCATAAGTAAAAAGACTGTGATTAGCTGAAGATACATGAGGCTAGTTTTATAGACTCTGGGTTAGAAAGGTCAACTATTTATTGTTTCTTTTAATTGTTACACAGCATTTCACAGAAAAATTCTGAAGCGATGAATAGTGATGAATATAAAGATAAAAACTAGTCATAGAAACTGTCACCACACAAAAAGTTTCAAAATTATCTCCTACACTTCCATAACCATTTAGTTTGCTGATGTCTTTGAATATTAATATGTTCAGATAATTCCTCCCTGAATACAAGTACCTATGTGCAGATATGATTACACAATCTATCATGTATAAGTCTGTCTTTTCTATCTGTCATTTATGTACTTCCTGGTATTGGAATTGGGGCTTGAACTCAGGACTTGTCCTCCTGCTTTTATTCCCAATAAAATCCTGTTGGAAATATGCACCCTAGCTATCACTCTGTGTGTCAGGAAGTTGTGACTGGACATAGGAGTTTGGATTCCTGGTCAATGGCTCTACATCTTAAAAAGACATACTGGCCATACAAGTTGTGTATCAGCCCCTGTATTCATGATCTTTCATGTCATATACATGTTTCTCACATTTTCCTGTCCCATTACTGCTAAGAGAGGGGGAAAAACAAGATGAGGGGCAGAGCAGAGGGAGGGAAATGGGGACCAAGACATAAGAAAGGGTATCAATGTTTGTGAAGAAATGCACCTTCTATCTGGTGAATAAAATGTAACATTTCTAATAATTACAATAAAAGTATATGAAAAAAAGAAATAGCTCTTCTTACCAGAAACTTCTCCTTTAGGTAATCAAAAGCCTGGGATTTGGTAGGTCCACGTTCAAAGCCAACCCATCACGAAATTCTGGGAGACTCCCTGTTCACAATAAGTAGCATTAAAGGAGGCAGGCAGTGTGCCTTATGAGATGAGGTCGAAGCCAGACATGGTGTAGAAAGTTGAGCAAGAGTTAAGAGAAGCCCTAAGTTTAAAAGTTGACATGGTCAGAATCTGAAATCGAGAGAGAGAGGGGGAGAGAGAGAGGGAGGGGCAGCGCACAAGCAGTAAGAAATTGTCCTTTTAATTTCTTTAAGCTTATGCTTTTTTCTTCCTAAGGGGAATTTTACATTGTGGTAAAACTTTCAGTATTTAAAACTAACACACTGAATATAATTCCATTGAGTTTTCTTGTTAGTGAATGCTTTTTCTTAACGCATAGATAAATATACTCTTGTGTCCTTGTGCATCTAGGAAAATACTCTTTCTTTTTCTATTGCTGTTGATCATAGGAATTCAATTGAGGGCCTGGGCACTGAGATGTTTTTCTTTTTTTTTCTTCTTTCTTTTTTTCTGTGCCAGTTCCAAGGCTTGTATTCATAACTGGGGCCCCGAGCTCAGGCCCCAAGACTAGCAAAAAAAAAAAAAAAGAAAGAAAGAAAGAAAGAAAGAAAGAGGCATTGTCCTTGCATTTTCACAGGCTAGTGCTCTACCACTTAAGGCACAGCACCACTTTTAGCTTTTTCTATGTATGTGGAATCTAGGAATTGAACCCAGGGTTTCGTGCATCCTGGACAAACACTCTACCACTAGGCCATGCTTCCGGCCCACTGAGGTATTTTTGCTCTTGGTTACCACTCACCCATTTGAGCCACAGCTCCACTACTGAATATTTGAAGGTTTATTAGAGATAAGTCTGTTAGACTTTGATTCCTAAGCAGATTTCAAATATGGATTCTGAGATCTCAGCCTCCTGAGAAGTTAAGATTACAGATGCAAGCTAGTAGAGCCCAGCTGACCATTACCTTTTCTTTTGCTTAATTCAGTATTAGGATCCTTCTTATCATACAAATATCATCTTTTGATACATAAGCAAATTCTCTCCTGGAAAGTGTTTCTGTATTTTATTACTATCCTAGTGAAAATATTAGTGTTTTAAAAAATATGTATTTGATACCCTATCCTCCAAAGATTATGGGATGTGCAAGGTTGCTTTCTGTGTTCTTGAGTTAATTGCTTGCTGAAATATTCTCACCAGCCGTACTTCTGTATATCTGTAAGGTTTTTCTATAGTCACATGCTTGAATGACATGAACAATGACCTGACAACAACCATGGCCGCAACAACAGTGCTTTCACATGAAAATCAGAAGAAAAGAGCTCAGTGATAAAGACACTGAAAACAACAAAGTTAATTTTTTATGAATTCAAACATTTTTACTTAATTAATTTTGAATACTAATTAAGGAATGGTAGCCATGAATTATACCTGAAATAGGATCTTTACATCTTTATCTTATGCATTTGCTTTTTAATTTTTCCTCTAACCTTTAAGAAGCAAAAAGAACTCCAGGTATGGTAATGAATAATTATCTCATTTGTATATTTGATGTATGGGATTGAAGGTATTTTCTGAAATACATATACATTTTGAAATACTGTTATTTAATTTATAGATCACACACCAAATAAATGGAGCAGATGATTCTAATGTCTTCTCTCAGTTGTCTGAATTGGTCTCAGAGGAGTCTGCCTTGCCTCATGATGAGCATTTCTCCATGTAAAATACCACTGAATACCTCTAAGGAGTTCTTTATTGACTAAGAAAATGCTGGTATTTATCCTTGGCAAACTTCACAGGACTGTGGACAGCATGAAGGAGGCCATTGAAGGAATTTCCTTGGTGATTGCACACTCTCAGTCTCTTGCCCATACTCCTGTCACAAGGCCTAGCATCAAGGGATCTTCTATGAAAAAACTTCCACATGATGCAGAATTGAAGAGAAGTTTCCCTCCTGGAGAAAACCATGTGACTTCTTCATCAAATGCATACACTTCAGTTAAGAGCCTGGACCAGTACCTGAGCAGGGTCAGTTGCATTTCAATATGTTCCACTGGTTTGCAAAGTTTGAATGATTACGCTTCATTTTTTGACATCCTGACTTGTTTGACTGCCTTGTGTTCAGTTAATATTGCTATCATTCAGTGTTCATAATAGAATTGGAGATCTGGGTATTTTTTTTAAACTTCAAGCTCTCATTCTGAATGTCTGCAGATTTGGGGTTGTTTTTATTGGAATACCTTTGTTGTTTACAGTGGTGCTTCCAGTATCCTCCATACATGTTCTCTCCACTCTCGGAATAATTTCAACCGTTGCTCTGACTTTATCAGATAGTATACTGAAGAGCATTTTATATATGTCCCATACCTTCTCCTGTCATGTCCTCACTCCCCACTGCTGTCCTTCCCCCAAAAGGTCCTCTTGTACTTTCCCATTATTCATCTTTAAATCTAAATTTACAAAATGGAGAGAAAAATGTGGCATTTAACTCTCAGTGTGATGCAGTTGGCTTAGCATGCTGAGTTCTCCTATCCATTTTCCTGATAATGATATCATTCCATTTTTAGAGCAGACTCGTTCCTCATTTTGTCCACAAACAGCAGTTTTATATGTACTCATTGGTGAATAGGTAGCTTTTGTTTTTTTGTGGGTCATGGGGTTTTAACTCTGGGCCTGGGCTCTTTCCCTGAGCTGTTCTGCTCAAGGCTAGGGCTCTAACACTTTGAGTTTCAGTGCCACTTCCGTTTTTCTGGTGATTAATTGGAGATCAGAGTCTCATGGATTTCCTGCCTAGGCTGGCTTTGCATCGTGATCCTCAGATCTCAGTCTCCTGAGTAGCTAGCACGGCAGGCTTGAGTCACCAGTGCCCAGCTTCAGCTCTTTTGAATAGTGCTAATATAAGCACAAAGGTACAATGAGAAAAGATACAATTTTGTGTTTCTTGACCCCTTAAGTATATTGGAAATTGAAATATTTTAACTTTCTGTGGAAGCTGCGTCAGATGCAATAGCCCTTAATGCTTTAAAGCAGCTTCCACAAAATAATGAAGTAGAAGTAAGGCAACTTATTTGAACTAATCAGATAATTTTGAAACAGAAAGTAGGTATAATTCTGAATGTTTTTTTAATAGCAATCAGTGACATGTGACTAAGTTCACATAGAAATGCCAACGATACATTCAGATCACTACACTTAATTTGCAATGGTCAAAATGCATAATGTAGCTAAAAAACTAGAAGAAAGACAATGCTCTTTTAACATGTTATACATTTATCCAAATAAATCAGAAAGGTACATCTCATGCTACAATGAACATGCAAAAATGGTGACAGTGATATCTATACTGCAGTTTTTATATATGAACTTCCCCAATGCAAATTCCACATTCTGAGTATTTTGTGTGTGAATATATACTACATATGCTTATATGTACCGTATATATAGTAAATCTGGTTTATATTAGGTATTACATATAGCATATCTTATATAATACTGTAATCTGTGTTGTGGGTATAATATGTATAATATATACATAGATAGAGGCTCATGTATGAAAATGTACATACATATCCAAAGAAAAACACAAAGATACATATGTCCACACATATTTCACATATATGTGATTACAACAAATTAGTATTAACCCCCTTGTATCTATGCATATTAGGTGCTCATTTATCTCCAATCTTTCATTTTACTGGGAAAAGTAAAGATTTGACTAATAACCTTTTACACTTTTTTTCAGAGAACTCCTAAAGATACAATAGTGCAAGCATATACTACAATATGACTATGCAGAAATATAGACAGTGACACTCTGTGTAAGATTAGTCCTCATTATGATCTTCCTACATGCCAACTTCTGGCTTTCTTTGTGTGTATTCAGTGGGCCACAGACATACTTGCCTACATATATACACATATATACGTATATATAT
Organism: Megascapheus bottae; assembly: GCF_031878675.1. NCBI lineage: Eukaryota > Metazoa > Chordata > Mammalia > Rodentia > Geomyidae > Megascapheus > Megascapheus bottae. The sequence goes on along the minus strand of NW_028327439.1, from coordinate 109,662 downwards.
ACATATATACATATAAACATATATACATGTGCATGTACACATGCATATACACACACAAGCCTCTTTACAGGGAGTATGGATTTCTACTTGCCCATCATTATTTTCCACATGTCTTTTGTGAATATTACTATCCAATCTATCCCATTCAAAAATATAAGAATGCAATATTGTTATGTAATTAAAAAGTACATATGACTCTTGACATTATATGACTTCCTAGATCATACATTCTGGTTAGTATTTCTCTACAGCTAAATGAATAGTGCGATTTGTTCTCATATAAAGTAGTTGCTTATAATTTTTTCATCATTTTTCTATGTCTTTGAGTTTGACAGATTTGTGATAGACCCATTTAGTTTTGCAACATCAGTTCAACAATGGAACCTTTCTGTTTAAGTGTTTAGAGTGGCAGCTTTTTGTGTTGTGCTTTCTTGCTGCTTTTGCAATTTTCTTTTTATTATATAGGTGATATACAGAGGGGTTACCATATCACCAGTCAGGTAATGAATATATTTGTCTTTAGATAATGACATCCCCTCCTTTATTCTCTCCCATATTTTACCTCTGTTCCCTTCCACGAGTTACATAGTTCATTTTCTACATGATTTCTACTGAATATCACTACTTCATTTGTTCACTCTCTGTCCTTCCACTTTTGTGTACCTCCCTTATCCTCCCCATAGACAGAAGCAGAGAGGCTCTTTGTTCCTCCTCCAAGAGTGCCTGCTTTGGTCTAACGATCTATGATTGACCAGAGTCCTCTATGACTTATCATGTCACCATGTATTTTAGATTTATTCTCTGCCTATGTGTCATTTGTCTTTCTGAACTTGACTTATCTTCACTTAATATGATTTGTTCTGGGCCCATCCATTAACTCGCAAATGACAGATTTTTTTTTTTTGCCATTCCTGGAGCTTCAGTTCAGAGCCTGGGCAGTGTCCTTGGGATTTTTGAGGCTAGCACGCTACCACTAGAGCCACAGCACCACTTCCAGCTTTTTTCTAATATGAGATACTAAGGAATTGAACTCCGGGCTTCGTACATGGTAGGTGAACACTCTACCACTAGGCCACACTCCAGGCTCCCAAATTACATTCTTTTATTTTATTTTTTGGTCAGTCCTGGGTTTGAATGCAGGGCCTGAGCATTGTCCTTTGGCTTTTTAATCAAAGATAGTGCTCTACCACTTGAGCCATAGCACCACTTCTGGCTTTTCCATATATGTAGTACCAAGGAATTGAACCCAGGTCTTTGTGCGTCCTGGGCAAGCATTCTACCACTGGTCCAAACACCCGACCCCAAATTACATAATTTTTAATGGCAGTGTAAAACTACATTGTGTATCAATATTGCATCACTTGGATCCACTCACCACTGTAGGCCATCTGGACTGTTCCCATAACTGGGCTATTACGAATATTACAGAAATGAACATAGAGGCGCAACTGTATTTACAGTGCTCTGGCTTGTGTTTTTCTGGATAGATGCCCTGAAATGATATGGCTAGGTCACAGTTAAGGGATTTTTTGAGGAACCTCTAGACTGCTGTCCAAAGCGGTTGTATTAGTTTACAGTGAAATAGAATTCCTTTTCCCTCAAATCCCCCCAGCATTTGTTGTTCTAACTCCTAATGTTGGGCAATGTAACTGGAATAAGAGGGAATCTTAGAGACATTTTGATTTGCATTTGCTTTATGGCTAGGGATGGTGGATTGCACGTCCTCTGTTTCTTTGTCATTCTTACCTCTTCCTCTGAGAAGTGTCTACTCACTGTTTCTCATTCATTCACAACAGCTTCACTGCTATGACTTTGAAAATAGCTCCTTGGTCTCTACATATCTTTATACACATGTGTATTTATATGCAGATATCTAGCCTTTGATGGAAGACTTCACAAGTATGGTTCATTTTTGTTTGATTAAGTCATGGGCCTTGAACTCATGGCCTGGGTGTTGTCTCAGTTCATCAGCTCAAGGATAGTACTCTATTGCTTTGAACCTCAGCATCATTTTAAGTTTTCTGATGGTTTACTGGAGAAAAGAGTCTCTCAGATTTCTTGCCTGGTTGTTTTGAACTCTGATCCTCAGAGCTTAGGCTCCTGAGTAGATAGGAGTGCAGTCATGAGGCATCAGTGCCCGGCTGTTCATTTTTGTCTGTGCTAAATGATTAAACTATACACAGTCAAGGACCATGTGAATTCATAGACTTAGTTTTTCATTGATGTTAGCAATAATTCACCTAATACCAACTTTACATACTGTAAATGCAAAGGGTATTTCCTGCTTTTGTCTAGAAATGAAGCTTCTTCTAGCAAAAGTTAAAATGTAAACTCTCCAAAACAAAGCTTTTATGCAAGATTGAGACATATTACTTTCCTAGCTAACCTAATTCAGTGTTCATTGTGCTTTTGTTGTTTCATGTATTTTGTATTTCATGTACTAATTGGAGTTCAATATGATATAACATCTAAATTTCTGCTTCTATGTCTTCTCTATTTCTTGTTTGCTCTAGTGTTGGCGGTCTGTCCTGCCGCTCTGATGGATAAAAGCATCTGCAGGTGGAATGCAGGACTCCATCCAAAGTGATGCTTAGCATTTTAAGCTGCAGAGTCCTGGAGTATGAGGGATTGACGCAAGGTCAAATAGCTCTTCCTCATCTGAAATCTTTGTCACGTCCCAGGACTTATTGTGAGTGGCGTACACAGACTGTGATTATCTGACTAAGCATCGTGGTTGCAAGTACTTGACATCACAACGGAAAATGTCTTTGACTTTGTCTACTGTTTCTGTTTCATTTCAAAATTGAACATAATTGCATCCCTGAGCAAGATATGGACAGGCTTTCGAGTATACTATGTACTGTTATATTCCAGAATGGCTTAACACTCAGAGGACTAGTACATGGATATGCCAGGTATTTGGCTGGGCAGTTCAGTATATGATAATATTTGTGAGTATATTGTCCACATTTTCAACATTGCAAATACACAAAACGTTAATTTGGACAATATCAGAGAAATCACACTTTTTGTCTACAGTGCTGGGTATTGAAGGCATGGCCTTGTGCATGCTAGGCATGTGGTCTGTCAGTTGAGCGACATCTCCAGCTTAGGTTTCCCCTCTACCGCTTCTCTCCAGTGGTGAGATATGAACTCAGAGCCTTGAACTTTCCAATTCAGTTTCAAAATAGAACACGAGGACATGGTGATACCAATACTCTGTCTTGTATACTGGTATTGTCACAATATTCTAAAGCACTCAGATGACAAGGACATGGACTCATCAGGTGCTTAGGTCCAGACACCAACTGAGGACATTACTCCTTGGAGACCCGTATCCCCCAGTACTGTGATGTAAATTGTTAGTGCATAGGCTCTTACTTGGTGATTATTTGTTCTTGTACTCTAGAAAATGCATACAACCCCTCGAATTGGGTTTCATACACAGGTGGTTTGATGAGGATTTTTTAAGAGTTCTCTTCTCTGCTCAGTAGAAGAAGAACTGCATCTCCTCACTGGTGTCTCAGTCATTCACCCAACTTGTCAAAGGGCAGAATGGCACAGACAAAAGCTGCACTGCTGTGACCTTCAAACTAGTTCCTCACAATCTTGGTGCTTGTTTTCAGTGCATCTTTATACACATTCTATCTATATTCAGGTGTCTGAACTTTTTTGGCTGACTCCTCTGGATGTATGTGTACTCTGCTCTTTATTATCAGCACTGAATTGTTGAATTCTACACAGTCAAATACTATGTGAATTTCTACACCTACTTGTCCTTCCCAAATGCCTATAATTCACCAAAAACTGACTCTACAAGGCTGTATTTCCTGCCTTTTCCTAGAAATGAGTTTTCTTGCTCCATTTAAGTGTTCACCTCTGCTAAACAAAGGTTTTATGAAAGGATGAACAAGAGTTCATGCCTTATGAATCTACACCAGTGTTTCCTGTGGTTTTGTGGGTTATTTTCTAGTTCACTTGCTATGTGGGATACAGTTCAAGACTTCAAGCATTAATTTCCTTTTTCAGGGTTTTAAAGTTTTCATCCAAAAGGTCCTTTACGTTCTTAGTTCAGGTAATTCCTAGTTACTTTATTTTCATTGAGGCTATTGCAAAAGGAGTTGCTTTCCTGATTGTTGCCTCATTCTTCTCACTGTTGGCGTAGAGGAAGGCAGTTGATTTTTGAGGGTTAATTTTATACCCTGCTACCCTTCCAAAGTTTTGAATCAGCTCAAGGAGCTTGGGACCATCTCTCTGGTTTAATAAGGATTTTTAGTTAATTAAAATTCATTCCCAAATTTCAAGCCCAGTGAATTTAGTGCTTTTCTGACCATCAGTGTGGCATCAGACTTACTCAAGAGTGGGGACATTGTGATCATCTATCATTATTTTATGCACTTGGTGATGAAAATACTTGGGGTCATAAGACCATTCGCCTGGAAGAAATGAGATACGTATCAGGGTTGTATGCCTACTGACATGAAAGTTAGGAACGAAGTTTAAATTTTCTCTTAGGAATTCTTATCTCCTTTCAATTGTTCTAAAAGGATTTTTAACATCACCAGCACAAAGTTCCCTGAGAGGAACGCAGGAAGACCAGTGGACCAAAGAGCCAAAGAGACATGAAGGACGTTAGGGACAGATTCTTGTCCTTAAAGACTTTTTCATCCCAAGTAATCTAAAATCAGCTCATGCTTCATATTCCTTACCTTCAACCTTCTAACAGAGTGCTAATTCTATTTTCTAGACCGTATATCCTATCATCCTGCATTCTGCTTATTTTATTTTCTAGACTGCTTATTCTACAATACTACATAGGTACCACTAAGCAGAGGTTAATGGTGCTGTCTAAATGTTCAGTCCCTGAAAACATCATTAAATGTTTATTCTGACAATAAAATGCAATAAAAAATGTACTTAAAAATCATGATTGGGAAATCAGGGGACAGTGAAAAGAGGACAAAAACATGAGAAGGGGTATCACGGTTTGAGAAGTAATGTAACCATTACCTAAAAAAATCTAACTGTAACCCCTCTATACATTAACCCTAAATAAAGTACAAAAACCCCACACCACCATAAAAAAATCTAGACAGGTGTTAGTGTCTAGACAGGAGAAAAACTGAAGACAGACACAGCAGAGAAACTGGGGGCACATTCTTCTCTTTCTTCTGTTTTCTTTTGTCGTTTCTCATCACGCGCCTTATTCTCATCACCAACACTTTCTGGTGGATCATGGAACATACTTGCTGAATTGTCTGTGATACAATCTGGCATGAAAGGCAAGAAGAGTTGATTGAGCATAAGAGCACGAGCAGATCTTTCCTGAGCACTTCCTCTGCAAGTCTGCCTCTTCGCTCGCACTGTCCCATCTCTCTCTTAGGGAATGTTGTGCTGCCAAGCTCACTTTTCCTACCACACAGCACCGGCACATCTGACTTCTTACTATGTAATATTTACAATGAAATGAAAGATACCCAAGGTGACTTTCTTACATATCTACAGTAGCAAATATATTAAAGTGATATACATACTACAAAGGTTGTATACACAATAATGTCTGGTGTTGAAGAAACGAGCCACTTCCTAAAAAGGATAAATACATTCCTAAACTATATTGTTGAAGGCGGCTCCTTTGTACAACTACTTAAAGATACTAGTAAAACATGCTGTCTACTTTTGAAAACGCTTTTGTCACAGCTTTAATCTTCTGATTTTCTTCTTCTTCAAGTCTGCGAAATGCTTCTTTTGACCTAAGAGTATACACTAGCTCCCCCCTTGTTCTAAAGGACAAAGCAGCCAAGCATTCATGCCTTCTAATCCTTGTCTATCTCCAGATAGACCCTCAGATTAACCAGTAAGGTACTGGAGGCATTAAGGTAGGCATGTTAAATCTGTCCAAGTCTCAGTCTGAATGACCTGCCCTTAGCCTTTGTCTCTGGGGCCTGGCCAGTGTTTATAGTTCTGGATTTTTCTCTTCAAGATGACAAGAAAAGGCATTGTGTTTGGAAAGCAGTCTGCCTTTTGCAGTTTTATAAATCCTGTTCTTCCTGGATCCCTAGATATCTATGAAGTGACTGCAAGAGAGAATGGCTAAGATCAAGAACACATTGTATTTTCCAGCAAAAGTAGCTTTTACTTTACTTAGAGGCAAAGGGACATGGTCTGACTGCATACAGAAGTGGCCAGACTTGTTGATGCTTCCTCACTGTGTTTGTTTCTCCAGTAACTGTGGCTGTGTCCCACGCATCTGCACTCTGACCCTTTTCTTTCTATATTCAGTGTTGTTCAAAATACAATGCTGAAACCTTCTTCCCTTTGAAGGACAAGGAGGAACATATGACCTGATTAGCCTCCTCAGGAATTAAGTTTGTTCAGTGTTATGTTTATGATGTACAGATCAACACAAAGTACAATGATTACCCTTATAGTTTTCAAACTCAAATATTTAAAGTCATATGAGCTATAAAATGTCCACTCAAAAACTTCCAGCTGTCAAATTTACACTTCCTCTAGGTTTATTTTGTCATATTTGCACATTTTCCTTTCTACCAAATGGATTTGCAGAATATAATGCATTTCATGACTCTTTGGAGCAGTATATAACACTATATTTTCTGTGTGTGCATTTTCCACAGATCTATAAATATTAATCCTATTTTTAAAAGAACAACCAGGGCACAAACCTAGAATTTATTTTGCTGATAGAAACACAGTTACAAAAGAGCTACCATATGTTTCTACTATGAGAAACTCAAGAAACATTAAAACTGGTCTATGGTAATCAATACTCAAAAGAACACTTTCAGTGTTTGGAAAGTGATTACAAATGCCAGAACATTGTCAACAATTTGACAGTTGTGTTCATTGCACGCCCTCATTCATAATTGCATTAATAGACAAATGTAAGATGAGGGCAATGTGGAGTCTGCATCAGTAAAGGTTTATTTATATAAGCATGCATTACATAATGATGGTTTTTCAATTAAGCACCCACTGTTTTATTGTTGTTGTTGTTGTTTTTTGCCAGTCCTGGGATTGAGCTCAGGGACCGAGCACTGTCCTAGTACTTTCTCAAGGCTAGAGCTCTACCACTTCAGCCTCACTACCACTTCCGCCTTTTTTATAGGTATGTGGTACCTTATTGTTATTTATTGATACATACAGAAGAATAAATGTCATGCATATTAATAAGTACCACATGAGATTTTGAGACACACACATGTATATACATATACACACACAAAAACACACACATACATGTACATAAATCAGGTTAAATACAACTATTATGTCAAGCATTAGATAACATCATAGTGAAACTTTAAAATCCTTTCTTCTTCATTAATATATAACACAATGCTGTTGTATGTAATCAATCTACTGTGCAACAGCTGAGTGAAAAGTTACCTCTTATGTCATTACAATCTCTTGCTCATTGATCAACCTTTTTCCAAACCTTCCTCCTTCTGACTCACCCAAGTTTCTGGTATTCACTAGTCTAGGCTCACCTTCTTTGAAATCAATGCTTTGCTATTTCGCATATTCCATACTTGCCATTTGGCTTATTTTTCTAACATATAACTTTCCTTTGTGTTGTTGACAAAGATAGTTGTTTGCAGGAGTAAACAATGTGCTATCATTAGAGGTGCCACACCATTCACGTTGGATGGACACTGAAGTGGTGCATTTCATCCCTTGGCTATTCACTGCTGAGCAGTGAGCTATTAACCACGGGTGCATATGTCTCTGGCACATAATGATCTCTTAAAGTCGCATCAATACCCAGTCGAGGTATGATTGGATGCCAGGATCATTGAAGGGTGATTTGTTTGAGAATCGTCACACAGTTTTCTAGAATGGCTATGCTAATTGGTATCCCCATCAATAGCTTGTCACAGGCCATCTTTCTCCACAAGTTTACTAGCATGTGTTACCTCTTATCTATTCAATAATTTCCATGCTTGTTGGAATGTTGCAGTGATATCACATTGTGGTTTCCACCTGTATTTTTCTGATGATGCGTGAGGTTCTATATTTTCTCTTAAACTATATGTGTATATATATATATTTTTTTTTACCAATCCTGGGGCTTGAATTCAGTGCCAGGAACTGTCCTGGCAAAAGAATCCCTATTAGGAAAGTCAGTACAGATGGGAACAACAATAGCAAAAATTATTTGTACATCTATCCAGGTTCTTTTCTCAGAGTACAAGAAGAGTTGATATGATAGTGACATAACCAAGATGATGCATTAAGATGAAGCAATAGAGGTCTAGGGAGGTGATTTTGTGGCAGAGCGTTTGACTTGCATGCAAAAACACTCTGAGTTGGATTCCTCAGGACAACATAAACAGAAAACACCAGAAGTGGCAGTGTGGCTCTACTGGTAAAGTGCTAGCCTTGAGCAAAAGAAGCTCAAGGACAGTTCCCAAGTTCTGAGTTCAAGCCCCAGGACTGACAATACAATACAAAAGTAAATAAATAAGCTATGCAATATCATAATACCCTTACGCTCAACTGGAACTTAGTGTTTGAAGCCCTCTTCCCTTAGCAAACCTGACCTCATGGATAATGAACTTGTTCTCTGGAATTTTAGAAAATTAAGGTCTCTTTCCCTTGGATGCTTAGATAGCTAACAAAAATGAATAAATAAGTGAAATTTTAATGGAGCCACTTGAAATTGCATCGTATTTACTGTCTAACCACCAGGGAGTCTTGGTTTGAAATGAATGAGATTATCTGTGCCCAGATGTAATCTACCAATATATTACCATAACACAGTAGCCTATGAAATCATTGAGAAAAATACTTTGAGAATATGGAAAGGAAGGAAGGAAAGAAGAAAGAAGAGAAGGTAAGCGAGACAGAGAAAGGAAGAAAGAAGAGAAACAAAAAAGAAGAGAGAGAAAGCAAAAAAGCTAGGCATTTTTGGCTCAATCTTGAAAATCAGCTATTCAGGAGGCAAAGATCTGAGGAACATGCAAAGACTTCATCTCCATAAATGGCTTGGTACAATGGCATAGAAGTAGAAGAAATGGAGCTCAGAAAAGCTGGGACAGAAAGCAAGAGCCTACCTTGAAAAAAATAACAATTACATAAAAAGTGCTAGTGGTGTGGCAGAAGTAAGAGAGCCTCCCAAGCAAGCAAGAGACTGAGTTCTTTTCCCAGAACCACCAAAGAAGCCAACGTAGTAACAAATCAAAAACAAAAAGCATAAACCAATGTGCCTTAGATAAAAAACATTGTAGTTTGGGAAAATCAAAGGGAATATTCTTACTTCAAAGGAAAATGTGGATTAAACATAAGTCAATCACATGACAAGTTTCAAAAAACAGTACTATAATTAAGAGAAGTCAATCAACAGTTAAGTTTCACAAACCAGTGATGTAAGTTAAATCTAGGTCAAATCCATCCTTGGCATATCGTCTCTTATTGCCAGACACCTGGGAGGAACAAAAATGATGAAGCTGTAAAACAGAAGTCAACCACAAAGAATTTGATATTGCTACCTAAAACTTTTACCAGGATGGGAAGCAAACATGTCCTGCCCACTTACCAGTCTTCTGATTAATTTTTCTAGATGTCTTTTCTGAGTTGCAAGGTGAAAGATCCTCATAAGTGTTATCAGCCTCAGAAGCCGAAAGAATACAATCATTCTAAAAATTTATAGATACATACTTTTAGTTCAGAAAGAGAAGAGTTCATCAATACATACGTTTAAATCTGTGTACATATGTTACATCGCTCTGCACCACCCCCATGGCCTCCACGTTCTGCTCTAGTGCTCAGTCAGTCAGCTATACCCCTCATCCCAGAGGACACTGGGTAACATATGGACATACTTGGTGGTCACAACCAAATGGATGCAGGTGCTAATCACATCTAGGACTGCTGCTAAACACTCTACAATAAATATGAATCTAAGAAGAATGATAGGATGTTTTTGTCCTCTCTTCCCTACCCAAGTAATAACTATCTTCTCAAAATATCAGTAATGCTAAGATTGAGAAATTACTGTCTGGACAAACAGTAACGAGTTCATTCAGATTTATAGACTACTTTAGTTTTCATCTTCCCCCCCAAATGAACTTTGATTGTTTGTACATTGGTGTTGTTCCTTTTAGTAACAGAGGCCCCCTTACAGCTAGTACATGCATATCAGGCAGGGAACAGGTTGCAATACTTCCCAACCATACTGGCTGGTGTTTCTCTTCCATTCCGAAACACAAAGGTGTGGTCATGTCCAACAAGATTCATTTGGCAGAACTGCTTCAACCATGGTTCACAGATCCCAGAGTTTCCAATTCAGTGGTCTAGGGTGGAGGCTGATGTGCTCTTTCTTTCTTTCATCTTTTCTTTCTCTTTTTCCTTCTTTCTTTCTTCCTTTCTTCTTTCTTTCTCTCTCTCTCTTTCTTTCTTCTTTTCTTCCTTCCGTTCCTCCTTTCTGTCCGTCTGTCCTTCCTCCTTCTTCCTTCCTTCCTTCCTTCCTTCCTTCCTTCCTTCCTTCCTTCTTTCCTTCCTCCTTTCGTTCTTCCTTTCTTTCTTTCTATCTTTCTTTCTGAAAAACGCACTTTATTGGGAAGCAGAGTGCTGCACAGCATAGACAACAGAGATTGCCAGATGTGAGACCTACAAGCCACATTTCCTAAGACAAGGGGAATTTTTAGTAAAATCATCTGACCCATGGTTTCCACTGGGCAGGCACTAATAGCTTCCCAGTGGAGAGCAAGGAAAACTCCCATCACTTTCCTGAGGCAGTTGTGGTTCCTAGAGATAGAGCCCCTCAGGTGTGCCTTCTTGTTTTGAATAAACAAGGTTTTCTTTAGATTTTTTGAAGTCTACATTTGATACTTTCATTCTGCGTTCTCTCAAGGCCATCAGCCCAGCTTCCGTACAGATTGCATTATTGTTGGCCCCAGAGAGATCATCTTTGCCCTGATCAAGTCATCTAGAGTCACGTTGTCTGCCAGGACAGTCATGCTTTTATGAATGTGGAAGGTGAGCTTATTTTTTTTCTCATCTGGCAGGGGGAACTCAAACTTTCTGTCAATGAAGCCTGGTCTGATCAGTGCTGGATCCAAAGTTTCTATCTGGTTTGGGGCCATGATCACTTTCACATCCCCCCTTGAATCAAAACGATTCAAGTGGCTTAACAGCACCAACATGGTTCTCTGAACTTCTCTCTCACCTCCAGAGTCCAAATCTTACATTCTGGTGCCAATGACATCAATTTCATCAATAAACACAATGGATGGTTCGTGTTCTTCTGCAACTCAAAACAATTCCCATACAAGTAGGGGCCCGTTGCCTAGGTGCTTTTGAATAAGTTGTGAGCACACCACTCTCAAGAAAGTGGCCAATGTTTCATTTCCTACTGCTTTAGCCAACAGTTTTACCTGTGCCAGGTGGCCTATAGAGAATGATGGGTGTTTTATACCAATCTCTTCATAATATTCAGGATGAGTGAGCGGCAATTCCTCAGATTCCTTAATATACTGGATTTGGTTGTCTAAGCCACCCATATCTGCATATGTCTCCTGGGGAGCCTCTCCACTTTCATCACTGTGACCAGGGGGACCGTGTCATCCATTAGCATCCCTATCACCGCATGCACTTTGTGGTTGAGCAGGACTGAGCAGCCTGGTTCCAGCAGGTTCTTGTCCAGGATGGTAAGGATGATGACACAGTGCTCAGAGCCCATAGATGTGGACACCATGGCACAAATGTCAGCAGTGATCCTCTTCCAAGGTGCCTACCGACATCAGGGCCCCCCCCCCAGGTCATCCACCTTCCATCTTTCCTCCTCTTGCTTTGCTTCTAATAGCTTCCTTTGTTAATGATTTCTAAGAAATTCTTCTTCCATGAGAAGATAATCTTTAATTATCTCTAATTTCAGTTATTTCAAGCGACACTGAGTGTAAGGTGTCACCAGTGGCAGTTTGCTGGCAGCATCTGGTCACTTCGTTTTCTTCTTCTATTTCTCCACTCTAGTTGGTACAGGTACTTCATATTTCCTTTTTTGTCCTTATCATCCTTCATGCTACCTCTGGCCATGACCACGACTCTGACTCCGATCCATCTTGATTCAGCTGCTGTAGCTCCTACCTCAAGTGTTGTCTTGCTACCAAGGTCTCAAGTGGTGTTGAGGTTGCCCATTGAAGGACCATATGGATTGAGGTCATTTTCAAGATCCAAACCCTAGCCAAAGCAATATTTACTTGGGGATCACACTGGACCTCTCAGAAACTTTGGTAAGAAAGAATCTATTTCTTTGACTTCTAATGAATATAGCTAAAAGCCTCCTAACATTAGCCCTCAAATGTACATTGGTATTTTTCTATCTCAATTAGGGAAAGGGACATAGAGACAGAGGCAGACACAGACACAGATACAGACAGACAGCCACACCCATACACATATTACTTAGTAATCCCTTACTGCTTTAACTTTGCCTTAACATTCTTCATTTTACCAAACTGCCATTGCAAAAATCCATTATCTGGGTTGCCATATACGGGATTTCCTGGTTTCCATCGGCTATTTTTTAGAGAAGTATAACTAGAGCCACTGAAACTTCATACATGTTCAAGTCAATACACTTGCAATATTAGGAAAAGCAGATTAGTAGATCATCAAGGGGAGAATTTCAAAATGATGTTCCAGTTCCTTTATCCAATGGAAGTACGTTAGTGAAGACACCTGTAACTGGCCTTAAATGCTGTCTTTATTTAGTTCCCAAGGGTATGAAAATGTATCATTTTCCCTTCATTTGTTCTTCCATTTTTGTGTTACAGTCCCTTGAAATCAGGTTCTTACACTTGCTAAGTAGGCCTCTACCACTCAATCCATGTCATCATCCCTAATATTTTATTTTCAAAAAAAGTATCAGGTTCAGAACTTAAACAGAAATCAGTTCAGTATACACAATTTAAGACAAGAATAAGTACAAATTAAGGAACAAATGAAAGAAAAGTGTGACAGTTAAGTCATGGGTTTCCTACCTTTGGATATCTTTAAAAAATGTAGCATTAAAGAATATGTATGTGATGTCCATAAATAAAATAATGATAGTGATTGCAGCATCTGTAATATTGAGGAAATCTGAAAAATAATGCTTTTTCTTGTAAGAGAAAGTTTAAAAAAATGGTTATCTGCTTTAAGAGGATAGAGGAAAATCTTTAGAGCAAAAAGTACTTGACTCAACTTCATTAAAATTGTTATTGGAATAGATTCTATGAAATGGATCGACTGGATTTGGGAAAGAGAAAACATAATACTGGTGGAAGGTATTCAAGTAGTAAATTTTTATTATTACATACTTGCATACCTGATGACAATCAAAGCTTAATGAATAAGCCATCTACCCCAGCCATTTGACAAGAGGTATGCACTGCCATCTCCAATGGAGTTGGAAGAAGACAAGTGCAAGTGTACAGTTCTGTTGAGCAACAATTTCAGTACATCATACTATTCCCAGATCAATATGTGAGTATCATATGAGATGGGTAGGAACTGCGCTTCTGAACTCATAATCTGTCCTTGGACCCACAATGGAATCCCAAGGGGCTGCTGTGTCCTTAAAAGGACAAAGACAGACATCCATCTACCAGACTCCTTTCCACCACTGACTCCTGCAGAGGTGAGCACTAGTCCTCCAGGAAAAGCATCTTCACACTCTGAGGCAGTCTGTCAGGATCAGACTAACCTGGCAGTGAATAACTCTGCTTAGCTCAAGAGAAGAAGGAGAACAAGTCCTCAGGAAAGAACATACACTGCCTTCTGAAATGGCTTGGAGAAAGGGAGGCTAGGAAACCCAGTGCCTGACTCGCCCAGCAGCCCATCCCCAAGGCTTGCCTCACCCATCCTACTTTTCAGAAAACCAGCAAGCAGGAAAGGGAAGCAATCTATTTCTTTCTTGCTACATCTCACTAATGAGATAAGCAATCTCCACATCACCTGCAGATGCTTTCATTGAAACTTTTCCTTTCAATGAACTCGGGACTATATAGAGTCAAGTATCTAGTATTACACATACTATCAAACGTTACTTGAAATTCCAGTCAGAATCAAAGTATTGATCTATAGACCTCAAGTATATACTTCTCCTTCTATTTTTTAACAGTCATGGGGCTTGAACTCTGGGACTGGGTACTGTCCCTGAGCTATTTAGCTCAAAGATACCATGCAACACTTGAGCCAGAGAAACACTTCTGGTTTTCTAGTAGTTAACTGGAGATAGGAATCTCACAGACTTTAGCACCTGGGCTGGCTTGGAACTGTGATTCACAGATCTCAGTTTCCTGAGTAGCTAGGATTACAGGCATGAGACACTGGGCCCAGATTCTTCTTCTTTTTTTTTTCTCAAGTCCTGGTGCTTCAACTCAGTGCCTGCACACTGTCCTTGGACTTTCTCAAGGTTAGAGCTTTACTACTTGTGCCACAGCACCACATCTGGCTTTTTCTATATGTGGAACTGAGGAATTGAACTTGGGTCTTTCTGCATGCTTGGCAGGCATTCCACCATTAAGACAGACTCCTGGCACTCATACTTTCTCTTTCTTAACATACACATTGACATATTAATTACCTGGTCCCTTTTGGTAAATCCCTTTAAGCTTTATCTGTTCAAAGACTTTTCTCAACTACTCCATGAGAGTGTCTCAAGCAATATAAAACTAATTAAAGCTACTCAATGAAAATCTGGGTTTGGGCCTTGGCTTCAAGAATGCTTTTCAAGAGGCACACATTTGTTTGGATTGATCTTCTAATTAATTTAGTATCCTGAAAAACATTTGGCTAGGAGTTTGTCCTAGTAGAATGTTTGCTATCATGCACCAAGACCCTGGTGCAATTCCTTGGCACCACATATATAGAAAAACACTGGGAGTGGTGCTGTGGCTCTAGTGGTAGTTCTTTAGCCTTGAGAAATGTCCAAGGACAGTGCTCAGGCCCTGAGTTCAAGCACCAGGACTGGCAAATAAATGTTATTTTATGTAAATCAAGGAGATAAATGGGAGTTTCAAGCACACAGTTAAGGGAAATAGTGAGCCTGAGCTACTTGGTGGAGGAGCCAGTCTCAGTAGGGTTCTTCAGATTTAGGCTTCAGAGAGAATAAAACTTACCCTGTCACAAATACTTGTAGAACAACATCCAAAAGGAATAATATAGCAATCACAAGGGAAATTGTTCTGTACTCTAATGGAATATGTAGTTTGCTGGTCGTAACTATAATATCTGTTACCATTACACCAAGATCGACAAAAATCAGTAGTATTGCCAAAATCCTAAAATAAATAAAGACAATGAGAGTTTGGCACCACATTTCAACAATTCCTAATACTATATGTCAGATGCCAAAAAGACATTATTTAAGATTATAGTGGCCAGTGGTATGAAGAATTAGTGCATTCCTATCTAAAAACATTGTCCAGTTTTTTATCCAATAGAAGCACTGAACAGTGAACAACATTCCCTCCTAAACAGTATACTGGAGGGTATGTAGAAACCACACAATAACTGCAAGCTAGAACACAAATGGAAATGAAATGACTAGTCTGTCAGTATAAACTCTTTAAATATTGATAAATTCTGAAGATGAATCTATCAGTTTCTTTTAGCACATAAAAAGTCATCAATCTGAATCTTTGTCAGACTGTAATAGTTAAAGCTCAGTGAAGGCATAACTGACCTAAGCGCTTGAAGGACTACCTGCCTGTGTGCGGTGGTTCATAGCTATGATATTAGCTACTCATGAGACTGAGGAGGATACCAAGTCAAGGCGAGCCCCAGCAAAGAAATTCCACAAACCCACTTCAACAAGACAAGCTAGGCGTGATGATGTGAGCCTCTTATCCCAGCCAGGTCAATAAGGCAACTTCAGTCTTCCTACTGAAGTCCAGGTCAGTCAGAGCAAAAAGCCAAACCTTATCTCAGAAATAAGAAAGTAGGAAGGGCTAGAAGTCTAGTTCAGTCAGTAAAATGCCTATCCAGGAAGCATGAGGCCCTAAAATGACTAATGCCCACTTGGATCCTAAGATTTTTATTGAGGATTTTAACATGTATATGATTATTTATGTGGGGGTACTCCTTGCGCAGCTATGGACACATGAAAAAGAATTCAATTCCATACATATTTATGGAATTGAACTCTAAGTGCTTTGAAGCCTTTCTGTCACATATTTTAAACGAACTACCCATTGGTTGATTGTATTGTTTATGTCGTTATGACGATGAATTGAGAAGATTTCAAAGTCTTTAAAACTGAAACTCAAATGAAAATACTATTAATTTTTATGTACTCTAAGGCACAGTATAAAATTATTCTCATATGTAGAGTGGAAGCCTAAGGAACGTGTTTCCAGAATGGAGGAATCATATAAATAAGGGAGTTATTAGAATACAACCTATACTTCCAAAAGTTTAACACTTCGTTGTTCTTCTTTCCTTTATTTTTGCTTTCCTTCTTTCCTCACTCCATACTTTTCCCTCTTTCCTACTTTCCTTCCTTCCTTGCTTCCCTCCTTCCTTCCTTGCACTCCCTCTCCCTCTCCCACACCCTCCCCCTCGCAATCTCCCCCTCCCTCTCCCTCACACCCCTACTCTCATTCTTCCAGTATTTCTGTCTTTCCTTCTTCCTTTTCCATTCCTGAGCCTTGTACTCTAGGTGCTGTCCATGCTTTTGCTCAAGACTAGCAAACTCACTTGAGCCAAAATGCCACTTCTGGCTTTTTCTGGGTCATTTATTTGAGATAAGAATCTCAAGAACTTTCCTGTCCAAGCTGGTTTCCAGTGGTAATTCTCAGCTTTCAGCAAGGATTAGAGATGTGAGCCACCAGCACCCAACTTATATTTACTTACTTTCATGAGTAGAAAAACACATAGCCATATGTCATTACATTGACTTGCTTAAATGCCATTTTTTTTCTGAGTTATAAGACCAGCTTAAGACAATTTTCCAAGATCAATTGGATTATAGTATGAAGGCACACACGGGTTATTTTTCAACATCTTAACAGTAGAAACTCTTGTTGCTCAGTTTTGACTTTCTTAGATTCTTTTCACTTCAAATATTGATGTTATATTTTATATACATACTTCATTGCTTGTATTTCTACAGTCTTACCCACCTGAATGATAGAGACAGTAGAATTTTATTTGCAATTTTCTGCATGTGGTTGCTGTAAAATGTGAATAAAAATAAAATCAGTCACATTTTGTCTCTCTTCATATGGCTTTTTTACCTTTTTAGGAAAATAGTAATCTGTTGGTCTTAGGAACCAAAACTTTGGTGCAAATCCAAACAAAAGTACATGCATTGTACAAGATTAACCAAAACCAAAGTCCTGTATAATATCAATTTAAAGGGATATTCTACACCAGTTTTATAATGAAATGCTTTTAATAAACAACTAAAATATTTACATTTATGTTTCATGAGTTTTTCACCTTCACATCCAGAATATATGAGGAAACAAACATACATATACCATACACCAAGTTTTGAATCTTTAGTGTAATATTTACCTTTCACATAAAATTCTAACCCTGACTTGATGGTAAAAGACTTTACATCCACTAAATAAAGCACATACAATATGAGGGGCCTGTCCTCAGCTGTCAGTTCTCCATGAACAACTGGAAACCTAGTCAAGTCATTATATATTGGCCAACCCAATTCCCAGAGCAATGAAATGAGATACATCGGGATAAACACAGGCCCAAAAAGATTCTCCTGTCTTCATCATCATCTCTTGATATACACATCTGACATGTAGTTGGGCAGAATTTTGTTTAAGGCTTGAAATACACCTTGGAGGTGGGCCATTATAGGAAAACATATTTCAAATTAAAACTTCCCTAAGTACTAGTCTTTTCTCATTTTGAGAGAGAGAGGGGGGAGGGAGGGAGGGAGGGAGGGAAGGAGAGAGAGAGGGGGGAGGGAGGAGGGAGAGAGAGAGGGGGGAGGGAGGGTGGGAGGGAAAGAGAGAGAGAGAAAGAGGAAGAAGAAGGAGGAAGAGGAGGAGGAGGAGGAGGAGGAGGAGGAGGAGGAGGAGGTGGTGGTGTAGGAGGAGGAGGATCAATGCTGGTGTTGTATCCTCTAGCTGGAGATAATGGAGCACCTGCAGAGTAGTTTCTTACCCTGCTGGGGCTTCCATCAAAACACTGAATTGGCTTTGGCCACCACAATAGATTAGGAATAAGAAGAATTCTTGATATTTATTCTTAAGACAGCTAAGGTTTTAGAAAGGTAGCTGCAGATATTACATCCAATGCATCTTAGAAAAATATCAAAAATCCTGTATTGTCATCAATACTTCCAAGAAAGTTCTCTAATCTAAATCACTTTCCTTTCTTTGACTATACTTTCATGTGTGTCTGTACCTACATTCATGTTAATATCTATAAGTGTACCTAGGTGAGTGGTGCATATATGTTCAGAACATACCCTTCATTGTTGTTAAGTTCATCACGTTTTGTTGTGGTATCAGACAAGATATCGCTACAGGATGAAAACAAAGAACATTGTCAGGTATCTTCTAGACTTGATTACATATCCCCCCATATTTCTCCAATAACCATCAAGCAACCGTTCAAAAATGTTTTGTTCTACTTCTATGTATTTCAATATATTCTGTAGTTTATCTAGCTGTCTATTTCTACTGGAATTCCATCATGGGATGATAGCATGCAGTAATACAATCATTTCTTTTTTCCCATATATTTTTTGTAATTAATAGAAGGGTTACATTATATTCACCAGATTGAAGGTGCATCACTTCACATACATTGATACCCTTTCTCATGTCTTGGTCCCCATTTCCCTCCCCTCCCCCTGGAATATTATCTTGTTTTTCCCCCTTCCCTATCTGTTTTCAAATAACCAAATATACCTATATACAATATATCAGATAAGGTGAAATACTGTAACAATATGAGATAACCAAGGTACAGCAAAAGAGATGAGAGATAACAGTACATTAAGGACAACAATCACTCATTATATGGCTTTTGTTTCTATATCCTGGAGGTCCTTTCATTTAGCGTCATACGACATGGACTTATATATCTAGGTTTTGTTCTATTGTATATCTCTGCTAGGGGAGCTCAAGGTTTCTACTGATTATGACAAATGAGGGACACCATAGAGCCTATGTTCCTTTGAGTCTGACTTACTTCACTTAATATGATTTTTTTCTAAGTGTTTCCATTTCCTTCCAAATGGGGCGATGTTGTTCTTCCTGACAGCAGCATAGAATTCCATTGTGTATAAATACCACATCTTGTTGATCCACTCATCAACTGAGGGGCATCTGGGTTGGTTCCATTCTTTGCTATGGTAACTAGTGCTGCAATGAACATCGCTGTGCTAGTGGCTTTACTATGTCCTTGTTTCTGGACGGTTGGGTAGATGCCAAGTAGTGGAATTGCTGGATCATAGGGGAGTTCTATGTCTAGATAAGTAGGACTGCGTTAAACTGCAGAGGTTTTGTATGGCAAAGGACATAGCTAGAAAATTAACTAGACAACCTACAGAGTGGGAGAAGATCTTCACTAACCATACAACAGACAAAGGCCTCATATCTAAAATGTATCAACAGCTCAAAAAAAATGAATCATTTCAAAACTAATCTGCAAAGAAACAACCATCTAGTAAACAGACAAACCAAAGACTTAAGAGTCTTCTCTGAAGAAGAAATATGAATGGCCTATGGACACATGAAGAAATGCTCGACATCTCTGGCCATAAAAGAAATGCAAATCAAAACAACTCTAAAGTTCCACCTCACTCCAGTTAGAATGGCCGTGATTGAGAAATCTAATAACAACAGATGCTGGAGAGGATGTGGACAGGAGGAATCACATTACTCCACTGTTGGTGGGAGTTCAAATTCCTTCAACCACTATGGAAAGCAGTATGGCATTTCTTCAAAAGACTAAACAGAGCTCCCCCAATCATTTCTTATGTGTATCTATTAAGACTTCCTTTATACTCTACAAAGAAAACCGTTCGTATAGTTACATTGTAATAGAGAAGGAAAAGAACAATTCTGCCTTTGTGCTGTAAATGTTATTTCCTTGGAGAAAGCTTGGGGAGTGCTGGGATGATACTTATTCTGTGACTGTTGAGTGGAATATTAGGCAGATATGTGCTTCCATTGGCTATATGTCATCGGTTGAATCGGTTGTGGATTCTATGGAGAGGATCGAACATGGTTGTCATCCATCTCCTCATTTATGTGCAGCGGTGTCTGTTGTGTGAAATTGGGTGCATTGAGGCTTAGCTGCCTTTTTGTTGCTAATCATTGCAGTATCTTTAGCCACATGAAGACACTTTCATCTTGTATTATTTTCAAGTTTTCTTTGTTACATAGAAATACATTTTCATTTTCTTCCTTTTCAGCTCCATTCTGGGAATACCTTTTTCCATCCTTTCACATCAACCTGTACTTGTCTTTGCTAAGGAGGTGAACTTCTTTTGGGGATATTTTTGTGCTGGAACTACTAGGGCTTCAGCTTAGGGATTGGTTGCTCTTCCTTAGGTTTCTCAATCAATTCTGGTACTCTACC
Source organism: Megascapheus bottae (assembly GCF_031878675.1). Lineage (NCBI taxonomy): Eukaryota > Metazoa > Chordata > Mammalia > Rodentia > Geomyidae > Megascapheus > Megascapheus bottae. Next base: position 89,091 of record NW_028327439.1, on the reverse strand, counting down.
ACTTGAACCATACTTTCAGCTTTTTGCAAGTTAAATGGAAATCACAATCTCATACATTTCCTGCCTATGCTGTCTTTGAACCATGGTCTTCATGAGATCTCAACAGTACTGACCATTACAGGCATGAGACACCATTGCCCAGAATCTGTGTCGTCTACCTTGACTGAGGTAAAAAGTCCCAGGTGTATAGTATTCATGAGGTACATAGTATACATGATTCCATAATTTCAGCAAAGCAGTGCCAATATATATATATATATATATATATATATATATATGTATAAAAACACACACATGGAGAATTCTTAGGTGAGTCTCCTGTCTCCTGGAATTTATCATTTGTTTAGATATAAGACTCTTCTTGGGGTGGCTACATAAAGACAATCGCATTTGGAACAGCATGAGGTAGTGGTAGGCAAGAAGCAGAGGTGACTTCAGAAAGTTCAGTGAAGCTAAGAATCCTACAAGTGCTCTTCCCTCTCAGGTAGTGTTGTCCCTATGTTAGGTGGGTGCCCCAGGCCTTCACAAGTTCCTTCATCATTCCTGATGGAGCTTCTCTCACAGCCCTATAAAGTCTTGATATGTCTTCACAGAGATGAAACACTAAACATTGAGTTTTTCGGCTGTTTTGCTTTGTTTAGTTGGTTTTGTCCTTCTAGTCCTGGGTCTTGAACTCAGGGTGTGGGCACTGTCCTTGAGCTGTTGCAATCTATCACTCTACCACAACCTACCACTATAGCAGCACTTCTGAGTTTTTCTATGTGCATGTAGTACCTAGGAATCAAACCTGGGGTTTCCTGTGTGCTAGATAGGCAATCTAATAGTAGACCACCCACTCAGACCAGTTGTTTATTTTTTTCTTTTATTTCCTTTCTTTCTTAGTTTCACTCCCTTCCTTCCATCCTTCCTTCTTCCCTCCCTTTCCCCATCTCTCTGTCTCTGTCTCTCTGTCTGTCTCTATCTGTCTCTCTCTGTCTGTCTTTTTTCTTTCTTTCTTTTTCCTTCACCTGGCTTGATACTTGATTTTTGGGGAGAATGCGGTGGGCATTGGTCCAGAGTCTTATACTCAGGGCTTGGCTGCTCTCCCAGAAGTCTTCAGCTCAAAGCTTGTGCTATGCTCCTGGAGCCATAGCTGCACTTCCAGTTTTCTGATGATTAATTAGAGTCTCCTGGAGTTTTGTGCTTTGGTGACTTTGAACTGCAGTCCTCAAATCTCAGCCTCCTGAATAGCTAGGATTGCAGGGGTCAGCCAATGGCACCCAGTGATACTTGACAATTTTTTAATGAAATATATTAACTGTAAAGTGAGATGACTCAAGACTTGAGCTGTGGCATTCACAATCAAATCAAATGTCAGTGACAACATTGATTTGTCTTTTCAATCAGCTGCAGTTTGGAGGTGTAAATGCCCTCAATCCACCCAGTTTGCTGATTCCTTCATCTCATCCATTCTTCAGCATCATCTTGAAGCTTCTGTCTCAGATGGGATTCAGAAACCATAGTCCTGAGGCAGGAGCTCGATCCTTGGGATTAGAATTGTGGCCCTCACTTCACTTGGTAGAAGCACCATAGCAGAAGCACTCTGGCAGGATAATGAATACTTCTAGGATTTTAGTTTCATTGTTTTCTGCTAAAGAGTCTTCAGAAAACAGTGGAGCCTCCTACATCCTATTACCTCCAAATAAAATAATTAAATCACTACTGCTTTGTAAAACTTAAGAGAACTTTAATCTCCCTGAGAGAGTCCACATGAAGTATCTAAGTGACAAATGAAGGAATGATGATTCCCTCAATAAGAAAATCACTCCCCCCTTCCCTCCTCCCCCTTCTTCCTTCTTCTCCTCTTCCTGCCACTTTCTCCCCCTACTCTTTTTCTTCTGTGTCTTCATCCTTTATGTCTTCCCTTTGTCCAATTGTCTTTCTCTTGCATTGTAATGGGGATTGGACCCAAGAACTTGCCCATGCTAGACACTTAAATGACTTGCTACACATATCCTATCTCAAACCAAAGACAGAGGAATAGTCTGTCCTGCTTCAGTGAGGAAAATGCTGTGAAGTCTAGACACTGGCCGTCTCCCTTCCCAGCCCTTCCAGTCCCTGTGACCACCCCAACCAAGATGGCCTCTAGAGTGCAAGTTGCTGAAGTGTGTCACATTTTCTAAGACATGGAAGTTTAAAAATTCTCCACACCAGAATAAAGCAAGAAAAGGAAGAAGGTTGTCCTTTTTTGTCTCATTGCAGACAAAACTTACATCATTGTTGAAGAAGGCAAAGTAATTTTGGATGGAGATGTTGGTGTTATCATAACTGATCCTTTCAAGCATTTTGGGGGAGTGCTTCTTGAAACAGGTTGTCACTATGCTTTGTATGATGCAAGCTTTGAAACCACAAATTCTAAAAGAGTTGATATTTTTGTGGGAGAAAAAAAGTCAAATGATCTGTGTGAACTCCATGCCATTACAAAGAAGCTTCAAGGCATAAAGCATGAATGTCAAGCAAATGGGCTGGAAGACCTCAACATGCTTGTATTGCTGAAAAGCTAGGTGGGTCATTAATTGTGCCTTCTGAAGGGTGCCCTGTTTAGACCATCATTCAGTGCCACAAATTAAAGCTTCCATGTTTAATGTTATCCTCTTGCTACCTAAGTAAAGCAAATTTACCTAGCACAGGGTTTTGCTGGGGGGAAGCTGTCTTGTCATCTTCTAGAGTAAACTAAGATATATAAATATGTGGGGAAAATAGCCATAAATATATCTAGAGTCTAAAGTTAAAAACAAAATCTTGGTGCAGGAGTGCGGGAGTTGGATGGCGGGAGGTGAGGTTCCTGGTTTCAGAGAAGATGACAGAGGAACTGGATTTCATAGGGCAAGACTCAGTGAGGAGGTGGTCCTAACTCTTGCAGAGCTCATTGAAAGGCTGGAGCAGGCCTGGAGGATGCAAAATTTGCTCCTGAACTTCTGGAAAGCAAGTGTGAAATTGTAGAATGCGTCACAGAACAGCTGGATCACATGGAAGAAAATCTCAAAGAGCCAAAAAGGAAGATCTGAAGGTTAGTATACGTCAAATGGAGATGGAGAGAATCCGTTATGTCCTTAGCAGCTGCTTGCAGTATTGACTCACAATGATAGAGAAGTTTTTCCCTTACATTCTAGAGAAGGAGAAGACAGGATCCTGAAGGGGAACCTTGCAGCCTTTCTCCAGAGGAATTTCCCTTCACCAAAGGGCACATGGCTCACAAGGACACTTATCTTAAAAATGTCACCTTAAAGCACATGCCTCCCAACTTACAGAAGGTGGACCTCTAGAGGGTAGTTACCAAACTAGATCCAGACTCATATGTGTTTCTGAGAGTAAAAGAACAGCAATAAAATAGTTTGGTAGAACCCGAATCAGATGAGCAGATGGATTGAATGAGGACTCCCAACACTTGATCCAGTATTGTTCCTCTGATTGCTTCTGGAGCAGTGCAGCTAATTTAAAAATAACCAAGTGTGAAGACACAGAACCCCAGAAAACATGAGAAAGCCTATGCCTCAGAACACTAAGGAGCTATTGCTCCTGACAGCAGGCTTTTCTCCCATTGCTGTGGGCCAGTAAGAATGGCAGGAATGCTACACTTCCATCTCAGCCAGCATCAGTGGGTGGGGCCCTTGCTCTTTTTGTTCTGAATATGAGGCAAATAAACAAGTCTGTATACCTTTTCAAAATAAAATTCTTTGAAAAATAAAGAATAATTCTTTAAAAAAATCTTAATTGTGAGAAGACTTTAAGAACAGTGTTGAAAGAAATCTATGGATACTTGGATGCCAATGCAGTGATCTCCATGTTTGCTTCTTTATACACAGACTCACACACATACACACACACACACATACACACACACACACACACACACACACACACACACACACACACACACTGAACTTTCTATCTTACATTTTAAATGGTAATCCACTTGTAGGTACTCTTTCGGTTTCTACTTCAGTTTTGCTAAAGAATAAAAAGGAATGCAAAAGAAACCATGTCAGTTTGGGTCAAGTTAGTTATAATTAATGTTTAACTAGCAAGCTGATCTTCTAAACTTTACACGTAGCAATCTACCATGTCATCTGTTCTAGAAAATGATTCTAATTGATCATATCAGGCCTGTGAAGACAGAAGATTTCAACCTGGTTATAGTTCTGCATGCCTGTAATCAATGCACACTGAACGCAGGAGAAGAAAGATCATTCCAGGAGAGCTCAGAGTACCTTGAGACCATGGATTAACAACAGCAGCAAAATGCCGAAAGATGTATTGTTGAACTTCTTATTTTTACTACAATAGGACTTTATAGGCTAGCAATGAGGACCTCAGAAAATAGTATTATAAAAGTATCTTTATTAAAAAGTGAAAGATTTATACAATCTGAAGAGAAACCAAACTACATGACTCTGATGATAAAATGTCATCATCATATTCATAAAAATCTCACCATAATGTGGAATTAGGCAGACAGGCTCACAAGATGACCTAGGACTGGTTAAAGAAGAGCTTATGTGTGATCCTCGACTTTGCTCCACAAAGGATTCTTTCTTTAGCATAAATTTTCAGTCAAAAACCTGATTACATATGAACCAATCGATTTTCACTGCTCATGTCATATTGCTACTTCATATGACACCATACATATTAGTAGCTAAAATCAGAAGATAAGTGAATTCGGTCACCATTTAATTAGAATAAAAATGATACGGCTTGAGATAAGTGCCTTCCCAAGCAGGCTTCTAAATGAGATCACATCCAACTTCCACTCACCACACAGCCATGTGAGAGGCATGTGTGACAGGCTGACCCTTCCTGATGTATGCTTCTTTCATTTTCCTAGCAGCACTGGTGTTCCCGCACAGGATCTTTACTTTCTGCCATGCGCTGCATCACGCCTGCCACCAGTCCTTTCATGGTGTTGGTGTTTCTTTGTGTCCAAGTGCTCAGCTCCAGCCATGTGTATGTGCATACTTATGAGTACATGTGTCTGTACATATATATATATATAATATGAACATAAACTTCCACCTCTACACTTGTCTTGGTTTATATCTTACCTTTCCGTCACATTGCCATCATCAGGTGCTGGACAAGGATCATGTGCAGTTGTGCTAAAGTAACAAAAACTCCTATGGTCACATATCACATGAATACGGAAGAGTTCAAATTCTGGGTCAAATTCTGATGCAGGTCCTACATTCATGCACTGTTTTCCCTATAACTGGTTCTCTTCTCACGTTGATTTGAAATAAATGCAACCTTACAGTTTCAGACCATGAAGAAATACACTTGATGACACAAAAATGACAGTTAGCATGACTGGCATTCTGGGAGTGAGTATGTTTCTACTTCAGTGTGTCATTAAGGAGGACAGGTGCAAGGTCATCTCCAAAAGAGAAAACAACCACATTACTCACCAAGCCAGCAAAGAAATTTGGCCTCAAATCACTAAGGGGAAGGCGGGCTCATCGACTATCCATGACTTTCCTCACATCTAATCAAAACCTCCAGTTTTTCCAAGTAACTACAGTTAGATGAGAAAAAGTAGCTACAGACTCATTTCTGATCTGAAAACTTCAGTGTCCTTCATTCACATGCTGGGGAAATCATCAGAGTGACTTGGAGCAAGGAACTTTTGTGTAGTCCCTCTATTGAACATTTATTCCCATGTCAATCCATCACTTTGAAACTTATCAAACACTTTTCCATGCAAATAAGTGTGAGTATTAGGGGAAGGGAAAAATTTAATCTGAGACAATTAGATAGAACAAAATCTTTATGTTCATGACTTACAACTAAGTGAAAGCAGTGCTCTTAGCTTTTTGTGTTTTCTCCCTAATGGCCCTCTGTTTTCTCAGTCCAAATTTCCTCTTTCTTCCTAGTTAAGTTCCAGGTTCTCCACTCCTTGTGCCAACTTTTTATTGCCATCATTATAAATATCTACCTTGCTCTAATATTTTGTGTGGCACAAGGTTGAGCCTTTTCAGTGTGTAACAGACTTGGATAAGAACAAGTCTTGCATGGTGGCAGAGCAAGACACAGTGCCATTGTAGACACTAATTTCACAATGACAGGGCTCTGAACTATCAGGGATGCATGCATGATCTTGATCTTATACATGCAGCTCTGTGCAGACTCAGTAGCCTCTATTTTTGTTTCTTTTACTTTTCTGCACATAGGATCTGCTCCTTTGGTCCAATCAATTACAGACTCACAAGTTGGAAACGTCATGTTTTTTAGAGGAATATGTTACTAATGTTAACAATGTACTTGAAGCATATTGTCATGACTGAGTCTTTTTCCAACGCTTCAATGGTATTAGAAAAGAAAGTGATCCACAAATCTCTCAGGGGCTGAGATCTGAGCACCATGGTTCAAAGCCAACCCAGCCATGAAAATCCATGACTCTTTTGTCCAATTTACCACCGGAAAACTCAAGGTGGCGCTGTGGCACAAGCGGTAGAGCACTAATAGGGACAGCACCCAGTTCAAGCCAATGAATTACCAAAATAAAAAATAAAAAGTGAGAGAGAGGGAGAAAGAAAAGTATACCATAACCCAACAAATCTACCTACTCTAGTAGATAATGACTTCTTGTTCACGTTCAACTCACTTCAGAAGAACTCAAGACTTACATATCATCTAATTATCATCTAATATTCCCTGCTGCTGCTCCTGCTCTTCAGATAGGAATAAGAAAAAGCAGTCTAGAAGTAAGGCTCCCCCTCAGTATGAATGTGGGCCTTTCAGGGTTTAAGCATTCAAAAGAAGGAAGGATCACCTCTTAGCTACTGGTGCTAGGCCTACTTTTTGGTTTCAGCAAAGGATTCCCAGGTCCCTTGCTACATTCGGAGTAGCTGACAGGCACCGTGATAATCTAAGCATTTGGGCGCTAGTCGTTGCCTTCATAGCACACCATGAGCGAGTGTCTTTGGACAGGTTCTATCATTTCTATTGAGTTTCAAAACACATCATGATTACATTCAATATTGATAAGCAGTGCTTTTGTACCCTGAAGATATCATTGGGCAAAACGAGTTATCACTTACATGACAAAAAAAATCAACTCACCAACTACTGATGTCTTCATTGGAATGAACTATAACAGCTCTTAAGCCACTATCCTCACTGTGGACATATTAAAAACACCCGATAATTAACTGGGAAAATGTGGGAATTAATCATGCATTTTTTTCCAGAACACTAAGTTAGGAAACTAAGGTCTTGTGAATGCAACACAAAAATGCTGCCAACAGAGCTTCATCTCTACCATTTTTGTCCCTGCCACTCCTGCCACTACTGAGATCTCACCCCAGAGCCCTGTCCTTGCTACTCCTTTGCTCATGGTATGGTGACAATTTGGGCCTATAATGAGAAATGCTAATCTAAGGGTTTTGGGTGCTAGTATTTGTCTTCACAGCACACCGAGAACCACTGTCTTTTGATCTGCTCTATCATTTTCTACTTAGTTTGAAAACATGTCATGATTTTGTGTGATATGAACAGGCAGTCCTGTGTGCTCTGAAAAGCCATCATTTTCCAAAACGATTTATCAATTAGATGAAAAATGAATCAACTTACAGTAAATGAAAAAAAACTCTAGAATACAGAAACAAGAGCTTTAACTTGTGTGATTGTTGTTCTTAATGTAGTATGTTATTTCTCTTTTCCTTTTCCCCCTTAATTGTTAATCTCATATTGTTATTGTATCTGAAAAGTTACCTGGAATATTACATATGTTTATTTGAAATAGGAGAGGGAGGGGATAAAGCAAGTTGATTGGAAAGGTCTAGGGGAAGGGAAATGGGATGAAAACATAAACAGGTGTATCAATGTGTGAGAAGAAATTCACCTACTATCTGGGGAAAATAAGTGTAAACACTCTATACATGATCCCCAAAATAAAAAAAATTAACTCACGCAGTACTGATGTCTTTGTTTGAATGAACAACAACAGTGGTTAAGTTGCTGTCTTTGCTGTGGACAAATTGAAACATATAAAAACTAAGTAGGACAATGTGGGAAGGAATGTTGTATTTATAACAATATTAGGTTAGAAAACTATAGCTTGTGCATGCTACACAGATGCTCTGTCAAATGTACTATGCCTCTATCTCCTCTGTCTCTGCCAAAACTTCTCTCCAGTACTGAACTCTGAACTCAGAGCCCTGTCCTTGCAACTCCTATGGTGATGGCATGGTGATCCCTCCTACCTAGGCTTGCCTGTTCAATGACACTTCCCCTTAGGATTTCACCAGAATGGTAGATGGATGTGTAGACTTGGGTTCACAGGTGTGATTCTGTCTACAGTGGGGTGAAGAGCAGAGGATAGCAATATGAAGCCTTCCAGAGTATTCCTTCTGGCAGAAGTCCATCTCCACTGAATGAGCAAAATGCATTGCATGTGTGAATGAGGAAGAAGAGATACAGTGATAAACAAGAAAGTAAAATATTCCTGGAGCCCTGACTTGAAGCCATAGTATCCGAATATTGCCACTCTGCCACACACATGTGGACATGATTGATCTATCTCTCTCTGTCTCCTACCTCTTTCATTGTAAACATAAATTTATTCACAAACCCTGTATTCACAGATGTGAGCAGTAAGGAGCTTGACATAATGCTGTGGAGCCATCTGTCTATCCAATCGAAATGGTGTCCATAAAGTACTCACACTGTCACAAACCTTACAACCACAGTTTTGAAAAGTTGGCATTAATGCACAATGAAAATAATATGTATAATTTAAGGTCTAGGCCTACAGAAAGTCTATAACCATCAAAGAACTGGACATAGCCAACAGAATATGGAAAGGACCGAACAAACATGTAGCCACTTCGATCTGACACTTGTATTTCTTCACCTGTGAAGAAATTGTTATGGCAGGAAATAAATGCATAGGGTTCTGTGTCTTTGCCATCAGACCAAAGGAACACATCCAGTTGTAGTAGGATCTCATACACTGCCAATGTGGGGGGTTTTAGGCGTTTCCCTTCACTGCTCCCTACAATAGCAAAACACTTTTGTGCAACTCATTTCTCATTTACTCATCAAAATGGAAAAGGGGCAATCTGACAGACAGAAGGTACACTGACAATATTTGGAAACTACCCAGAAATGATCAATCTGTTTCATAACATTTATATTTATGTATGTTTATCTACTTGTAGATATCTGACCTTTGCTTGAATTCTTCCATCCCAAGATCTGGTGGGTCATTTTTATCCAAGCTAAAGAGAATTAAATTATAGATAATCAAATACCATGTGCAATCATAGTTTTACGTTTTCACTCAGTGTAGTAAGTTAATCTAAGACTAACAAATTTGTAGAAATCAAAACTTTTACATATTTAGCTAAATGAACAAAGGAATTTAATTTGGTATAGGGGAGTTACATTTTATCATTTCAAAAGAAATCTTTTATGCATGGTCAAACAATTTTTCTCTCTTAGTAAACCTAATGCACTGCTCCCTACAATAGCAAAACACTTTTGTGCAACTCATTTCTCATTTATTCATCAAAATCAAAAAGGTATAATATGACAGACAGAAGATACACTGACAATACTTGGAAATTTCCCAGAAATGATCAATATGTTTCCTAACATATACTTATACACATTGATCTGTATGTCTATATCTGACCTTTGCTTGAATTCTTCTGTCCCAAATTCTGTTGGATCATTTTTATCCAAGCTAAAGAGCATTAAATTATATACAGTCAAATACCAAGTGCAATCATAGTTTTACTTTTTTACTTAAGGTAGTAAGTTAACCTAACACTAACAAATTTGTAGAAATGGAAACTTTTATATATTTATCACTTCAAAAGAAAGTTTTTATGCACGGTCAAAGAATTTTTCTCTCTTACTAAACCTAACACACTGATTATTGGTATCATGTAGTTTAATGGTACATGCAACTCACTTCAGAAGAACTCAATCCATTATACAATCTGATTTTCAGCTTTCTAAGTCTGCTCTTCTCTCTCCTTCCTGTCACTAACTTGGCTGATTTCTTAACTGCTTCTCACCAAAAGACAAGAAACTGCAGCCTAAAAGCTGGACTCTCATCAGACCTGAAAATGAGCCTGTCTACTAAGTACCAGATTTCTAGAGAAGGAAAGAGGCCCACCAACATTTTCACCTCAGAAACACTGAGACCACCTCATTGTTCCTGACTGGGACTCTCTCCTCCATTGTCTCAGTACAAGTTGCATGTAGGAAATAGGTAAATAAGGTAGAGAATAGGTAAATAAGGAAACGGTTACTATGTTTTGCTTCACAGTATACCATGACCAAGTATCTGCTGCCTGACGCTATCATTTTCAATTTAGTTTCAATACAAGAGAAGGATACATGAGGACACTGATCAGCTGTCATATAGATTGGGTACTAACCTCACCCTAGAAGTGAATTTACACTCAGATGACAGAAAATTCAACTCACCAAATGTTAATGCTTGGATCACAAACTGCAATGGCAGTTAATGCTGTGTCATCTCTAAAAAATAAAATAATAGAAAATCAGCCACAGAAAATCAGTTGGAACATTTAGAAGAAACCAAACTGTTTCTACAAGGCTCTGTACTAAAAAAATAACTGTGTTCATCTGAGGAACATGCTCTGCCACTTGAGCTACATCGCTATCTCCAGCTCTTCTGTTCCCTCTAGCTATTTGCTCTGGTACTATGGTGTGAAGTAGGAGACCTGTACTTACATGAAAAGCAGTATTTCCATTTTACAATAGAATGGATTTGAATCTCTTCAGGAACTTAAACATGGAACTTAGAAAAGTAAAGTTTTCACACAAGATAGAAGAATTGTTCCCCCTACCACAGTACCTAATGCCATCTTGTGTGACTTTCAATGCAATGCAATTCAAGGGAGCTCAAGCCGGAGGTCACAGCCAATATTCTGCTTCCTCTGTTCCTTCTATTCCCTTCTTATTTTCAACAATCGTGGATGTCTTTACTGACTTACTTGCAGAGAGTACCAATGGGTGGCAGGCCAGAAGCAGAGAACTCTCCACTGCTAAACAGGACAGAGAGAACTCCCTCTCCTCTGGAGTCTCAATCCTTCGCCCAATTTGCAAAAAGAAAGAATGGCACAAAAAATTGCACTTCCCTGACCTTCCAAATGGTTCCCACAAACATGGTGCTTAGTCTCTGTACAGCTTTCTACAGAAGTCTGTCGACATTTGGGTATCTGACCACTTAGGGCTGTCTTGTGTGCATCCATGTGCATCCTGCTAGTTATTATCAACATCAATAATTAAATTGCACACAGTCAAATACTGTGAGAATTCCAAAACCTACTTTTTCTCCCCAAATAGCTATAACTGCCTGAAAACTAACTCTACCTATACTGTATATGCAAGGGGGTATTTCGTGTGCTTTCCTAAAAATATGGCCTCTCATGTCAATGAAATGTTCACCTGTGCTAAACAACCACTTATGCAAGACTGAAATATTCTTTTCCTAAACCACTGGTAGCACTGTTTTTATGGGTTTCCTTATCTTCCATTTCCCTTGCTATGGAATTTATCAAGCTGATCTACCACCTACATTTATGCTTTCTCTCTTCCCTCCATGCTGGCACTATTGTTCTCTATCCATCCAGCCTCTCTGAGTGATAAAAAGGATTTGTATTTCATGAGTTATTCGCATTAATATCCAGAATATATGTTGGAATGATCGCACAGACATGCTTTTACTATTTAGTAAAAGCATAAAATTCTAACCCTCACTTGATGGTAAAAGCCTTCTCATCCCCTAAATAAATCACAAATGGTATGAGGGAGGTGTCTTCAGCTGTCACGTCTCCCATGAACATCTGATATCCTAGTCATTATATTTTAACCAGTCTCCTTCCCACAGCAATTGAAGGAGACACATCAGGAATGAATACGGCATGAAAAGATTCTCTGGTCTTTTCATCACCATCTCTTGAAATAGACATCCAGCACATAACTGTGTAAATTTTTGTTTAGGCCTGAACGTGAACTTAGAAGTAAGGCATTTTTGGATAATACATATCAAATTAAAACCCAGTAATGACCAGCCTTTACTCATTCATTCTGGAGGAACGGAGGGAGGGAGAGAGGGAGGAAGAGAGAGAGGGAGAGGGAGATAACCATCCTCTAGCTAGAGAAAACAAATTCAATAGAAAGAAGTTTCTTAACTTGCTAAATCTTACAGCAAAACATTAAATTGTTTTTGACCATTAAAATAGATTAGGAACAAGAAACATTCTTGATATTTCTTCTTAGAAATAGCTAACATTTTAGAAAGGAACTACTGATATTATGGCCAAAGTAAATTAGAAAAATATCAAAGACCTTCAATTGTCATCTATACTTACAGGTCCCTAATCTCAAGTACTTTCTTTTCTGTGACTGTCCTTTCATGGATGACTGTACTTACATACATGTAAATATGCATAAATACACATGGGTGACATTGTATGTTTATTTGGACCTTACCCTTCATTGTTGGTTCCTTTGTCAAGTTCAGTTGAGGTATCAGATAAAATATCGCTAAAGAATGAAACCAAAATATATAGTCAGAGGCTCCAATGATTTTCTACATTTGATTACATATCCCTCCTTTCTTTCTTCCATAACCCATTAAACATTCAGATTTTTGTTCCATTTCTATGTATTTTAATTTCTTCTATTGTTTACTTCCATGTCTATTTCTAGATGAATTCCACCATAGTATGATAGCACATGGTAATATTATCTTTTCTTTTTTTTTTTTTGCCAGTCCTGGGCTTGAGCTCAGGGCCTGAGCACTGTCCTTGGACTTTCTCAAGGCTAGAGCTCTACCACTTGAACCTCAGCACCACTTCCAGCTTTTTTCTATGTATGTGGTACCGAGGAATCGAACCAGGGTCTTCATGCATGCTAGGCAAGCACTTTAACCACTAGGCCAAACTCCCGGCCCCAATGTTATCTTTTCTTATATGTCCTGTTAAGACTTCCTTTAGACTCTGCCAAGAAACTTCTTTGAATAATTACTACGGAGGAGTATTAGAGAAAGGAAAAGGAAAAAGAGAATAATGATGCCTCTATGCTCTAAATATTCTTTCCTTTGGGGAAAGCTTGGGGTTGCCTGGATGATACTTATTCTGGGACTGCTGGATGGAATATTCTGCAGATATGTGCTACCTTTGGCTCTGGGTCTTCAGTTAAATCTGCTTTCTTGCGGATTCTTTGGAAAGGATCTAACGTGGTTGGGATCCATCAACTCATTTATGTTCAGTGATGTCTGTTGTGTCAAATTGGGTGCATTGAGGATTAGTTGCCTTTTTGTTGTTAATCATTACAGTGTCTTTAGCAAAATGAAATGACTTTCATGTTGTAATACTTTCAAGTTTTCTTTGCCAGATAGGAGTACATTTACATTTGCTTCCTTTTGGGTGCCATTCTTGGAATATCTCTTTCCATCCATTCACATCAAGCATGTAACTGTCTCTGCTAGGGAGGTGGACTTCCTTCTTTCTCTTTCTTATTATGTTTCTCTGCAGGTACTATTGGGTTTCCTCTTAGGGCCTGGGTGTTCTACTTTAGCTTTCTCTATTAAGATGAATACTCTACCACTTGAGCCATACTTCTGGCTTTCGGGAAGTAAACTGGATAAGAATCTCATAGGGTTTCCTGCCGATATTCCTATTTAGAATGCCACTGCTTTGTTCCAGAAAGGATTCTATCCTTTGGTTGACTGCATTTGTAACATCTTGGGAAGTGTAGCTGACATAATGACTAGAAAAATTCTCCTCATGACCTATTCCTCTCTTACCATAGTTGTTATAAAGAAGGAAGAAAGATGTGCATTTGTCTCTCAGTAGCTGGGCTGTCATGCCTGTGTCTTACTTGCTTCCCATACTTCTTATTTCACATTTTGACATCTGTTGGAGTACGCACAAATATATTTCTTTCCTTTATGCTGCCTTTAGAAATATGTGTGGATATATGTATGTATACGTGTATATATATATATATATATATATATATATATTCAGAGAGTCTTCCTAGATTTGAACTCACATTTCAATGCTAGATCCCACATAACATTCTACAGACACTTCTTCCAGGATAAGAAAGTCTCGTCAGAAGGCACAACTATACTATACACATTTTCAGTCAAATAGCTACCTACTTTATACATGAAGTGATCAATTTTCTCTACTGCTATAACGCTGATACTTCATACTTCAGTATACATATAAGTAGTTAAAATCAGTAGATAAATGAAGCTAGGTCATCAGTTTGATTCGAATGAAAGTATGTTGTTAATGATTACTAATAGTGGAACTGTCCCTCACTTAACAACAGTTTCTTAGTATTACCATATATGCACATGAAGGCATGTATCATTTGGAAAGTTAGAGTGTAAATTCTGCACCCACACAGATTTTACTGATTATTAAGTCTTTTAACCATATGCTTCCTGTTGCTCATTAAGTTAACTACTGCCAGTAGTAAAGAGTAAATTGATAGGCCAGATACACAAAGAAGAGAATAAAACTTTCTCTACACTTTCTCCAAACAACAAAGGAGGAAAGAAACAAGGATACAGTAAAGAAAAAGAAATGTGAGCAATATGTCCCTCATGGTCAAGCAGAATTTGGGTGATACGGACTAATCTCTTTAATGAAAGATGCCAATGGTTTAAATATAATGAATTTAACCTTGACTCAATGATACACTGCCCACTAAACACGCATTTCATGAGTGAGTATGGAATGGAGGAATTTATTTCTGGAAAACAATCAAATGTAAGCAATGACAGAAAATTCTTGTTACACAGTTAAAAGAAAAGCACAGTAAACAGTGGAAAAGTATCAAGACTGGCAGGAAATTTTGTGAACTATATCAAATAAACAACCGTGGCAGCATAGATATCTTCTGATTTCTGCTTTTCTGAGGTGTTATTCCCAAAGAAGGAAATTAGTCGTAAGTTCTTGTCTCTAGACTTTATTTATGGAGAACTCAGGTTAAAATATATAAAACTAACAAAAATAGAAACCCCATCTTGTTTTCCCCCTCCTCTTCTCTATTTCAAATAAGTGTATTAAAAGGGGGGGAAGGGAGGTTAGCCTACTGGTAGAGTGCTGGCCAAGCATGCAGGAAGACTCGGTTTCGATTCCTCTGTACCATGTACATGGAAAAAAGCCAGAAATGGTGTTATGGTTCAAGTGGAAGAGCTCTAGCCTTGAGAAAGTCCAAGCACATTGCCCAGGCCTTGAGTTCAAGCCGCAGGACCGACAAAAAAACAACAACCATGAATAGTCATTGTAACAATATAGGTATATAGTGCGGGAAACTGCTCTTTTATAAAACCAACAGCATGAAATCTTCAAGGAGACATACACTTGAATGACATTAGATGCATTCTATCCATTGCTAGTAAGGAAAGATCAGTTAGACAAAAAATATCAATCCAAAAATATCAAAGTTTACTACAGTCCAAATTTGTTTAGAAGACACTTGAAAACATTTCATCTTTTAGCTGAAGAATATATATTCTATCAGAAGATCATATGCTGAGCTACTAACCTAGTCTGAAGAAATCAAAAAACAAAATTGAAATCAAAAGTGTATCTTACTTTTTTCAATTCATGTGGCTTCAACACTAGGCCTGGGCTCTTTCCGTGAGCTCTTCAGCTCAAGACTACTACCCTGTCTCTAGAGTCACAGCACCACTTATGGTTTTGCTAGTGGTTAATTGGAGGTAAGAGACTCACAGAGTCTCACAGGCCAGGGCTGGTTTTGAACTGTGATCCTCAGATCTCTGCCTGCTGAGTGGCCAGAATGACAGCAGCAGTGTATCTTATTTAAGGACATAGAGCTACAAAAATACTAAAGGTATTAGAGATTATATTAGATATGAAAGTTAACTGATAAGTAATTGATCAGAGGACTGATAAACCAAGAAAGAAAGTTTAACTTACTTAAAGGAAATGGGAAAATATTGATACTATTGCAAAACACACTAACTTTGATATGGTAGTAAAGCTGATATTCCAGATGTGTAAGATGGAATAGTAGTCAGAGATAAGGCGTTGCCAGTGTGGGTAGAGGGATTGTGAAATGTCCCTTGCATTGTGCTGGTGTTTTATCAGTGTCTTACCTCCTGGGAACTACAGACAAATGAGAGTACCTTTTTGTTTCAGAAAAGGATTCCCTGCGACCTTGGCACATTGTGAGTAGCTGACAGGCACCTAGGGATTCTAGGTGCTAGTTCTTGACATCACAGCACTCCATGAACCACTCTCTTTTGATCTGCTCTTCATATCCTGCTTAGTTTCAAAACACAGCTGGATTACATATGATATTCATAGGTAGTCCTCTGTATCCTCAAAAGTCACCACTGTCCAATTCTGATTTATCACTTGATGACAAAAAATCAATTTACATTAAATGAAAGGAACTTTAAAAAATGGAACCAAGAGCTTTATTTTGTGTGATTGTTGTTTTTAAGGTACTATGTTATTTCTCTTTTCCTTTTTCCTCTTTATGGTTAATTTCCTATTGGGACTGTATCTGACTATTATCTGGTATCTTGTATATATTCTTATTTGGTTATTTGAAATAGGAAAGGAAAGGAGGGAAGACAAGGTGATTGGGAGGGGGTGGGGAAAAGAAATGGGAAAAAATATGAAAAAGAGGAATCAGTTTGTGACAAGTAATCTTCCTATTACCTGACGAATGTAAGTGTAACCCCTCTATACCTTGTCACGACCAAAAAAAAAAAATCAGCTCGCACACTACTTATGTCTTCATTTGAAGGAACAATAACAGTTGTTAAGTTGCTGTTCTTGTCGTGGACATATGAAAACATAAAAAAATTAAGTGGGAAAATGTGGGAGGAAATGATACAATGTTCTAACACTACCGGGTTAGAAAACTGTGGTCTTGTTTTTCTACACAGGTGGTCTGTCAAATGTACTATGTGTCTAGGTCTTCTGTCTCTGTCAACCCTTCTTTTCCTGAGGTCAGAACTCAGAGCACTGTCCTTGCTACTCCCATGATCATGGCATGTTGATCCTTCATGCCTAGGCTTGCCTGATCAATGACCCTTCCCATTAGGCTTTCAACAGAATTTTAGATAGATGTGCAGACCTTTGGTTTACAGATGGGGCAAATAAGACAAGATAGCAATAGAAAGCCATCCAGGGTATTCCTTTCTGCAGTAGTACATCTCCACTGAATGAACAAAAGGGTGCACTTCATGTGTGGATCAAGAAGCAGAGGCCCAGTGATAAGCAAGAAAACAGATTAATCCTGGAAACCTGATTTGGAGCCCCACTACCGCACACGTGTGGACACACACTCTCTCTCTTAGTCTCCTAGCTCTTTCATTGCAAACATAAATTTATTCACAAACCCTGTATTCACAGGTGTGAGTAGTAAGGAGCTTGTCATAACGCCGTGGAGTCATCTGTCTATACAATATAAATGGTGTCCATAAAGTATTCACAGTGTCACAAACTTTAGAACCACAGTTTTGAAAAGTTGGCATGAAGTTCACAATGAAAAGAATTGATATAGAGAAAGAGTATACCCATCAAAGAACTGGACATAGCCAACAAAATATGGAAAGACCCGAACAAACTTGTAGTCACTTTGATCTGACACTTGTATTTCTTCACCTGTGAAGAAACTGTTATGGCACGAAATAAATGCAAAGGATTGTATGTCATTGCCACCAAACCAAAGGAACACAACCAGTTGTAGTAGGATCTCATACAATGGCAATGTGGTGGAGGGCTTAGGAGTTTTCCTTCACTGCTCCCTAAAATAGCAAAACATTTTGTGCAACTCATTTCTCATTTACTCATCAAAATGAAAAGGAGTAATAGGACAGACAGAAGGTACACTGACAATATTTGGAAACTACCCAGAAATGATCAGTCTGTTTCATAACATATATTTATGTATGTTTTTCTATTTATAGATATCTGACCTTTGCTTGAATTCTTCTGTCCCAAATTCTGTTGGGTCATTTTTATCCAAGCTAAAGAGAATTCAATTATATACAGTCAAATACCGTGTGCAATCATAGTTTTACTTTTTTACTCAAGGTAGTAAGTTAATCTAACACTGACAAATTGGTAGAAATTGAAACTTTTACATATTTAGCTAAAGGAACAAGGTATTTCCATTTTTTTCCCTAGAAAGGAAATTCGTATGCAGGAACTTATATTTTTACCTCTACAAAAGAAAGCTTTTATGCATGGTCAAATAATTTTTCTCTCTTAGTAAACCTAACACACTGTTTATTGGTATGCATTAGTTCATTTGTACATGTAACTCACTTCAGAAGAAATCAATCCACTATACAATCTGATTTTCAGCTTTCTAAGTCTGCTCTTCTCCCTCCTTCTTTTCACATACTTGGCTGTATTCTTAACTGCTTCTCACCAAAGGACAAGGAACAACAGCCTAGAAGCTGGACTCTCATCATAACTGTCAGTGGGCCTGTCCAAGTATCAGATTTCTGGAGAATGAAAGAGGCCCACCAGCTCTTTCACCTCAGAAACACGGAGACCATCTCACTGTGCCTGACTGTGATTCTTACCTCCATTGGCTCAGTAAAAGTTGCATGCAGGCAAGAAGTAAATAAGGTAGAGAATAGGTAAATAAAGATACGGTTGCTATGTTTGAATTCACAGTAGACCATGACCAAGTATCTGCTGCCAGATACTATCATTTTCTATTTAGTTTCAATACAGGAGGAGGAATAATGAAGACAACGATCAGCTGTCATATAGACTGTGTACTAAACTCACACTACAAATGAATTTACATTCAGATGACAGATAACTCACCAAATGT
Source organism: Megascapheus bottae (assembly GCF_031878675.1). Taxonomy (NCBI): domain Eukaryota; kingdom Metazoa; phylum Chordata; class Mammalia; order Rodentia; family Geomyidae; genus Megascapheus; species Megascapheus bottae. Next base: position 70,221 of record NW_028327439.1, on the reverse strand, counting down.
TAATGCTCGATTCACAAACCGCAATGGCGGTTAACGTTGTGTCATCCCTAAAAAGTGAAGTAAAAAAAAAAAAGACACAGAAAATTGAGTTGGAAACTGTAGAGGAAATCAAACCTTTTCTACAAGGCTGGGTACTAAAACCATAACTGCGTTCATCCTAGGAACAGGTTCTGCCATTTGAGCTACAGCTCCATCTCCAGCTCCTCTGTTCCCTCTAGCTCTTTGCTCTGGTACTCCGGTGTGAACTAACAGACCAGAACCAAATGAAAAGCAGTATTTTCATTTTACCACAGAAATACAGTTGAATCTGTTCAGGAAATTAAATATGGACCGTTTTCATGCAAGGTAGAGAATTTTTCCCAGTACCCCTACCACAGTACCTCTTGACAACTTGTATGAATTTCAATACAATACACTTCAAGGGAACTCAACCTGAGATCACAGCTAATATTCTGCTTCCTCTGTTCCTTCTATTCCCTCCTTACTTTCAGTAATCCTAGATGTTTTTACTGACTTACTCTCAGATTGGACCAAGGTGTGGCAGGCCAGAAACAGAGAACACTTCATTGTTCACCAGGACATTGAGAATTCCCTCTCCTTACAGGAGCCTCAATTCTTTACCCAATTTGTGAAAACACGGAATGGCACAGAAAAATTTCACTTCCTTGACCTTCCAAGGGGTTCCCACAAACATGGTACTTAGTCTCTGTACAGCTTTCTACACAAGTCTGTCTACATTTGAGTATCTGACAACAAATGGCTCTCATCTGTCAATCTATGTGTATTCTGCTCCTCATTATCAACATGAACCATTAATTCATGCACAGTCAAATACTATGGAAGTTCCTAAAGAGACTTTTCTTCTCAAATTGCTATAATAAACAGAAAACAAACTCTACATATACTATATATGTAAAGGGGTATTTCCTAGAAATGAGGCCTCTCTCTCCAATGAAATGACTACCTGTGCTAAATAAAAACTTATGCAAGATTCACAAGGAGTTCTTTTCCTATGACCCTAAAGCACTGTTTACACTGTTTTCGTGAGTTTCCTGATGTTCCGTTTCCCTTGCTATGAAGGAAATTGAGCTGGTCATTCATCTACATTTCTGCTTCCTCTCTCCCCTCCTTGCTTTCTCTGTCTGTCCAGCCTCTCTGATTCATAATAGGATTGGTACTTCATGAATTATTCAACTTAAACTACAGAATATATGTGGAAACTAACACACAGACATGCTTTGTCTATTTAGTAATATTTGCCTTTCACATAAAATTCGAACCCTTACTTGATGGTAAAAGACTTCTCATTCACTAAATAAATCACAAATGCTATGAGGGAGCTGTCTTCAGCTGTCACGTCTCCCATGAACATCTGAAAACCTAGGTAAGTCATTCTATTTTAGACAGCCTCCTTCTCACAGCAATGAAATGAGACACATCAAGGATGAACCTGGGGATGAACAGATTCGCTGGTCTTTTCATCATCATCATCATCTCTTGAGATAGACATCCAGCACATAATTAGGCAAATTTTTGATTGGGGCCCAAAACGCACCTTATCAGTAAAGCATTTTAGGAAAATACATAACAAATTAAAAAGCCCCTAATGATCAGCCTTTACTCATTCATTGAGAGAGACAGAGACAGAGACAGAGAGAGAAAGAGAGAGGGAGAGAGAGAGAGACAGAGAGAGAGAGAAAGAGAGAGAGAGAGATAGAAAGAGAGAGACAGACAGACAGACAGAGAGAGACAGAGAGACAGAGAGAGACAGAGAGAGACAGTGTGTGAGAAAGAGAGAGAGAGCGAGACAAACAGACACACAGACAGACAGACAGACAGACAGACAGACAGACCACCACCTTTAACTTGTCTTATCCTCTAACTAGAAACAACGGAGTCACCAGAACGTTTAACCTGCTGAATCTTACAACAAAACACTAAATTTCTTTTGGCCACCACACTAAATTGGGAACAAGAAGAATTCTTCATATTTCTTCTTGAAAACACCTAAGATTTTAGAAAGTGATCTAGAGATATTACAGCCCAAGAATCTTAGAAAAATAACAAAGGCCCTGCAGTGTCATCAATACCTAAAATAAAGTTCTGTAATCCTAATCACTTTCATTTCAATGACTATCCTTTCATGTGTGACTGTACTTATATACATTTAATTATGCATAGATGCACATAGATGAGAGTATATGTATATTTAGACCTTACTCTTCATTGTTGTTTGTTTCGTCAAGTTTGGTTGTGGTATAAGTTGAGGTGTCCCTATAGAATGAAACCAAACGTCATAGTCAGACTCTCTAATGGTTTTTGTAGACTTGATTACAAATCCCTTCTTTCTTTCTTTAATAACCCATTAACCATTCACAGTGTTTGGTTCGATTTCTATCTATTTCAATATTTTCTGCAGTTTATCTTGCTATTTCCAGTTGAATCCCACCATAGTATGATAGGAAAGAGTACATTGACTTTTCTTATATGCAATTGTTAAGATTTCTGCCAAGAAATCTCTTTGAATAATTACTGTAGAGGAGTATTAGAGAAAGGGAAAGGGAAAAAGAATAATGCTGCCTCTAGGCTCTAAATATTATTTCCTTTGGAGAAAGCTTGGGGGTTGCTGGGATGATACATATTCTGGGACTGTTGTGTAGAATATTCTGCAGATATGTGCTGCCTTTGGCTCTTGGCCTTCAGATGAATCTGGTTTCTTGCGGATTCTTTGGAAAGGATCCAACATGGTTGGGATCCATCTACTCATTTATGTTCAGCACTGTCTGTTGCGCCAAATTGGGTGCATTGAGTCTTAGCAGGATTTTGTTGTTAATAATTGCAGTGCCTTTAGCTAAATGAAATGACTTTCATGTTGTAATACTTTCAAGTTTTCTTTGCCAGATAGGAATACATTTATATTTGCTTCCTTTTGGGTGCCATTCTTGGAATATCTCTTTCCATCCATTCACAACAAGCCTGTGACTTTCTCTGCTAGGGAGGTGGACTTCCTTCTTTCTCTTTCTTACTCTGTTTATGTGCAGGTACTATTGGGCTTCCTCTTAGGGCCTGGGTGCTCTCCCTTAGCTTTCTCTATTAAGACAGGTACTCTACCACTTGAGCCATAATTCTGGCTTTCAGGAAGTTAACTGGATAAGAATCTCATAGAGTTTCCTACCGATATTACTATTTAGACCTCCACCTCTTTGTTCCAGAAAGGATTCTATCCTTTGGTTGACTGCATTTGTAACATCTTGTGAAGTGCAGCTGACATACTGACTAGAAAAAATTCTCTTCATCACCTGTTCCTCTAGCTGAAGAATATATATTCTATCAGAAGATCATATGCTAATAACCAGATCTCAAGAAGCTGAAAAAATGAAATCAAAAGTATATCTGATATTTTTTCATTCAAGGGCCTTGAACTCTGAGCCTGGGCATTGTCCCCGAGCTCTTCAGCTCAGAGCTACCACTCTAATTCTTGAGCCCCAGCACCGCTTCTGTTTTTTTCTGGTACTTAATGGGAGGTAGGAGTCTCAAGGTCTTTTGTGCCAGGGCTGACTCTGAACCAGATCCACAATTCTTAGCCTCCTCAGCAGCTAGGATTAAAGGCTCTATGTATCTTTTACTTTTATAAAGACAGAGCTACAAATATCCCAAAGACTTTAGGGATTTTGATAAGACATGAAAGTAAATTGATAAGTACTTGATCAATCAGAGGTCTGATAAACCAAGAAAGAAAGTAAAAATTACTTCAAGCAAATAGAAAAATAAATGATTCTATTGCAAAACGTACTAATTTTCATGTGGTAGCTCAAGTTGATGTTCTAGATGTGTAAGACAGAAGAGTAGTCAATGGTGGGGATTTGGTAGTGTGTGTCCAAGGATTGTGAAATGCCCTTTAGATTGTGCTGGTGTTTTTGCAGGATCTCAATCACAATGGGGACATGAAACATATCTTAATATATTTCTGTTTTGTCCAAATAAAATTAGAAAGATTCCCAGGCATACAATATCGAGATGAGGTAGAAACTTAGTTGATGTCATTTTCTAGTGCTGGAAAACTCTCCCTGAACATCAGAAATCTGTCTCCACATTTCTCTACTTATTAGGTATCTTCAGTATCCACACATGCAAAGAAACTGAAGTGAGGCTTTTTGCAGAAATTAAACTTTTACACCTGCAAAAGATGATTTTTATCCAAGGTTTAATAACACTATAAACAAATAAATATTCCTAACCTGGTGGATAACAGCCTCATCTATTTGCACCCAACTCAATTCAAAGGGACTCAAGAGTTATATCTAATTTCCGCATGCCACTTGCCTTCCATTCCCAGCTCTATTTCCTGCCCCTCAGTTAGGGACAAGGAAGAACAGTCTAAAAGCAGGACTCCCATTCAGTGTGAATGTGCTTCTTCCTCTTGTGCTCTTCAGACACCTGGGACTACCTTTAGGTTTCAGAAAGGGATTGCCAGGTCCCTGGGCTTCTGGTGAGTAGCTCATAGGCTCTGTGATAATCTCAGGATTCTGGATGCTAGTTCTTGACATCACAGCACTCCGTGAGCCACTGTCTTATGATCTGCTCTATCATTTCTCCTTAGTTTCAAAACGTATCATGATTCCATGCAATATGGATAGGTGGTCCGGCATACTGTGAAAATTCATCATTGTCCAAAATGGTTTATCATTTAGATGACCAAAAACTCAACTCACACTAAATGAAAGGATCTCTAGGATATGGAAACAAGAGCTTTATCTTGTGTGATTGCTGTTCTTAATGTACTATGTTATTTCTCTTCTCTTTTTTCCCCTTATGCTTAATCTCATATTATTACTGTATCTGGCTTTGTAACCTGGCACACAGTATATAGGTTTATTTCCTTGTTTGAAATAGAAAAAGGAAGTAGAAAAAACAAGATGATTGGGAGGGGGAAGGCACATGGGCACAATAACATGAGAAGGGGTATCATTGTGTGAGAAGTAATGCATCTACTATCTGGCAGATGTAATTGTAACCCCTCTATGCATTACCCCAACAATCAAAAATAAAATAAAATTTAAAATTAGTCAACTCACCCCCTCTTGATGTCTTCATCTGAATGAACAACAACTTTGGTTAAGCTGCTGTCCTCACTGTGGATATATTGAAACATACAGAAATTAAATCGGACAATGTAGGAAGAAGTGATGCATTTTTCTGACACTTCTCGGTTAGAAAACTATGGCCTTGTGTGTGCTACACAGGTTATCTGTCAAATGTACTATGTCTCTAGCTCTTCTGTCTCTGCCAAACCTTCATCCAGTACTGAAGTCTCAACTCAGAGCCCTGTCCTTGCTACACCTTTAGTCATGGCCTGGTGAGCCTTCATGCCTAGGCTTGCCTGTTTAATGACACTTTCACTTAGTCTTTCACCAGAACTCAGATGGATGTGCAAGCCTTTTGTTCACAGATGTGATTCTGTTTTCCAGGGGTGTGGTGGATGTGGGGGGAAGACCACCAGAGGATGGCAAGATGACGCCATCCAGGGTAGAAATTCCTTTCTGTGGTAGGCCATCTCCAATGAATCAGCAAAATGGTGTGCTGCACGTGTGTATCAAGAAGCAGAGCCTCAGTGATAAGTAAGAAAGGAAAACATTCCTGGAGCCCTGACTTGAAGGGATATCAGAGTACCGTCCTTCAGCCACACAGGTATGGACTCTCTCTCTCTAACTCTCTGTCTCGTAGCTCTTTCATTAAAAATGTACATTTATTCATGAACCATGTATTCACAGATGTGAGTTGTAAGGACCTTGTCATAATGTCACCGAGTCATCTGATTATCCAATATAAATGGTACAGAGACAGTGTTTATAGTTACACAAAACATAGAACCACAGCATTTAAAAGTTGGCATTAAGTGCACAATGAAAGGTATATGTAAAAATTAAGGTCCAGACCTAGGGAAAGGGAATACCCATCAAAGAATCAGACATAGCCAAAAAACTACGGAAAAGATCAAACAAAGTTGTATAGCCACTTTGAACTGACACTTGTATTTCTTCACCTGTGAAGAAATTGTTATGGCAGGAAATAAATACATAGAATTGTATGTCATTGCCGTCAGAAAAAAGGAACATAACCAATTGTAGTAGGTTGTCATACATTGGCAATGTGCAGGGTTTGGAGGGTTTTCCTGCACTGCTCCCTAAAATAGCAAAACACTTTGTGCATCTCCTTTCTCATTTACTCATCAAAATGAAAAGGAGTAATATGACAGACAGAAGGTACACTGAAAGTATTTGGAAACTACCCAGAAATGATCAGTCTGTTTCATTACATATATATTTATGTACGTTTTTCTATTGATAGATATCTGACCTTTGCTTGAATTCTTCTGTCCCAAATTCTGTTGAATCATTTTTATCCAAGCTAGAGAATTAAATTATATACAGTCAAATACCATGTACATTCATAGTCTTACTCAAGGTAGCAAGTTACCCAAACACTAGTGAATTTGTAGAATTTAAATTTTTCCATACTTAGCTAAATAAACAGAGGAATTCTACTATTACTCAGAAAGGAAATTAATTTCTGTGGAAACTTACACTTTTATCTCTTCAAAAGAAAGCTTTAGTGCACAAGTAAAGAAATTTCCTTTCTTAGTAAAGCTAACACAAAGTTTATTGATATCATGTACTTTCATTGTACATACAACTCACTACAGAGGAACTCAATCCTTTATGCAATCTGATTTTCAACTTTCCAAGTCTGCACTGCCCCCTCCTTACTTACATTAACTTGCTGTTCTCTTAACTGCTTCTCACCAAAAGAGAGTCCAAAAGCTGGACTGTCATCAGAACTGAGAGTCCAAATATCACATTTCTGAAGTATGAAAGAGGCCCACCGGCTCTTTTCACCTCAGAAACACTGAGACTACCTCATTGCTCCTGATTGGGATTCTTACCTCCATTGGCTCAGTGCAAGTGGCATGGAGGCCATGATAATAGGTAAATAAAGATATGGTTGCTACTTTTCACTTCATAGCAGACCATGACCAAGTATGTGCTAACTGACTCTATCATTTTCTTTTAGTTTCAATACAAACAAAATGATTACAGGAGGACACTAAGAAGCTGTCATATAGATTGTGGAATAAATTCACACTACAAATGAATTTACACTCAGATGAGAGATAATACAACTTACCAAATGTTAATGGTTGGGTCACAAACTGCAATTGCAGTTAACATTGTGTTATCTGCAAAAAAATAAAATAAGACACAAACAATTGATTTGGAACATACAGAGGAAATGAAACTTTTCGACAAGGCTGGATACTAAAACCATGACTGTGTTCATGTAGGATCATGTTTGCCATTTGAGCTACAGCTCCATCTCCAGCTCCTCTGTTCCCTCTAGCTCTTTGCTCCTGTGTGAACTAACAGACCAGAACCAAATGAAAAGTAGTATTTTCATTTTACCACAGAAATACAGTTGAATCTGTTCAGGAAATTAAATATGGAACGGTTTCATGCAAGGTAGAAGAATTTTTCCCAGTACAACTACCACAGTACCTCTTGACATCTTGTATGAATTTCAATACAATACTCTTTCAGGGAACTCAACCTGAGGTCATAGCTAATATTCTACTTCCTCTGTTCCTTCTATCCCTCCTTACTTTCAGTAATCCTAGATGTCTTTACTGACTTACTCTCAGATTGGACCAATGGGTGGCAGGCCAGGAGCAGAGAACTCTTCACTGCTCAGCAGGACAAGGAGAACTCCCTCTCCATACTGGAGTCTCAATCCTTCACTCAATTTGCAAAAAAGACAGAATGGCACAGACAAAATTACACTTCCCTGACCTTCTAAATTGTTCCCACAAATACGGTGCTTGTTCTCTGTACAGCTTTGTACACTACTCTGTCTATACTTGGGTATCTGACACATATGGCTGTCCTCTGTCAATCTATGTATGTTCTGCTCCTCATTATCAACATGAACCATTAAATTATGCACAGTCAAATACTATGGAAGTTTCTAAAGAGACTTTTTCTTCCCAAATTGCTATAATACCCGGAAAACAAACTCTACATATACTATATATGTAAGGGGGTATTTCCTGTGCTTTTGTAGAAATGAGGCGTCTCTCTCCAATGAAATGATTACCTGTGCTAAATAAAAACCTATGCAAGATTCACAAGGAGTTCTTTTCCTATGACCCTAAAGCACTGTTTACACTGATTTCGTGGGTTTCCTGATGTTCTGTTTCCCTTGTATGAAGGAAATTGAGCTGATCATTCATCTACATTTCTGCTTCCTCTCTCCCCTCCTTGCTGGCACTACTGTCCTCTGTCTCTCCAGCCTCTCTAATTCATAAAAGGATTTCTAGTTCGTGACTTATTCACCTTAACCTACAGAATATATGTGGAAACAAAAACACAGACATGCTTTGGCTGTTTAGTAATATTTGCTTTTCACATAATATTTCAACCCTAACTTGATGATAAAAAAAAACTCCTCTTTCACTAAATAAATCACAAATGGTATGAGGGAGGTGTCTTCAGCTGCCACTTCTCCCATGAACAACTGAAATCCTAGGCAAGTCATTCTATATCAGACAGTCTCCTTCCCACAGCAATGAAATAAGACACATCAGGGATGAACATGGGCATGAGCAGATTCGCTGGTCTTTTTATCATCATCATCATCTCTTCAGATAGGCATCCAGCACATAATTAGGCAAATTTTTGTTTGGGGCAGAAAACGCACCTTAGCAGTAAGGCATTTTAGGAAAATACACATCAAATTAAAAATCCCCTAATAATCAGCCTTTTCTCATTCATCGAGACAAAGAGACAAGGAGAGATACAGAGAGAGAGAGAGAGAGAGAGAGAGAGAGAGAGAGAGAGAGAGAGAGAGAGAGAGAGAGAGAGACAGAGAGAGAGAGACAGAGAAACAGAGAGAGAGAGACAGAGAGCTCGCAACTGTAACTTGTTTTTTCCTCTAGTTATCAGAGAGAAGTTTTTAAATTGCTGAGCCTTACAACAAAACACTAAATTGCCTTTGAACACAACAATAGATTAGGAACAATAACTCTTGACATTTCTTCTTGGAAACACCTAAGATTTTAGAAAGTTATCTACTGATATTACAGCCCAAAAATCTTAGAAAAATATCAAAGGCCCGGCAGTGTCATCAATACCTAAAATAAAGTTCAATAATCCTAATCACTTTCTTTTCAGTGACTATCCTTTTATGTATGACTGTACTTACATACATTTTATTATGCATAGATGCACATAGATGAGAGTACATATATATATTTAGACCTTACCCTTCATTATTGTTTGTTTTGTCAAGTTTGGTTGTGGTATAGGATGAGGTGTCCCTATATGATGAAACCAAATGTCATAGTCAGACTCTCTAATGGTTATTATAGACTTGAATACATATCCATCCTTTCTTTCTTCAATAATCAATTAACCATTCAAAGCATTTTGTTCCATTTCTATGTATTTCAATATTTTCTGTCTTTTATCTTTTGTCTATTTCCAATTGAATTCCATCATAGTATGATAGCAAACAGTAACATTGTCTTTTCTTATATGTGACTGTTAAGACTTCCTTTATACTCTGCCAAGAAACCTCTTTGAATATTTACTGTAGAGGAATATTAGAGGAAGGGAAAGGGAAAAAGAGAATAATGCTGCCTGTATGCTCTAAACATTAATTTCCTTTGTAGAAAGCTTGAGGGTTGCTGGGATGATATTTATTCTGAGAATGTTGTGTGGAATGTTCTGCAGATATGTGCTGTCTTTAGTTCTTGGCCTTCAGTTGAATCTGGTTTCTTGCGGATTCTTTGGAAAGGATCTAACATGGTTGGGATCCATCTACTCATTTATGTTCAGCGATGTCTGTTGTGTCAAATTGGGTGCATTGAGGATTAGTTGCCTTTTTGTTGTTAATCATTGCAGTGTCTTTAGCAAAATGAAATGACTTTCATGTTGTAATACTTTCAAGTTTTCTTTGCCAGATAGGAGTACATTTACATTTGCTTCCTTTTGGGTGCCATATTGGAATATCTCTTTCCATCCATTCATATCAGGCCTGTGACTGTCTCTGATAGGGAGGTGGACTTCCTTCTTTCTCTTTTTTACTGTGTTTATGTGCAGGTAATATTGGGCTTCCTCTTACGGCCTGGGTGCTCTCCCTTAGCTTTCACTGTTAAGAAGGTACTCTACCACTTGAGCCATACTTCTGGCTTTCAGGAAGTTAACTGGATAAGAATTCCAGAGTTTCCCACCGATATTACTGATTAGATCTCCACTGCTTCGTCCAGAAAGGATTGTATCACTTGGTTGTTATTCAAGGGGCTTGAACTCTGAGCCTGGGCATTGTCCCTGAGCTCTTCAGCTCAGAGCTACCACTCTACTTCTTGAGCCCCAGCACTGCTTCGGGGGTTTTTTGGTTGTTAATGGGAGGTAGGAATCTCTAGGTCTTTACTGCCAGGGCTGTGTCTGATCCACGATCCACAGTTCTCAGACTCTTCAGTAGCTAGGATACAGGCTCTATGTATCTTTTATTTTTATAAAGACAGAGCTACAAATATCCCAAAGACTTTAGGGATTTTGATAAGACATGAAAGTAAATTGATAAGTACTTGATCAATCAGAGGTCTGATAAACCAAGAAAGAAAGTAAAAATTACTTCAAGCAAATAGAAAAATAAATGATTCTATTGCAAAACACACTAATTTTTATGTGGTAGCTCAAGTTGATATTCCAGATGTGTAAGACAGAAGAGTAGTCAACAGTGGGGATTTGGTAGTGTGTGTCCAAGGATTGTGAAATGCCCTTTAGATTGTGCTAGTGTTTTTGCAGGATCTCAATCACAACAGGGACATGAAACATATCTTTTATATATTTCTGTTTTTCCAAACAAAGTTAGAAAGATTCCCGGGCACACAATATCGAGATGATATAGAAACTTAGTTAATGTCATTTCCTTTGTTAGAAGATTTTCCCTGAACATCAGAAATCTGTCTCCACATTTCCCTAGAAAGGAAATTAATTTCTTTGGGAATTTACACTGTTATCTCTTCAAAAGAAAGTTTCTATGCACAAGTAAAGAAATTTTCTTTCTTAAAATTAACAAAATGTTTATTGGTATCATGTAGTTTAATTGTACATGCAACTCACTACAGAGAAACTCAGTCCTTTATGCAATCTGATTTTCAGCTGTCTAAGTCTGCTCTACTCCCTTCTTATTTTCACCAACTTAGCTCTTTTCTTAACTGCTTATCAACAAAATACAAGGAACAACAGCCGAGAAATTGGACTCTCATCAGAACTGACAGTGGGCCTGTCTAAGAAACAGATTTCTGGAGAAGGAAAGAGGCCCAACAACTCTTTTCACCTCAGAACCACTGAGACAACCTAATTGTTCCTGACTGGGATTCGTATCTCTATTAGCTCAGTGCAAGTTGCACGTAGGCACTGATAATAGGTAAATAAGGATATGATTGCTAATTTCACTTCATGGCAGACCATGACCAAGTATGTACTAATTGACTCTATCAATTTCTACTTAGTTTCAGTACAAAAATAACTATTACATGAGGATACTGATAAGCTGTCACATAGATTGTACACTAAACTCACACTACAAATGAATTTACACTCAGATGACAGATAACACAACTTTCCAAATGTTAATTCTTGAGTCACAAACTGCAATTGCAGTTAACGTTGTGTCATCTCTAAACAATAAAATAAAATAAGACACAGAAAACTCATTTGGAACATACTGCAGAAATCAAACTTTTCTACGAGGCTGGGAACTTAAACCATGTCTGTGTTCATGCTAGGATCATGTTTGCCACTTGAGCTGCAGCTCCATCTCCAACTCTTTTGTTCCATCTAGCACTGTGCTTGAGTACTCTGGTGTGAACTAAGAGACCAGAACCAAATGAAAAGAAGTATTTTCATTTTACCACAGAAATGCAGTTGAATCTTTTCAGGAAATTAAATATGGACTGTTTTAATCCAAGGTAGAAGAATTTTTCCCAGTAGCCTAACACTGGACCTAATGCATGACTTTCAATATGTATGACTTTCAATATGATGTTGTTCAAGGGAACTCAACCCTGAGGTCATACCTAATATTCTGCTTCCTCTGTTCCTTCTATTCCCTCCTTACTTTCAGTAATCCTGGATGTCTTTACTGACTTACTCTCACATTGCACCAATGGGTGGCAGGCCAGAAGCAGAGAACTCTTCACTGCTCACCAGGACAGTGAGCACTCCCTCTCCTTACTGGAGTCTCAGTCCTTCACCCAATTTGCAAAATGATGGAATGGCACAGACAAAATTGCACTTCCCTGACCTTCCAAATGGTTCCCATTAACATGTTCCTTCATCTCGGTACAGCTTTCTACACAAGTCTGACTGTATTTGGGTATCTGACCTCTTATGGCTGTCCTCTGTAGATCTCTGAGTGTTCTGCTCTTCATTACCAACATGAACCATTAAGTTGTGCGCAGTCAAATACTATGGAAATTCCTAAAACTACTTTTTCTCTCCAAACAGCTATAACTAGCTGAATACTAAGTCTAAATACTCTTTATATGCTAGGGGTTATTTCCTGTGTTTTCCTAGAAATGAGACCTCTCTCTCCAATGAAATGTGATACACAAAGATTTATGCAAGGTGTAAAAGGAGTTTTTTTCACATGACCCTAAACCACTTTTTGCAGTGATTTTGTGGGTTTCCTTATGTTCCATATCCCTTGCTATGAAGAAAATGGAGCTGCTCAACCATCTACATTTCTGCTTCCTCTCTCCCCTCCTTGCTAGCACTACTGTCCTCTGTCTGTTCAGCCTCTCTGATTCATAAAAGGATTTGTAGTTCATGAGTTATTTACCTTAATCTACAAAATATATGTGCAAACAAACACACAGACATGCTTTCGGTATTACCTTTCACATAAAATTCCTACCATCACTTGATGGTAAAAGACTTCTCATCCACTAAAAATATCGCAAATGGTGTGAGGGAGCTGTCTTCAGCTGTCTGTTTTCCCCAGAACATGTGAAATCCTAGGCAAGTCATTCTATTTTAGCCAGCCTCCTTCCCACAGCAATGAAATGAGACATATCAGGGATGATCATGGGCATGAAAAGATTCTCTGGTCTTTTCATCATCATCTCTTGAGACAGACATCCAGCACATAATTAGGCAAATTTTTGTTTGGGGCTGAAAACACACCTTAACAGTAAGGCATTTCTGGAACATACACATCAAATTTAAAACCCCTAATGACCAACCTTTTCTCAGTCATTGAGACATAGAGAGAGACAGGGAGAGACACACAGAGACACAGAGAATAGACAGAGAGAGAGAAACAGAGACAGTCAGTCAGACAGACAAGACAGAACCCCTGTAACTTGCTTTATCCTCTAGCTAGAAAAAATGGAGTCACCGGAGAGAAATTTCTTAACCTGCTGAGTCTTACAGCATAACACTGAATTGGTTTTGGCCACTACAATAGATTAGGAACAAGAAGAATTCATGGTATTTCTTCTTGGAAATACCTAAGATTTTAGAAAGGTCTCTATTGATACTAGAGCCCAAGGGTCTTAGAAAAATATCAAAGGCTCTGCAGTGTCATCAATACTTAAAATTAAATTCTCTAATCTCTATCACTTTCTTTTCTGTAACTATCCATTCACGTGTGTCTGGACTTACCAACATGCAAATATGCATAGATACACATAGGTGAGAGTGTATGTATATTTAGACCCTACCCTTCATTTTTGTTTCTTTCAGGAAGTTCAGTTGTAGTATCAGATGACAGTTCTTCATTTTGGGGCAAAATCTCTTACCTCTCATACATTTCCCATAGAGTTTCCTTCACTGCTTAGGTTTGACAGCAGACTATAGTATTCCTACCTATGTCTCACAGCTGGGATCTCATGCCTATACCATATTGCTCTGCTACTTCTTGTTTAACATGTTGACATCTGTTTGTGTATGCACATATTTCTTGCCTTCATTCTGACATTAGGAATACGCATAGATATGTATATATGTAAATACCATCAGATCATTGAGAGCCTTCAAGGATATTAACTCACATTTCCATCCTAGATCACACATTATGTCCTACAGCCAATTTTCAGGAGAGAAGTGTATTGGAATACATAGGCAGGCATGACACATAACTTTAGCATATATGTTCAGTCAAAGAACAATCTACTTTATACAAATGATCAATTTTCACTACTCATAGCAAATTGCTACCTCATAGGATACCATACATAATGATAGATAAAATCAGAAGATAGATGAAACTAGGTCATCATTTTGATTATAATAAAAATGATATATTAATATTTACTGATTGTATAACTATCCTTCACTTAACAATAGATTGTTAATATTACCACAGACCCCACAAAAGCATTTATTTCAAGCTGAAATAAATATGTACTTTGATGATAATCAAGTATTTTAATCATATCTTTACTGACACTCACTAAGTCAACTTACTGCCAGTCATACAGGGTACAATTTTAGGCTAATACACAAAGAAGAAGAGAATCAATCCTTCTCTGGGTTGGCAGCCAACAAATAACAAAGAAGCAATGAAACAAGGATATATGACAGAAATAAATGAGAATGGGAGCAATATGTCTCTTCTGATCAATCAGAAACAGGGGAATATGCATTATTGTATCCAATGAAAGTGCCAATGGTAGTAGAGTAAGTTTGAAAACCCCTGCCCCAATGATATGCTGGCTGCTGAATACCCATTTTTAAGAGTGAGGATGGAAAGGAAGAGTGTATGTCTAGAAAAAATCAAATGAAAGTAATAACAAGCAGTTCTTGATATGTAAAAAAAACCCAGACTACAGCAATCACTGGAAAAAGATGTCAAGAAGAGCAGGAAATTATGGCAAATACATCAAATAAACAACCAGGAATAGTTATTGTAAAGATAGAGGTATATAGTGCAGGAAAATGCTTTTCTATAAAACCAACATCATGAGACCTACAAGGAGACATATACTTGAAGAGTATATTACATGCATTCATAGCCATTGCTAGAAAAGAAGGATCATTCAGACAAAAATGTCAATCACAAAACATCAAAGTTTACCACATTTCAAATTTGTCTAGAAGACACTTCAAAACATTTCATTTTCTAACTGAAGAATATACATTCTACCAGAAAATCACATGTTAAGCTAATAACCAGGTTAGAAGAAACTGAAACAAAAATTGGATATACCAATGTATCTTATTTTTACAAAAGCAATAGAGATACAAAAAGATAGAGGACAAAACAACGCATGAAAGTTAAGTGATAGACACTTGAATGATCGGGGGACTGATAAACCAAGAAAGAAATTTAAAGTGTCTTGAAGCAAATGAAAACAAAGTGATGATATTGAAAAACATACTAACTTTAATGTGACAGCTCAACATGATAGTCAAGAAGTTTGAGGTAGAATAGTAGTCACAGGGTGGGGAGTTTTGGAGGTGGGTACAGAGTCAGTGGTGTATTAGCACAGAAGGAGTCACACCTAATGTTTTACAGAGCCCAGTAGGAGCTTGTTGGAAAGTTACTGAATGCTTCCACTTTTTGTCACACTGGAGTGTGATGACAGGGCATTCTGTTTGCCTGCTAGGCAAACACTCGACCACCTGAGTAATGGCCTAAGTCATTTGGTGCTCTAGATGTCTTTCCAGGAAGGTCTTCCTTCTGTCTAGGTCTGGAAGTGGCCTCAGATCATCACCTGGTTATCTGTGTTCCTGGGAGAAGGGAATACAGCTGTGAGCTCCTAGGACAGGCTCACTGCTTGAGATAAAGGTCTCAATAACTTGTTTTCCATGCTGGCTTCTACATAGGATCACCTCCAATTTCCACACACCACACAGTCAGTGTGACAGGCAGACCCTTCCTGATGCATATTTCTTTCATTTTCCTAGCAGCACTGGTGATCCAACACAGAATCTTTCACTTTCTGAATTGCACTGCATCACACATGTCACCGCTCCTTTCATGCTGTTTGTATTTCTTCAAATACAAGGGCTCAGCTCCAGCCTTATGAATGTGGATACTTATGTGTCCATGTGTCTGTACATACATTCATATAAAATATGTACATAAACTTCTACATATACATTTGTCTAGCACTCTATTATATGGCTTGGATTATAGCTTACCTTTCAGTCACACTGTCATCATCGTGTGCTGAACAAAATTCAAATGCAGATGTGCTATAGGAACAAAAAATACATATAGTCAGATATCACATGAATAATTAAACTTCATATTCTGGGTCAAATTATTTTACAAGTCACAAAACAGTGGACTATGCTTCTTCCCTATAACTGAGATTTTCTTCTCACACTTGATTTCAAATCAGCACAACATTACAGTTTAAGATTATCAAAGAAATATACTTGGTGATAAAATATTAACAATAAGCGTTCTAAAGTAATTGTGTATCTAGCTCACTGGGTCAGAAAAGAAGACAGGTGCAAGGTCATCTCCAAAGATAAAGAAAACACATTACTCATTGAGTCACCAAGACACTAGGCCACAACTTCCTAAGGAGAAGGCAGGGTAGTCATCTATCTATGATCTTCATCATATGTAATCAAAACCTCCAGTTTTCCCAAGTAACTGAAGACAGAGGAGAGAAAGTAACCATGGAGTCATTACTTGCTCTGAACGATACTGCAATATCCTCCATTCACAGGTTGGGATAATCTTCAGAGTATGTGTGCCAAGAATGAACATTATTACCATATCAATCCAGTCACTTTGAGACTTGGCAACAACCTTTCCACAGAAAGAAGAGAGAGTAGTTTGGGAAGGGACATATTTGGTCTGGGACAATTCCATACAAGAAAGCCATATCCATACAACAAAACTTTTATGCTCATTGTTTGCAACTAAGTAAAAGCAGTGCTGTTAGCTTCTAATGGCCCTGTTTTCTCATTCCAAATTTCTTCTTTTCTCACAGCTAAGTTCCACATTCTCCACTTCTCATAGCAATTTCTTATACCCACCATTAAAAATATCTACATTGTTATAAAACAATACAAAGTGAGGGTAAATGTCTTTTCAGTTTGTTAGAGATTAGGATCAGAACAAGCTGGCAGAGGGGCACAGCTAGACCCAGGGGCATTGTAAACACTAGTTTCACATGATGACAGGGCTGTATATTATAAGGAATACTTACATGACCTTGATCTTTCATACAAATAGTTCTGCTGCTCACTAGCCTCTACGTCTGTTTCTTTCTGCAATCTACTGCAGACCTGTGGGGACTTGTAGCTAGTGGTTTAGGAGCCATGCTGCTTGCCACCTGTGCTTCAGCATGTACACTCTCAGTGATGCAAGCAGTCCAGAATCAGAGGATGCCTGGTCCCTCCCACCTGGAGTGGGAGATCTCGGATACTCCCGGCGAGTGGGGCCTGTCTCAGGACACCATTGGCTGATGGTCGCATTCAGGGAGGTCCCTATTTGATGACATGACAACCACCGCTTGATCTGTATTTAGCCATCGCGTTTTCTAAAATAAACTTAGATCTGCACTGAGAGTCTGGTGTCCAGACTCTGTGTTCCTGGGATTATTCGTGGGCTCTGTCACCATCTTACCCCCTCCTAGAAGTCTGAGAAAGACCCCAAAAACTGGTGCCCAGACGTGGGGCATAACTAGTAGGTAAGTGGACCTCTATAAGCAATTATGTGGAAAGGGATCTTGGAGAGCAGGCACCTTCACTTTTCTGATAGACAGCTTGAGCAAGTTTATGAAATTGTTCTGTCTCTCTCTCTCTGTGAGGGATTGGAGGTAGGATACGGGATGAGTCCATGTGGAAAAGGGTAGTCCGGCAGGTCACAAAGGGGAGCACATTGGTGATTTGCCTCATTTCTTCCCCATCGTGGTCGCTATTCTGAGTTGCCTCCAGGGTTCAGTCACCTTAGCTCCGGCGCCAGTTGGGAGACCAGCCCCCCCCCCCCTGGAAGAAGGCTGCCAGCCGTAGCCAGATGACCTGAGTTCTGCCTCCACCTTTGCGACCTCACCAGTATGACCTAGGACACCGACCTATCCAGAAAAACCACCCTGGATGACTGCTCTGCTGGCTGTGGATGCCACAGACTCTGTCTCCACACTCTCCTCAAAGCTACCTCATCCTATGTCTACCCTGGCATGGGACCGTGATATGATTATGAACAATACAATCAGAGGAACTGCAACCCTATTGTCTTCCCTCAAAGCATGCTGGGGAGTACATGGGGGCTGTGACTCCCGTTAACGCCAGTCCCATCTTAAACCCACCTAGCCCTAGTTCTCTCTGGCCCACCACACTCATTTCCACAGCAGCAGGACCCATGTTTGCTTTAGCTAAGTTGGTTGAGTTTATCCAGGCTTACCTGGATGCCATCTAGCTAATATCTTTGCACAAGGTTTGGGCCCCATCCTACATTCCGTTATGAGTGTCAACAAATAAAGAAAAAGGGAAAACTGCGGGGACTCCTAGCTAGTGATTTAGGAGCCCCGCTGCTTGCCACCTGTGCTTCAGCATGTACACACTCAGCGACCCAAGCACTCTAGAGCCAGAGGGCACCTGGCCCCTCCCACCAGAAATAGGAGTTCCCGGGTACTCCTAGCAAGTGGGGCGTGTCTCAGGACATCATTGGCTGACAGTCATACACAGGGAGGTCCCCATTTGCTGATGTGGCGTCCACCACTCGATCTGTATTTAGCGAACTGCACTGAGAGTCTGGAGTCTGGTCTCCAGAGTCTGTTCCAGGGACTATTTGTGGGCTCCGTCACCACCTTACCCCCCTCCTAGATGTCCAAGAAGGACTCCAACACAGACCCATAGGTAATGTATTTCATATTTGCTGAAGGAATATGTTATTAATGTGAGCAAGGTAGATAAAGTATATTGCTCATGACCTGTTCT
This sequence comes from Megascapheus bottae, assembly GCF_031878675.1. NCBI lineage: Eukaryota > Metazoa > Chordata > Mammalia > Rodentia > Geomyidae > Megascapheus > Megascapheus bottae. The sequence goes on along the minus strand of NW_028327439.1, from coordinate 51,253 downwards.
TCCCTCACTCAGTTTCATCTGAAGACAGATGTCATCCCCTGACACATCACTGACAAGCATGACAGTTAAAATGACACAGCAATTCCAAACCCTCAAGAGGGTCGTTTTACAAATTTGAACGTCTTCTTCCTTTCTCCTCTTGTTTCATCCTGCCCACTTCCAATCATGTGCTCTACACACTTAGCTATCATTAACTCATGTGTTTTGTGTGTTCACTCCTTATAAATATCTCTGCATATGTATATGTGCACACTTGTGATAACATACATTTGATCACATATCAGATCTGATATATAAATTCTTAAATATTGCATAAAAATGATTCCGAAGCTTATAGCTACAGGAACCTTATGCCCATGTAAATCAATTACTTGGAAGTTTGTATATGACTTTACAATTTACTGAGTTGTATAAATTTATGATGCATTAAACACCTATTGCATATAGGAAAATGTTTGCTTCCTCTGCCTTTCTTCTCAGATGCAAAAAGGATACAGCATTTGGTGATGGTTTCTGTTACCTCCCGATTCAGTTTGTTCTCCTAGTATACATCTCTTGTATACTATTTAAGTTCTTGATCCCAGTGTCTGTCACTAACCCCGAAAGTTCACCATCATAAGAGACTTCACGCTGTAACCCAAGGGCCATAAACTAGAGACCTGCAGCTGGGCCTCTGAACAATGTACACTGGGATTGAGGTGTCTGCTATCAATATGGACAGAAGTACATAGATACTGTTATTAAATATAACTTTGGAAAAGCCAATCACTGCATTTCTTTGATGAGTCTGGTAATAACTGACCTTGAATGTTCATCTATATCATCCTAATTCATATCTAACATCTTTAACTAGAAATGAGTTTTCCTGTGATAGTGACCTGAACATTACACTTCTGCAAAGGAAAAGCTGATGGATTCATATTGAAGGACCTATCATCTTAATACCAATGCATAGTCCCCTTTTTTTAAGTACAATTACACTCTGGAGGGACACATCTTCATTGCAACCAAGAAATTCCTGATTAAGTCCCTAGACTAACTTCTTACATCCATCCATATCCACCAGAATAAACATGAAACACGTATAAATGTGAGGTGGGGTTCCATCAACAGTGATGATGAGTGGGTACTTGTAGAACCAGCTTCACCTGCTGTTGAAGGTTCCTCTACGCCCTGCCAACTGCAGCCTGTTTCTGGCTCTTTCCAAATTCTTTGTTTCTTGCTCTTTCAGGATTCTTTTGTCCTTCACCCAATCTGAAAAATCTCATACCAAAGCATTTTGAATGAAATGTTCTTTTAGATTGTGTGGGTGTTTTTACAGTGTCTTAAACACAACAGGGACACGAAACATTGCTTTCCTGGCATGTTTCTCTTTTATCCAGATAAGGTTCTGTTTTATCTAAAGAAACAAAGTTAGAAAGACTCCCACACACCCTGTATTCAGATCAGATAGAAACTAGGTTAATGGTGTGCTCTAGTGCTGGAAACCTCCATGAACATCACAATTCTCAGTCTCCACATTTGTCTACTTGGATAGCTATGTTCAGTATCCATGCAAGCTAGGAAACTCAATTGGAGGCGTCTTAGAGAAATTAAACTCTTCTACTTGCAAAAGGTAAGACTTTTCCCTAAAAGTTAAGAATACTATGACCCAATAAATCTACCTGATCTGATGGAGAATAACCTCTTCTGGTTTCAGTTCAACTAATTTCAATGGAAATCAAGACTTGGATATCATCTAAATATCAGCATTCTAGGTGTCCTCTATTCCCTGGTGACTTTCCTGCCGCTAAGATAGGGACAAGGAACAGAAGTCTAGAAGCAGGGCTACCATTGATTGTGGTTGCAGGCATGTATAGAAGGAAGGATATAGTCTTCCTTCATGGGCTATATAGACCGCTGGGATTACTTTTTTGTTTCAGAAAGGGATTCCCAGCTGCCTGGGCTCATGTGACTAGCTGACAGGCACTGTGGTGATCTAAGGATTTGAGATGCTAGTACTTGACTTCATAGCACCCCATGAGCCAGTGTATTTTGATCTACTCTATCATTTTCTAATAAGTTTCAAACCAGATCATGATTACCTGCAGATATGGACAGGCACTCTTGTGTAGTCTGAAGACACATTATCCTCCAGAATAATATATTACTAAAAAAAATCAAATCACCAATTACTGTTGTCTTCATTAGAATGAAAAACAACCGTTGTTAAGTCGTTGTCTTCACTGTGGACATATTAAACATATACAAAAATCAGGTTGCACCATGTTGGAAAAAAATCACACATTTTTTCTGACTCTACTAGGTATAGAAATTATGATCTTGAGTATGCCACCCAAGTATCTGCCAATGGAGCTGTATCTCTAGATTTTCTGTCCCTAACACCCCTTATTTCCAGTATTCAGGTCTCAACTCAGAGCACTATCTGTGATACTCTCTGTTCATGGTATGTGAATCTTTGTGCCTAGGCTTGCTTGATCAATGATCTTTCCACTTGGGCTTTCACCAGAATGTACGATGGATGTGCATGCTTTTGGTTAATATGTATAATTATCTCTACACAGGTGGCAAAGATCAGAGGACAGCAATATGAAAACATCCAGGGTAGAAATTTATTTTTGTAATTGTCCATCTCCAAGGATCCAGTAAAATGTTGCCCTGTATGTGTAGTTCCAGAAGCAGAGCCTCAGGTATAAGCAAGAAAGCAGAATATTCCTGAAGCCCTGACTAGAAGCCATAGTATCAGAGTGCCTCCATCCCCTATGCTCTTGGACCCAATCTGTCTCCAAACTCTTTTATTTGAAATGTGAATTTTTTCATGATCCCTGTATTCACATGTGAGCAGTAAGAATTAAAATAAAATCATAATGCCATGGATTCATCTCTTTCACCAGTATAGTGGCACCAACCTTAGAACCACAGTGTTTAAAATGTGGCATGAAGTGTACAATGAAAATATAATGCATAAATTAAGTTTTGGATCTAGAGAAACAGCACACCCATCAGAGAACTGGGCATAACCAGCAAAAATATGGGAAAGAGTTGTACAAGAGGTTATTTACCCCTTTCACAATGAAACAAACTTGTAGTCTCTTTGGTATGGCATTTTATTTCTTCACCTTGAAAAAATTCATTTGGTCAGAACAAATGCATGGAATTGTGTGTCACTGCTGTAACACCAAAGGAAAAAAATCTAATTCTAGTAGGATCTCATATATCAGCAAGGTGTGGATTGTCTAGGAATTTTGCTTCACTGCTTACTAAAATAGCAAAACACTTTTGTGAGACTCGTTTCTCATTTATTCAACAACCATGGAAAAGGAGTAATATTACAGACAAAAGCTGCACTGAGAACATTTTGAAAATAATTCCCAGAAACACTCTGTTTAACAACCATGTATATTTACATATCTTTATCTACATATAGATATCTGACCTTTTTGTCAATTCTTCGGTCCCAACTTCTGTTGGATCTTTTCCATTCGTGCTAGAGGATTAAACGATAGAATCAAATGCCATGTGAACTCATAATCTTAGTTTTTTATTCAAATTGGCTACAGTTTACCTAACACAAATCAATTCATAGGAATAGAAATAATACATAACTTAGCAAAATGAACAAAGGTATTTTCATTTTTCCCTGGAAAGGAAAATTAATTTCTTTTGTAAAAGAAAACTTTTATGCATGATTAAAGTCGTTTTCTTTCCTAGTAAACTTAGCACAATGCTATTGATATTATGCAGTTTAATGCTAGTTGGAACTCACTTCAGAGGAACTCAGTGCTTTAGAACTTCTAATTTTCTGCATTCTAAGTCTGCTCTACTCCCTCTGTCCTTTCATTTATTTGGTTGTTTTTTTAACTGCCTCTCACAAATGGACAAGGAACGGTAGCCTAAGAAGAAGGATTCTCATCAGTTCTGATAGCGAGTATCAGAATTCTGGAGAATGAAAAAGATCTGTTGTTCTTTTCATTGAGAAACCATTAAGACCATTCTCACTGTTTCTAACTGGGATTCTTACCACTGTTGGCTCTGTGAAAGCTGCATGCAGGCACTGATATGTAAATAAGGATTTGGTTGCTAGGTTTCACTTCAAAGCAGACCATGATCAAGTGTGTGTTCATTTATGCTATCATTCTCTATTTCAATACACACAAGGATTACATGAGAACTCTCTGAGAAGCTGCCATATTGATTGGGCATTGTACTTACATTGAAATCAGTTTAACTTTCAGATGATAGACAACTCACCAAATGTCAATGTTTGAGTCACAAACCGCAGTGGCTGGAAACATCGTGACATCACTAGTAATGAAATAAAATTAGAAACAGATAATTGATTTGGACCATGTAGAGGAACTCAAACATGTTTTATACAAGCTGGATATCGAAATCATGGCCTTGCCCCTGCTAGGAAAATGTTCTGCCACTTGAGCTACATCTACATCTCCAGCTCTTGTGTTCCCTCGAGTGATTTTCTCTGGTACTGCAGTGCAAAACTGAGAGGCATGTTATTAAATGAAAAGCAGTATTCCATTTTTCCATAGAAATGGAATTGTATCTCTTGGGGATATTAAATATGGACCTCAGAAAATTAAAGGTTTCATCCAAGATGGAAGAATTTTTCTCAGTACATCTACCACAATGCCTAATTCCATCTTGTGTAACTTTCAATGCAAGTCAAAGGAACTCAACCCTGAATTCCCTAATTTTCTGCTTCCTCCATTCCTTCAATAATCTGGGATATATTTACTGATTTCAACTCTCAGATAGGAACAATGGACAGTAGGCCAGAAGCAGGAATTCCATCAATATAATGGTGGGCTTTTCAGTATCACCGTTCTGGAGAATGCAGGGTCAATCCACGCTCAATAAGAACTTTAATACTAAGCTCTACACAACATTTCACCATGGGGTTAGTTCTGAGTAGGATTGTCACCTCTGTTGGCTAATAGAAAGCAACATACAAGCACTGACACTATGAAAATTTTGGTTGCTTCCTAGACTACAGAGCAACCAATCCACCAGTGTTTTTTGACCAACTCAATCATCCTCTATTTGTGTCAATATTCAAAATGACTTCATAAAGATATTCCTAGGCTGTCTGTATAATCTGTATTGTCCTCAGACTCCAAAACGGTTGTACACTGAGATGTCAAATCAACTCACCAAACATTTGCGCTCAGTTCAGATGGGAGGACCTCTAATGTGTGGTGCTCACTATAACAAAATACAAAACATAGAGACAATTAAGTGGGACACTGGGAGAAGAAACAATGCATTTCCCTAAAAGGTTGGGGGTTTAAACTATGGTTTTCGCTAGATATGCATTTGAGTTGTGTATCTAACTGTTCTATAGCTTCAATCCCTGTCTCTGAACCTGCAGCTTAAAGTTTGGGCCCAGTGCTGAATGAAGCTTCTGAGGACAGAAGATTGCTTTTGTCTATGCTGACTCAATCATCCCTTGCTGGCTGTGCTCTCAGGATGATCTGGCATGGGTAGATGAACCACTGTCAGACCTCTGTGATCTACTGGATCATGTACTGAGAGAACTGAAGACAGATGACAAAAACAAAGTCACTAAGGAAAAGAATGTGTCTGAAAGGCTAATTCAGTTCAGCAGCAAAATGCTGATGAGGGAATGTACAGATCAAGAGTGGAAGCAACACCCATGGCACAGGAACACACACACACACACACACACACACACACACACACAAATTGGTAATTTCCTTGATGAAGAATGTGATCTTGTGAGAAAACCCAGCAACTGTTCATTCATTTCAACAATTACAATCATGTCTTGATGCCAAGACTTTAAGGCTTTACCCAAATAAATGACGTCTGTGCACTATTCATGGAGTCAGAAACCTTCGATTCACATTTAGGAAAAAGGTTGCATTAACTGTACAGAAGAACATGGCATCTGCCAAATAGGATAGAAATCTAAAGGAGGAGTGGATGGGCCAAACAATTGTCCAAACCAAAAGGGAGACTTTGTGGAGACATTCCCTTCTACTGTCTCGAACAAGAGACAAATGTTCACAGCCACTTTCAGACCTATAATCCCCAGTCGTGGGAGGTAAATTATTAGTGCACAAGTTCTTCCTTTGTGCTCCTTTGTTACTGCAGTCCTAGAAAATGTGTACAAACCCTTCGATCTGTGTCTCATGCCCAGGTGGTCTGATCAGAGTTTTCTAAGAGTTCCGTTCACTGTTCACAAGGACCGGGAGAATTCACTTTCTTCTGGAGTCTGAGTCCTTCACCCAATTTTCAGAAGGATGGAATGGCACAGACAAAATCGCACTACCGTGACACTCCAGTAGTTCTCCACATTCTTTGTGCTCAGTCTCTGAACATCTTTGTACACATGTATATCCATATTCTGGTATCTGTCCTTTTATGCTAACCTCTCTAGATATACGTGTGATCTGTTTTGAATCATTAAATTATACACAGTAAAACACTGTGGAAATTCCTAAAACTATTTTTCACCCAAATTTGGTACAATTCATCAAAAACAATCACAAAATATACTATTTTTGGAAGGGGGAATTTCCTAGAAATGAGGTTCTTGGTCCAAAGAAATGTTGACCTCTGATAAAGAAATCTTTTATAAAATGATTGACAAAGACTTATATTGTGGATTTGTGTCTTTCCATATTTTCCATTTCACTTGCTATGCAGGAAATCAACCTGATATACCATCTACACTGCTGCTTCCATGACTCCCTCAATTCCCACTTGCTGGTGCTACTGTTGGCTGTCTTTCTAGCCTCCTTGATTGATAGAAAGATCTGTAGGCTCCCATCCAATGTGATAGTATGCCTTTCAAGGTAACAGAGGAGTGGAGTATGAAGAAGTGATTCATGTTCCATTACTGTTTTTTTTATGTGAAATCTGTTTCCAATACATTCAATTGGTGTGAGTTTTCTACATGAACTGTGACCATCTTCATTTCCCTTTATAGATCCTACTACTTGACTTTCAAAGAAAGTCTTATTTATGTCAAAACTTAAAACAAGGATGTACTGATACTGATTGACTGTCATATATATTGTCTACGGTTACAACACTTTACATTGTTTATCACTCAGTTGAGAAGTACATGGACTCACCATATGTTGAGGGCCGGCCAGGACTGGGATACATTTCCCCTCTGGGTGTCAGATTCCACACTGTGAAGAAATTAAACACATACACAAAAATTGAGCCAGAACAGTACAGAAAAATATCTACATTGCTGGGTATTGAAACCATGGTCTTCTCCATGCCAAGCATGGGATCTGATATTAGAGCTCCACCTCTACCTCTTCTATCCCTGCCAGGCCTCTCTGCAGTACTGAGGTTTGACTTCAGAACCTTGGGGTAGATGAAGCTGCATGGGAGTGATTCGAGTTTTGGCAATGCTGCCTCATCATGTGAACCTCTGTTTTCTCTTAGAATGGCAGGGAATGGACTGGTGAACCACTGAATAACATTTCGTGGAAGATCTGATGATAGCAAGTGAAAGGCACTCAGAGTAGAAATGGCTTTGAATGGCTATTTCCAATCCTGCACCAAAACATTGGACTACAAATGTGGAGTTTGAGTGATAATGCGTTATATTAGAGCACAAGAGCAGAGGGGCATGTCATAATACCAGTGCATAATCATATGAATACACATAAACACACATATCACACACACACACACACACACACACACAGGTTACACAATCCATAATTTCTTTGGTTGAGTATGTGATTTCTTTGGAACACCCAGTCACTCTTCACTTCAGCAATTAAAATCATGTCTTGATCCCAAGACTTTAATGATTCGCCCAAGATAAATGATGTCTATACTCTATGCATCAACTCATAAACCCTGGATTCATATTTGTCAAAAAATTAGCATTGGGATGGGAGTTTGGCCTAGTGGTGGAGTGCTTGCCTAGAATGCATGAAGATCTGGCTTCAATTCCTCAGTACCACACACATAGAAAAAAAAAGCCAGAAATGGTGCTGAGGCTTAAGTGGTAGAGCTCTAGACTTGAGAAAATCCAAGGACAGGATTCAGGCCCTGACCTCAAGCCCAGGACTGGCCAAAAAATGTTAGTATTTACTGTACAGAAAGAATGGCATGTGCCAAGTAGGTCAGAAAACTAGAGGATGAATCCATGGGCAAGAAAACTACCACAACAAAATGGGACTTTGTGCTTCAATTATTTTCTTCATCCTTGAGTCAGAGCCAAGTGTGCATGGGCCCTTGCAGAACTGAATCCCCTCCCTCAGTGCTCTCAAATACATTGTTAGTGCAGAAGCTACTTCATTGTGATTTGTCACTGAGCTCTACAAAACATACACAATCCATTGGAATAAACTCTCATGGAGGTGATCTGATTATAGATTTTTCTAAGAGTTCTCTTTATGGCTCACTAGAACAACAAGAACTCCATTCTCCTCATTCATCTTAGTCATTCACCCAACTCGTGAAAGGATGGAATGGCACAAATAAAAGTGCACTACTGTGACATTCAAAATACTGCCCACACACTTGATGCATACTCTCTGTACAACTTTATACACATACCTATCTATATTCCAGTATCTGACCCTCATGGCTGACTTCTCTAGACATACATTTCCTTCCCCTTATGATCACTACTTTATCTTTAAATTATACACAGTCAAATACTATGTTAATTCTCACACCTACTTTTTTCCCAAAGTATCTATAATTCATCAAAAACTATCTATATATTGTATATGCAAGAGAGTACTTCCTGAATTTTCCTGGAAAATGATACTTTGTACTGTAATAAATGTTCACCTCTGCCAAACAAAGTTTTTATGCAACATTGGCCAAGAGATCTTGCCTTATGAATCTGCACAGTGTTGACTGTGGCATTGTGGCTTCCCTTATTTTCCATTTCACTTGCTATGTAGGAAATCAAGATGACATATCCTCTACATTTCTGCTTCCATAGCTCCTCTGTTCCCTACTTGGTTGCAGTATTAGTGGCTGTCTGTCCTACCTCTCTGATTGATAAAAGGATCTGCAGGACCTCTATCTAATGTGATGCTGAGTCTTTCAAGGTAACATAAGTGTGGGGTATAAAGAACTGATTCAGGCTCCATTAGCTACTTTGTATGTGAAATCTGATTCCATTCCATTCAATTAGTGTGAGTTTCATATATTCACTGTGACCATCTTCATTTATCTTCGTAGATCCTGCAACTTGACTTCCAAAGAGAATAGGAACAATTGTTTATTGGTGTGTTCCATTGTGGCCTGTTTATTTTCAAAACTGAAAACAAGGTTGTACTGACACTGTGTGCCTGCCATGGGTATTGTCTATGGTTACAACATTGCATATTGGTTAGCACTGTGATGAGAAGTACACGGGGGACTCACCAGATGTTCAGGGCCGGCCAGGACTGGGACAACTTTCCCCTCTGGGTGTAAGTGTTCACACTGCGAAGAAATCAAACACATACGCAAAAATTGAGTCTAAAAAGTAAAGAAAACTATCATTTTCTATCTACAATGCTGGGTATTGAAACCATGGACTTCTCCATGCCAAGCATTGGATCTGCTACAGGAGCTACCCCTCCACCTCTGCTATCCCTACCAGGCCTCTTTGCAGTACTGAGATTTGACTTCCGAAGCCTGTACTAGATGAAGCTGCATGGGATGAGACTAGCATTTGGCAACGCAGTCTCATCACATGAACCCCTGTTGTGCCCTCAGCATGGACAGGAATGGATTGGTGAACCACTGCTCAAGTCAATAATGACATTTACTGAGAGGACTGATGATAATAAATGGAAGGAAATCAGAGTAGAAATGGCTTTGAAAGGACATTTCCAATTCAAAATATTGGCAACAAAATATTGGACTGGAAAGGAAGAGTTGAAAAGAAAGTATCAGACTTAAGCACAAGAGCAGAGTGGCAGATGTCATAATACCAGAGTACTAGCACACAAACACACATATAAACACACACACACACTCTCACACACACACTCCCTAATTTCTTTGAGAATATGATTTCTTTGGAACACCCAGTCACTGTTCATTTCCACAATTAAAATCATTCTTGATGCCTAGACTTCAATGCTTACCCAAGGTTATTGATATCTACACACTATTCATTGAGTCATAACCCTTGGATTTAGAATTTGAAAAAATATTCACTGTACCAAAAAAATGTGGTATTTGTACACAATGGAATTCTATGATGCTGTCAGAAAGAATGACATTGCCCCATTTGTTAGGAAATGGAAAGACTTAGAAAAAATCATATTAACTAAAGTAAGCCAGACTCAAAGGAACTTAGGCTCAGTGGTTTCCCTCATTTGTCATAATCAGTTTAAACCTTAGGCTGTCCTAGCAGAGATTTGCAATAGGGCAAAACCTTGATACAAAAGGCCATATAGGAGCCGGGAGTTTGGCCTAGTGGTTAAAGTGCTTGCCTAGCATGCATGAAGACCCAGGTTCGATTCCTCGGTACCACATACATAGAAAAAAGCCAGAAGTGGTGCTGAGGCTTAAGTGGTAGAGCTCTAGCCTTGAGAAAGTCCAAGGACAGTGCTCAGGCCCTGAGCTCAAGCCCAGGACTGGCAAAAAAAAAAGGCCATATAGTAGGACACTAAATGAAAGGATCTCTAGGATATAGAAACATAAGCCATATAATGAATGATTGTTGTTCTTAAAGTACTATGTTATCCCTTATCTCTTTTGCTGTCCCTTGGTTATCTCATATTGTTACAGTATCTCACTTTGTTACCTGATATATCAGATATATTTGTTTTTGGTTATTTGAAATTGGATAGGGAAGGGGGGGAAACAAGATGAGGGGTGGGGGTGGGGGGGAGGGAAATGGGGACCAAGACATGTGAAAGGTTATCAATGTATGTGATGTGATGCACCATCTATCTGGCAAATATCATGTAACCCTTCTATTAATTACAATAAAAAATATATGAAAAAATAAGAATGGCATGTGCCAAGTAGGGCAGCAATCTAGAGGAGGAATCATGGGCCTGACAATTGTCCACAACCAGGAAAACAGGGAAAAGGGATCTACAAGGAATTTCCTTTTCCTCAGCCCTGAGTAGGGGCCAAGTAGCTGTGGGCCCTTTGATTTGAGCCCTATATCCCCCAGTGTTGTGATGTAAATTGTTACTGTGGAAGCTACTTTTTCTGTGATCATTTGTCATTGCAGTCTACAAAATGTGTACAGCCTCTCAGAATAGGGTCTTATAAACAAGCTATCCTATCAGAGTTTTCTAAGAGTTCTCTTTACTGTTCACTGCAACATCAAGAACCCCATCTCCTCACTGGTGTCTCAATCATTCACCCAACTTTAAAAGGACAGTATGGCGCAGATAGAGCTGCACAGCTGTGACATTCAAAATAGTTTCCATAATGCAGGGATCATGTGACTAAAATCCTAGCTACTCAGGAAGTTGAAATCTGAGGATCATATTTCAAAGCCAGCCTTGCCACTGTAATGTCCAATGAGACTGGAATCTCCAGTTAGCCACCAGAAACCCAAAAGTAGTGCTATCGCTCAAGTGGTATAGCCCCTGCCTTGTGCTGAAGAGCTCAGGTACAATAGCACATAGGCCCAGAGTTCAAGTCCCCATCCTACAAAATAAAATCAAAGAAAATAATCGGTCCTACATACTTATTTAGTCTCTGTATATCTTCATACATATGCCTATCTATGTTCATTATTTGACCTATCATAGCTGACCTCTCTAGATAGATATGGGATCTGCTTTGAATCATTAAATTAAGCACAGTCAAATACTATGTAAAATCCTATATATACTTTTTAATTTTTGCTAATTCTGGAGCCTGAACTCAGGGCCTGGGCACTGTCCTTGAGCTTTCTCAAGGCTAGTGCTATATCACTTGAAACACAGCACCATTTCCAATTTTTCCTGTGTATGTGTTACCAAGAAATAGAACCGAGGGCTTCCTGCATGCTAAGCAAGCATTCTACCACTAGGCCATACACCTGGCCCTTCCTATATGTACTTTTTCACACAAATTAGCTGCAATTCATTGAAGACTAACTATACATTATATATATATATATATATATATTCAAGAGGGTATTTCTTGCGTTTTCCTAAAAAAGAGACATTGGGATCTAACTAAATGTTCATCTCTAAAAAACAAAGCTTTTAGACAAGACTGATGAAGAATTCTTTCCTTGTGAACCTACACCAATGTTTTCTGTGGTTTTGTTGTTTCCTAGATTTTCTTTCCCTTGCTATGTAGAAGCTGAATCTGATATATCACCCAAATTCTGCTTCCAGGTCTCCTCTTTTCCCTTTCGCTCGTTATGTAGAAACTCCAGCTGATATGGCTTTTAAATTTTGTATCCGTGTTCACTGTTTTCCACTTCACGCATTATAAAAAAAATTCCAGCTGATATATCATCTAAATGTTTGATTCTGTTTCCCCTTTACTCCTTGCTTCCACCAATACTAGCTTTCTTTCCTGCCTGTCTTATGGAGAAAAAGATCTGCACAGCGGAAGCAAGATTCCTATCCATCATGATGGTGGTATTTCAGGTGAAATAGTCCTGGCTTTGGACACATTTCTCCTGATTCCTTTAGCTACTTCATATCTGAATTCCTCCTCACTTCAAACTAGTCATTGTGACTTGAGTGCCTCACCTGTGATACTCTTTTAGCTCCTCATAGTTAACTTTAGAACAGCCTATGAGAAAGTTTCTTTTGACCTCTTTCCTTTGGTATTTATTTTCAAAACAGATAATAGTTACATGATATGGTTGGGCAGTAATATCAACTTTGTCTTGGTACCATATTACAAAATGATTTTACTTTCAGATGACAGGTAAATCCACTCACCAATTGCTCATGCTGGATCAACAGCTGCTGCCAGAGCCCAGTTTACATGGACTCAGGCATGCCTATCACAGCATCTCAACTGCAGTATTTTAAACAGAAGGAAGCCTGGTGGTGCTGGCATACGCTGGTAGTTCTCCTCTGTAGGAGATAGAGCTGAGGCTCAGGGTTGAAGCCAGCCGCAGCCAACAGTCCCTGAGACTCTCATCTGCAATTCACAAACAGAAATGGAGATGTGGCACAAAGTATCTGAAAACTAGCTCCAAGCAAAAGAGCTCAGGGACAGTGCTAATGTCCTGAATTTTAAGTACCAAGACCACAAAAAGAAAAAGAGAAAGAAAGAAAGAAAAAGAAATGTGTTTAATTTGTGAATGTGTGACATATCATTTCCATAGAGTTGACATTTATTAACAAAGAAAGTATAGGTATATTCTCAATTTCATCAGCCAAGCTTGGGACTTTTACTCATGGTTTAGCATCTTTGAATCCCATGACTTACATATTACATTTGTTGAGGGTCAACACTGCTACAGTGTAATCCGGATATATCTCAGTATAGTATCACTAGGTAACAAATCATTCACCTAAGAGAAGGAAAACATAGAAGAATTTCACACTGATTGTGTTGAAAATATACTTAATATACCAAACATTATGGAAAGTCATTCACACAGAACTGTTTTAGGTGGTGGTGAGCCTTTTAAAATCTATAGCCTATGAAACCTTGAAAGCTGTCTGCGGCAGCTGCACCCGCCTCCCTTCCACAAGCAGAGGCATCTCCATGGAGGCCACCCGCCCAGGCAGACACGGGGAGGCAGCGGCGGCCTCTGCTGCCTGGAGTCCCAAGGCGCCACCACCTGGCCGCGTCCCCGCCCTCAGCCTTTGGGGACACCGGAATACTAGTTCTTGAAAGCACATCTGAACTAACTGTTGTTATCCTAGCTCCAAGGGAGACACAATGGCTGGGATCTGTGTTGCACGCCTATCCCACCCAGCAAGGTGAGTGCACAAAGCTCATCCGGACCAGACAAAAAGCAAGAGCTGCCTCCCTCAAAAAGAAATGAAAAGAAATAAATCACTGCAAATTAACATTTTTAACACTATACATCATAGTTATGGTTGAATACAGTAACAGAGGAAAATTAAATGAAATAAAGCTAAAATGCCCTGGATATGACTCCTTGGAGATTTCTATGAAAAAAAATGACCACAAAGGGGGACTCAGTAACCCAACAAATGGGCAAACACACGGAAGAGACATATCTTGAAAGAATACAATCAGGAAGAAGTCTTCAAAAATTCCTTGCCCTTAGAGAAATACAAACCAAACATGAGAACTTCTTCAACATCAGTCAGAATTGGCAATCACTCACAACACAAACAACAACAAATGGTAAGGAAACAGAAATCAGTACAAGCACTATGGAAACTGATACGGAGGTTCCTCAAAAACCTAAAAATACATTTACCACACAATACAGTGATAACATTTTGGGTCATGTATCTGAAAGAATGTAAATCAGGATATGATAGAAGCACAAGCAAACACACAATCTTTGTAGCACTGTTTAAAATAGCCAACATATGGAAACAGTTGACCCAAAACTGTCAAATGAATTGATAAACGGGGTATAGCTACATAATATGTATTATTCATCCATAAAGATGAACTTATATTGTTTTCAGGCCAGGTTCACAAGGGAAAAATCACATGTTTCCTCTCATATGTACAAAAACATATTTAAAAGGATACATGGGATCATATACAAAAATACAGGAGTATCTTCATTATTATGGGAATGTTTTATTAGATGAGAAGGAAATGAGGAAAAGAGAATGATAGATGTTGAAAACTACTGAAATAGAATGTATCTGTGAATGGAGACAGTATCACAATCTTACTAATGAAAATGCTGCTGAATAATACCAGATACAGGGAGAGTAAGAAAACATGGGTCCATCTAATTCAAGAATACTAGGTGTAGGTTTGAAACACCCTGATGAAGGATGTAGCTTCTACAAATAGATTTAGCTTGGGACCCTGCCATAATGCGATTGGGGATATATCTCAAGGAATCTAATGAATATACAGGAAAACCCATGCATACCATGTTTATTTCAATTCGATTACCACAAGCATATGATGGATTCAGCTAAAGTGTCTAGGAACTAAAGATTAAATAAAGAATTGTAGTACATATATACAATGGAATATGACTCCGTTATTTTTTCTCTCATATATTTTATTGTAATTAATATAAGAGTTACATTATATTCACCAGATAGAAGGTACATTACTTCATATATATTCATACACTTTTTCATGTCATGGTCCCCATTCCACTCACCCCTCCCACTACACAACTTGATTTCCCCTCTTCCCTCTCCTATTTCAAATAAGCAATGAAGCACATATAAAATATATCAGATAACAAGGTGAAATATTGTAATAATATGAGATAACCAAGGGACAGTAAAAGAGATGAGAGATAACATGGTACGTTAAGGACAGCAATCACTCATTATATGGCTTTTGTTTCTTTATCCTGGACGTCCTTACATTTAGCGTCATACTATATGGCCTTACGAATCTAGGATTTGGTTCTATTGTGAATCTCTGCTAGGAGAGCCCAAGGTTTCTACTGATTATGACAAATGAGGGAAATCATTGACCCTGTGTTCCTTTGAGTCTGGCTTACTCCACTTAATATGGTTTCTTCCAAAGTTTTCCATTTCCTTACAAATGGGCGGTGTCATTCTTTCTGACAGCAGCATAGAATTCCATTGTGTACAAATACCACATCTTGTTGATCCACTCATCAACTGAGGGACATCTGGATTGGTTCCATATCTTTGTTATGGTAAACAGTGCTGCAATGAACATTGTTGTGCTGGTGGATTTAGTATGTCCTTGTTTCTGCATGATTGGGTAAATGGCAAGTAGTGGAATTGCTGGGTCATAGGGGAGTTCTATATTTAGACTTTTGAGGGACTGCCTTGCTTTCCATAGTGGTTGAATGAGTTTGTACTCCCACCAATAGTGTAGTAATGATCCCTCCTTGTCCATATCCCCTCCAGCATCTGCAGGTAATAGATTTTTTGATCCTGGCCATTCTAACTGGAGTGAGGTGGAATCTTAGAGTTGTTTTGATCTGCATTTCTTTTATGACTAGAGATGTCGAGCATTTCTTCATGTGTCTATAGGCCATTCTTATTTCTTCTTCAGAGAAGTCTCTCTTTAAGTCTTTGGCCCATCTTTTAATGGGATGGTTTTTTCTTTGGAGATTACTTTTGGAGTGATTCAATTTTTTGAGCTGTTCATATATTTTAGATATGAGGCCTTTGTCTATTCTATGGTTAGTGAAGATCTTCTCCCACTCTGTAGGCTTTCTAGTTAATTTGCTAGCTATGTCCTTTGCCATACAGAAGTTCTGCAGTTTAATGCAGTCCCAATTATCCAGTGTTTCTTGGTCCTTATTAAGAAAGTTTCAACCTGTGCCAAGGAGAGCTAGAGTATCTCCAATTCCTTCTTGTAAAGTTTTCAGTGTATCAGCCTTTACTTCGAGGTCTTTGGTCCATTTGGAATTAATCCTAGTGCAAGGTGAAAAAGAAGGATCCAACTTTAGTTTTCTGCAGGTGCTGAACCAGTTCTGCCAGCAACATTTGTTGAAGAGGCTTTCTTTCTTCCATTTTATTTTTTTGGCTCCCTTATCAAAGATTAGGTGACCATAGGTCTGTGGGTTAATGTCTGGGTCCTCAGTTCCATGCCGTCTTCCGTAAATCCTCAGTAATTTTTTTTAAATACCCTAACATCCTGTGATTTACAGTAAAGTGGACAGTCCTGGAGACGATCATGTGATTGAGATGAACCAAGCTCAAAAAGAAAATATCACATTTTCAATTATTGCTGTTATCCAAACTTTAAAGGCATACCAGTACATGTATATTATATATATATATGCCTTTACACACACATATACTCAGAAACACCAACATGGAGGCTAAATATAATCAAACTATAGTAAATAAAAAGGCTGTTAATGAACAGAGGAATGGGAGATGGAAAGAGAAATAGGATGAGATTCTTCCTATTAAAATGCAGTGTATACACATGGCAAATATTATGGATATACTGCTTTATGTAGTAAATATACACTAAAAATTAAGCTCTTCAATTAATACCAGCCTTTATTAAAACAATACCTAGCAGGAAACCTAAATAATAACTAGAGGGGCATATTCTATCAATCCTTCAAAAAATGGATAAAGGCATTAAAACATGGAAAACTGAATTGTCGGAATTTATATTAATAGGACTTCATCATTATAATTAAGGGATAGTTACAGTAAAGCCTTAACATGTATCATTATTTCATGGTAATTATTTACTAATATCAGTTTTAAACCTTTCTGAAAGTAATCTTCACATCTCTGGAAAATTTCACCCAAACTTCACAGTGATTTTTTCCTGAAATCATCATAGCAATAAATCATTAAATTCATAGGGAAACATAAAATATCCCAGGTAGTAAAAATAATCCTGGGTAAAAAGATCAAAACACTAAAGGTTTTATACTACCAGACTTTAAAAAAGATTGTAAAGCTACATGGATAAAAACAACATGGTCCTTAGAAAACTAAGAAAACAAAATAGAAGACTCAAAATTAAATGCACACAGCCATCCTCATACAATTATTGGAAAAAGGAATCAAAAGTATGGTTTAACAATTTTGAACAACTGCTTATCTACATGTAGAAGAGTGAACCTACAATCATAGTCTCTCTATACAGTTCAAAAATCAACTCAAAATGGATCAAAGCTATTTATATTAAGATTGGAAACTTTGACATCACTACAGAACAACACAGGGTGGCAGTGAACAAGAGAGACAGGAAATTATCTCCTGGATAGGACTCAAGAAAATAAGAACAAGAATTAGTTGACAAATAGGATTCCAATCAATTAAAAAGTCTCTGCACATCAAATGACACCATAAATTCATGCAACAATTTACACAATAGGAGAAAATCTTGGTCCTCTATAAAACACATAAGGGTTAATATGAAGAATACACAATTCTACAAACAAAAACCAATTAATAAATTAGCAAATGACTTCTTCAGGTTGCAGAAGTATAAACAGTTTCCACCTCATTTGCAAAGTGACCCTGAGACTGCAATCTCACCACAGTGAGAATAGCAATTATTATAAAAGCAAACAACAAATGCTGATGATGAGGTTGTAAGAGTAGACATGGGGAAAATATCCTTTATACAATACACTACAGTGGGTGGGCATGTAATTTCATGTGTCCACTGTGGAAATCACATACATATAGGATGCTATAAATATATACATACTTGTATGTAAATATATAGACAAATATATATACACAAACTCACATATAAGTGTGTATGTATATATGTGTATGTATCAGTATATATGTGTGTATATACATAAATGTATTTATACATATATATTTATTTATTTATGTTGGCTAGTTCCATTAACCCTAGCTAATCAGTAGAGTGAAACCTGATAGATGACAGTTCCCCCCCCAGCCCTGGAGGAAAGACCATGGTACTTCATCTTCCAAAGTGACCAGCAACAAGCCATGCTGGAGTATGGTTTAAGTGGCTGAGTACCAGCAAGCAAGCCAAGAGAACAAACTCTAGGGCTTGACCTAAAATTCTCCTACTTAGGGGCACTTGGGATAGGCTAAAATAGAGCAACCTTATAATCCTGCTGTGTGACCTTTGCAAAAGAGTCAAAGGATTGATTAGACATAAAACTCAGATGCTGCTATATGACCTTTGGACATACATCTGGAGAAGTGTAAGTTGTTAAAACAGTTAAACATTTATAATACCCATTTTTATTGTAGTGCTCTTCCCAACAGTTAGGCTGTGCCTCAGCCAAGGTAAACAACAACCAATGAATGCGTAAAGAAAATGTAACACTCAGGCCCAGAGGATAGCCTAGGGGTAGTGTGCCTGCATAGTATGCACGAAGCCCAGTGTTACATTCCTTGGTACTACCTACACAAAAGCCCGAAAAAGCCAGAAGTGGTAGTACCCTAGCCCTGAGAAATCCCAAGGACAGTGCTCAGGCCTTGAGTTCAAGTGCTAGGATTGGCAAAAGGAAAAAATGTAATACTTACAAGCAATGGAGTTTGATTCACATGAAGAAGAGTCAAGTATCATTGTCTCTAGGCAAATGAATGCAACTAGGATCATCATGTTGACTGACATAAACCAAGTTCAAGATGTCAAATAGCACAGGTTTCCATTCATGTGGAAACTAGATCTAAAGTAATGATAATAAACAATAGTAAAAATGGGATATGTGTAATAAAAAAACAAAACAAAGTGAAACAAAAACACAACAAAGGGAAACCTGCTGATTAAATAAGTCAGAGAGGGAGATGGAAACCAGGTATGAGGAAGATGATGTTTCATACAGACACTCACCTATATATGGAGAGAATCTGCTGAAACCTATTAAATCCTTTATGAACAAATGGGATAAAAAGGAATAGGACAGGAGAAACTCATTCAAAGTTCAATGTACATATATATAGGAATATCATAATTAAACCCCATGGTACTATTCATAAATGCTAATCAATTAATCATTACAAAATGATAAGTATGCAAACAAAATTAGTAATTCTCATTATACCAAAATGCTGAAACCAATGTCAATACCAAGGAAAATTGAAACAGTTAAGTCAATACGACCTATCCACTTCAGAATTTGTCCTAGTTATAGAAAGTAATGTGTAGGAAGAGTAGACATAAACATGACTTCTTATTTTCATAAAGACTGTTCATGAGCTTAATATAATGTCTGTATAGCTGTAATATTACACAGCCATACAAATTAAAAATGCAACAAAATGGGAGGCAATTTGAGAACATCTCATAGAACCCAGCAAACTAACTTCACAAAAATTAGGTCTTCATTCATATGCGGAATCAAAAACTAAAAGGAGTATATATTCATGTTTAGGCCTATATGGATAAATATACAGCAGGAATTTGACTAAAGGACTACCTAAGTATAAATGGAGAAGGGTGGGTAAAATAAAAGTAGTGGGTAAATATTGAAATAGCTAGTTTGATTGCAAAAATTCTGACAGAGCAAGGAAACCTGTTGAAAAAATTTGGGGAAAGTAATAAAGGAAGATTGATTACAATATATTGTATACCTGTACGAAAAAAAGGCAAACCAATTCTCCACCTTAAAATTAATATAAGCTAATACAAGATTATTTGTAACTTATGTGTCAATATGCACAGGAATGGTGAGAAAGGAATCTCTCAACATACTGAAAAAAGTTTTTCAGAATACTACAGATTCTCTATGCAATACTATTGAGGGGAAATAGAACCGAATGAATTTTTCCTCACAATGAAAACATTTGAAATACAGCTGGCTGTACCCAAAAACACAGACAATACTGAAGGCTGACAAGAGACATGGGGAAGAATTGGGAACAAGACTACAAGGTGATGCAACTGCTTTGGAAAATGCATGTAATGAGGCAGATCTTCACAGTGACCATAGGACTCAATACTCCTAATGTAAGCTGTGTACATACCCAAGAGAAATGAAAGCACTTATCCACAAATATTCACTGCTGTATTACTCAAACCACCCAAAAAGTAGTAACAACACAAATGAATGCTTGAAATATGCCATGTCTATGCGATGGGGTATTGACCATCCAAAAGAGTGCAGAATAGACATATAGATACATACTACAACCAGGAGGAACTTCCAAAGCATACTAAGAAAAACAATCCGTGAAAAGTCTGAAAAAGCAAATACACAGATACATTGGTAGTTGTTTATAGCTCTGATGGAGAGTCAGGAAAAGAACAGGAAATATGACTGCTATTAGTTATGGGGTTTCACTCTGGGTGATATGGAGTGATAGTTTCCTCACTCTGACAATGTAAAGAAAGAACATTAACCAGTATATATAAACATAACTACATAGACATAAAACTATGATGGGCAAAATACTCTATAGACATAATGTTTTATTATGTAGATTAATATTATCTATGCCATACAAAGACTCAGCTTAATTTTATTTATGTTCTAAAATCTATGAGCCAGTGACTGTATATTGAGATTCCCTTTGTTAAACATGACATTTGAAATAGGATGTAAAAATCAATGTTAAAAAAAGTGAAATGCAGGGTAGATGAATTAGCTTGCAGCGAACATGAAGAAAAATCCACTTTCCCTGTCGATTCTAAGGGTGGTAACTAGTTCCCATCTGATGGTGCAAGTGATGCATGCTAGGCTCTCCATGAGTGCCCAGTTTACTAATACCTGAGGTAGTGAAGACTGAATGCTCTGCTTCAACACACAGACCACTCCTGGACAACTACGATGGCCTCCAGAAATCCTGTTCCTGTCCCTCATGCATTCCCTCGTCCTTGAACCTGGCCTGCATCACCTCTTCTGCTTGCTTAATTCAGGACTCAGTATTAGCAACTGCATGGCCAGGGTCAAATCTTCTGGAAGCCAGTCCAGGCAGGCCACAGTCTGAATACAGGTGCTACAGGGAGACAATCTGGCATACTTGCTCTTCATCTGGGGAAGAAGAGGAGCTGGCCTCCATCCCTTCACTCACAGTCCTTCCTGCCCCTTCCCCATGTTTCCAGAACCCTGGGGCTTTGGGGCTGCAGCAATTTAGGCCAGGCCATGGAATAACTTCGGCAGGTCCGCCAGGCAAATCCCCCAGTCTGGCACTGCCTAGATGCCTCTTCTCTCACTGCAGGCGGCCCACTGGGTCAGGCAGGCACCAACTCCTAGGCCTGGAGAACAGCAAGTCTGGGCCTTTGGCCCCACCACTCGGCCAGCCCGGCAGCCCCTGTAGGATGGAGGTTCCACGAGCAGCGGTCACCTCTTCTGCAGTCTGGGCTCTGACATCCCAAGTGGACCTGCGGGCCGGGCCTCCCCCACAGGCCGCTGCTGGGTGCTCCTGGGCTCCAGGCCGCTTCAAAACTGCCGGCAGGACAGGTGACCCGGGCTGCCGGGAAACCCGAGGGTGAAAAGGAGTCCTGCCACTCCTTCCCCAGGAAGGCCATGGGGACAGAACTTAGTCCCCTAGGTGCAGCTGGAGGAAATGGCCGTCAAGACGGGGATGTGAATGTTCCCAGTGTCCCAGCATCCAGCTGAGGCTGCATCGGTGACATCCTGGTTGAGGCTCCGCCCTTGCCCAAGTCCACGTCCAATCCAGGTCCTGTCTTCAGGTAGGCCCGCCCCCAGAGCAAGTCCACGTCCAGTCCAGGTCCTGTCTTCAGGTAGACCCGCCCCCAGAGCAAATTCACGTCCAATACAGGTCCTGTCTTCAGTTAGACCCGCCCCCAGAGCAAGTCCACGTCCAGTCCAGGTCCTGTCTTCAGGTAGACCCGCCCCAGAGCAAGTCCACGTCCAGTCCAGGTCCTGTCTTCAGGTAGACCCGCCCCAGAGCAAGTCCACGTCCAGTCCAGGTCCTGTCTTCAGGTAGACCCGCCCCCAGAGCAAGTTCACGTCCAATACAGGTCCTGTCTTCATGTAGACCCGCCCCAGAGCAAGTCCACGTCCAGTCCAGGTCCTGTCTTCAGGTAGACCCGCCCCAGAGCAAGTCCACGTCCAGTCCAGGTCCTGTCTTCAGGTAGACCCGCCCCAGAGCAAGTCCACGTCCAGTCCAGGTCCTGTCTTCAGGTAGACCCGCCCCCAGAGCAAGTTCACGTCCAATACAGGTCCTGTCTTCAGGTAGACCCGCCCCAGAGCAAGTCCATGTCCAGTCCAGGTCCTGTCTTCAGGTAGACCCGCCCCAGAGCAAGTCCACGTCCAGTCCCGGTCCTGTCTTCAGGTAGACCCGCCCCAGAGCAAGTCCACGTCCAGTCCAGGTCCTGTCTTCCTGTAGACCCGCCCCAGAGCAAGTCCACGTCCAGTCCAGGTCCTGTCTTCCTGTAACCCCCATCCCCCCAGAGCAAGTCCACGTCCAATCCAGGTCCTATCTCCTGGTAGCTCCCCCCTAGGCCCCAGCAGAAGCCCACGCTCACTTATCGGTCCTGCCTCTCTCATAGACCCCTGGCCCCCAGTGTGTGAGCAGCAAGGCCTGGTGGTCCACAGGACAACTGAAGGCCCAGGAGGGTAACTTTCTTTCCTAAGTCCTGGCTGGTGTAACTCTCCTCCTGACAAGAGCCTGAGCGGCTCAGGAGCATCCCTTCGTCCCATGCCTGGTCCCTTATTGGTGCATCTTCTGGACTGCTGGCCAGATGGCTTTGACTGGCTACCTCGGGGGTTCCTCACTGGTGATACCTGGGACCCCAGGAATGACTGGCAGCTCCCTGTGGTGAGTTTTGGCCACAGGTGATTTTTCTGTCACTGCATAGGGAATTTGCAGCCCTAGATGATCCTGGTTCCTCCCTGGGTGCTGAAGAGCTTGCCACCAGCCCTCCCCAGGACACGCAGCCAATGCTGGGAGTGGTGGGTTTCAAGGTGGAGCAGCACCTCCTCCCCCCAGACATGTCTCCCTCAGATGGTCTTGTGACCCACTTCCCCCATCCTCCCCTCTGCCTATCAGTGTTTCCCTCTCCATTTGGATTTGAGTCTCCTGAAATATTCATCCTTTCTTGAACACATCTGGGTTTTACTAGCACCAGAAGTAAGCAAGGCTTTTGTGTTCAACAGGGTGCAGCCCTGGAGTCATCCCTACCGATGGCTCTGATTCCCATGGGAAGAGTATTTGTAAATTCACTCTAGGGTGTGTTGCTGGGTGGACTCAGATGCTCAGAGTAATTCAATTCTAGGTAAAATTGTTCTGTTATCTACTATTTCTCTCCCTTTTTTCTGTTTTCAATTTCTTCATCTCTTCTTTCCACCCCCTGCTTCTGCTCCTCCCCTCCCCTCTTCTGTCCTGCTCCTCCCCCTAGCTCTCTTACCCCCTCCTATACACCAGAACTTGTAGTTTTTCTTTCTCTTTCTTTTTCTCTTATCTGGTGATCTACCTCTAGAATCACACCTCATCTTGTAAATTTCAGTGCTTATTTCCAAAGAAATATTTCTAATATCATTCCTCCAGCTCGCTTCAAAGCATGATCCTCATATCTCAGCCTCCTGAATATTTAGGATTACAGGTGTAAAACTCTGGTGCCAGACTCTATTCTCTTCTTGCAACATTTAATCATCATCTGTTGCATATACAAAGACAAGAGCAAAACTGCCTTGGATACTTCATTCCCTTTCCATCTTCTACTTTAGTTCCCTTTTTTATTTACTATGTGGAAGAACAGAATATTAAAGCTAAATTAAACTAGTGGATAAAATGCAGAAATCAGGGAAGGAAAGAAGAAAGGAAGGAAGGAAGAGAGGGAGGGAAGGAGGAAGGAAAGGGAAACAATGAGTGGTTCTTACTTTTCTTTGTCACAGTCTTCTTTACACACATTGGAATTGAACATTTAGGAACTACCAAAATTTTCTTTACCTCTGTTATGGTGCTTAATACATGTTGTAAATTTAAAGATGACTTAATGCTAACAATAAATTATTTACAACCAATATTAGTAACATTTAATCACAATATGAATTAATAATTTAATAATAACAACTAACAGTGTACTAAGTTCCATTTCCCTTCCATTCCTTAGTATTTGTTGCCACTCATATTCTTGAATTTGGCCAATCTTACTGGAGTGAAATGCAATGTTAGTGTTGGATTGATTTTCATTTCCTTTATGACTGGAGATGTTTAGCATTTACTCATTGTGTAATCTGTGGGCTGTCTTTTGACTTACCATGTTTGTAGCCTTGCTCAGTGTATCCAGGCCCTCTGAGGGAAGAAAGTGTGAGCAGGAGGTGTGAAGAGGGGTCAGACTAGTCATGCTGGCCCATGCTGGGCAGCCCACTCTCACTTACCTGACTCCTCTGTCTGCAGGGTGAGGACATGGGGATATGGAGTCCCAGGCAGATGCTTCCTGGAAACAACTGCATGCAGAGGGTTTATGGTAGCTCTGGAAAGTGCCTGACAGTGTATGAGTCAAGTTGTCCACTTTACTAAGATGAGATCAATCATGCTTTTCCTTCCCCAAATCAGGCTTAGAAGTTACTGGTTCAAGGCTAGGTTCATTTCCCCAAAGCAGAGTTTTCTTCACTCACTGTCTTGCTTGGGAACTCCCAGGATCTTCCTGTTGTTGCCCCAAGGCATCCCCTCCTCTGTGACCTCGATGGCCCTGTCCATTGATGAAGAATCAATCCATCAATCAGGTAACTAGCTATGATCACAGTCTGTTCATCTTCCACACTACGTAGCTTTGATGCCCACCCAGGCTGCCCAGCAGTATATGGCCTCCCCAACCCTGTTGTTCTTGTTCTTCTGTTCTTGATGGTCAGGGCTCACATACAGTTCTTCAGGTTCCTTCCTTTCGTTACTAGTTGGCTGCAGACTGCTCCTGTGAGTCCCAGCTTATGCCTCTAAACCACTTGTATTCCTAATTTTTAACCCTCCACCCTTTGGCATGGTAGACAAGGATTCTAATAGGAAGTCACACAACAGCCCTCCCACCCGCCCCACCCCTGCCTCACCTTTACATCTATAAACCCATAGTTCAGTGGTTGCTAGTGACTCTCACCTGTAACCCTAGCTACTCAGGAAGATGAAATTTAGGATTATTGTATGAAGCCCATCCTGGAAAGAGGATTACAAGACTGTTATTTCCAATTAATTATCTCCCCTGCCCACCCCCAAAAGAAACAATCCTTGAGCTGTAGCTAAAGTTGCAGAGTACTAGACCAAAAAAATACTCAGGGGGCTTGCCTAGGCTGTGAGTTCAAACCCTCCAACACAAGTACACACACACACACACACACACACACACACACAAACACACACACAGAGTTTTCTGAATCCCTGAGCAGGCTGGAAGCAGCGTGCACAATAGTTCATGGGCTGGACCAGGAATTTGGCCTAGTGGTAGAGTGCTTGCCTAGCATGCACGAAGATCTGGATTCAATTCCTCAGTACCACATACATAGTAAAAAGCTGGAAGTGGTGCTAAGGCTCAAGTGGTAGAGCTCTAGCCTTGAGAAAGTCTAAGAACAAGGACTTGGGCCCTGAGCTCAAGGCCAGGACTGGCAAAAAAAAAAAAAAAATAGTTCATGGGCACATCACCATCTGGTGGCTATGTAAGGTAATTGCAGGGGAGCCTGAAATGTTTTAGCAATTATGGCCTACTGTGGCTTCTGAGGGATTTACTGGGACCCATGACCGAGTACTTTATTATTTTTGTTCTTTTTGAAAGTTCTGTAGCTTGAACTCAAGATCTAGGGACCGTCCTTGGACACATTTTGCTCATGTCTACTGCTCTGCCATTGAGCTACAGTACCACTTCTGGCTTTTTTACGTGTATGTGGTACAGAGGGACTGAATATGGACTATCTGTATTTTAGGCAAATACTCTACCACTAGTCCACACTACCAACCCCAGAGTATTTTCTTAAGCAATAATAACATTTTAGCCATGACTAAATGATGCATTTCTTTCTTTTTACCCTTCCCCACACCATCCCCTCAGTGTCGACTATTTACTACGTACTTGCTGGCTATTTGGTTTCCCATTTCAACTCAGCTACCCAATTGTGATGATTTTTAGGCAAAATTTCCTTCTATGAGAGTCCAACAGACTGGGCAGAGCTACCCAAACCATTACATCTACTAAAGAGTCATGAGGTAGAGACAGAGAAAGGACATACAGCCATTTGGCATGATCTCATTGAGAAAATGAGATAAAATGACCCCAAATAAATCTTCCAGAAGCTGACATAAACTAATTATGATTTCTACAAAAGGAAGGTAAAGTACTAAGATATATGTATTTGAGAAAACATAAACCCTGATCAGGTCAATGGGCTGTCTGATCATTAACTCAGTTGTGGCTCTCTGGAGGTTTGGGGACAGTGTGAAATAGTGACTCTATCTTGAGAGCTTTGTCTATTACAGGCCCCTCAATTGCCATCTCAGTACCCAACAAAAACAGTGGTGGGGAGAAGGAGCTACAGATGGATCTCAAGTGGCAGTGCACATACCAAACACGCTCAAGGCCATGGGTACACTACTGTGGACCATCCACTATGGAAAGATGTACGATTTCTTCCATAATTACTTCCAGATTCTTTTTTCATATATGTGCTGAATTTCTTAATGGTGAAAACAGCTTGTTTGCAGCCACTGTCACTTCCTCCACTAGACATGATCATTGTTGTGTTAACTTGTCATTTGTGTTTAATCATTTTGGAATATGATAAGAATATACAGGATGCATAACAGCCCATAAATATCTGCATGAAATTTTTTCAGATGTCAAAATGAAATAAGGAGACTGGGTCTCCACACCATCACCTTGTTCTCTCATCCATCCTGGCACCAAGCTGGGTGATAAGGGCTTTTCATCCAGCTACAAAACCTTCAAAGTGAAACAAGCCATTTTTAGGAGAGCTTGTCTTCAGAGAATATGGAGATGTCATGCTGTTTGGCTTTAGGGAAGATTGGCTCCAGAGAATGACTGCTCCTCACCCAAATCATGTGTTTTTTTGTCTTTAAAAGCTTTGTGCAAGCTCTATGCTAGGCTGCAGGTCTTTGAACAGAAGTCTCCCTGCAGTCACTGGCTCTCCAATAAAGACTCCCAGTTCTGCCTCTCAAAATCTGGCTTCTCTGTTTTTCACTGACTGAGTTCTCATACAACAAAAATAAATGGAAAACAATTGAAAAGGACAAAAGATAATTGCTTATGGTCTGTTGTGAAATCAACTACTAACAAACACAATGCTTAGTAAGATTGCCACAATGGATATATGGAAGTCACAAGCCACTGAAGTGAGAAGGCCCTAAGAAACAAAGGAGCAAACAAACCCAGGATCAACACTTAATACCAAAGAATTCTCCTACTCTGACTGCCCCATTTGATGAGGGTCCTGCTTCTATCCTTCAGCTCCTTTTCCCTATCAGATAGGCAGGTCAGACAGGAAGCATTAGCACAGCAAAGAGTGAGAAGAGGGAACATGGAAGCAGAATTTTAGATGTGGAGTAAGGACATAAGTTCCTACAAAGTATGTTAGCTTTAAAATGGGTTAAACAAGAGGACATTTAACATTGGGTTGGTTAACCAGGAAAGAAATTTTCATCAATGTAGCATAAAACTTTGCTTTTGTAGAGTCTCATGTCTATGAAAAAACAGGAAATATCCTTCTTCATAAGCACCATTTAAAATGGTGCTTAGATAAATTGAAGTAAAAGTGTGTGAAAAAAGTAAGTCGAATGAATTTACATGGTATTTGACTATAATTTCATTCTTTAGCATGGATAATGAGGACAATTATGTGAACAACAACTATGTCAAGAAAAACCGTTGATTATAGTTTTGTGACTGGGTATTCTAGTGAAATCACATTCTCAAAGAAATTATAATGGGTGTGTGTTGTGTGCGTGTGTGTGCATGCATGCACACTGCTTTTATGGCATTATGCCCCATGACTCTGTATTCCTTGCTAATGCTTGAAGTCTTGAACTGTGCTTTTCCCGTCCAGCATTATGCTGGTGAGTTGGAAATGGCTATCAATAACAGTAAAGCCTTATATTCAATCTTGAAAATTAGCAACAGTAGACTATGTGGAAAGACAATTGCTCCTGTTCTCTTTGGAAGTCAAGTAGGAGGAGCTACAAGGTCAAATGCAGATGGCCACAGTACATGTATGCAGCTCAAACTTACTGGAGGGAATGGAAACAAACTTCACATACAGAGTAGCTAATGAAGCCTGAATCAGTTTTCTGTACCCCACAACTC
Organism: Megascapheus bottae; assembly: GCF_031878675.1. Classification (NCBI taxonomy): domain Eukaryota; kingdom Metazoa; phylum Chordata; class Mammalia; order Rodentia; family Geomyidae; genus Megascapheus; species Megascapheus bottae. The sequence goes on along the minus strand of NW_028327439.1, from coordinate 22,537 downwards.
TGTTATATTGAAAGGCCCACCACCATATCGGATGGGAATTCTGCAGATCCTTTATCAATCAGATAGGCTGGACAGAGAGCCAACAGTGGTGCCAGCAGGGAGGAACAGAAGCATCATGGAAGCACAGATGCAGATGATAAATGAGCTTTGTATCCCACATAGCAAGTGAACTAGAAAATAAGCCACAAAACCACAGGAAACATTAGTGTATAGTCATAAGGAAAGAACTGTTCATCAACCTTTCTTCTAGTTTTTTAGCTATATTATGCTTTTTGACTGTTGCAAATTAAGGTAGTGATCTGATTGTATCATTGGCATTTCTTCCTTTTTTTAATTTTAATTTTTATTTTTTTATTGCAATTAGTAAAAGGGTTACATGATATTTGCCAGATAGAAGGTGCATTAATTCACATACATTGATACCCTTTCACATGTCTTGGTACCCGTATCCCTCCCCCCCACACCCGCCACCCGTCTTGGTTTTCCCCCCTTCCCTATCAAATTTCAAATATCCAAATACAAATAAATTCAATATATCAGATAACAAAGTGAGATACTGTAGCATATTGGTATAGTATCTCACTTTGTTATCTGGTTTATTGAATTTATTTGTATTTGGATATCATTGGCATTTCTATGTGACCTTAGCCACATGTCACTGATTGCTGCTAAGGAAAGATTCAGAATTACTCCAACTTTTTGTTTCAGAATTATCTGATTAGTTCAAATAAGTTGCCTTACTTCTACTTCATTATTTTGTGGAAGCTGCTTTAAAACATTAAGGGCTATTGCATCTGACCAACCTCATCTCGATAGCATTAACCAACCCCCACTCCACTCCTGTCTCTCAGGCATACTGCCCATACTCCCATGTATTGTACCTCTTGGAAAACAACTTGTAACTTCCATATTGAAGTGAGTGTGCTGCTGAGTATTATTTTCTTCATTAACTTCAAGAAAGTTCAAATTTCCCTGTTGATTTCTAAACATCGTGTTCCCTAGCCGGATCTCATGAATTATATATCAAAACATGTTTTGGGCACCAGTGTGGAAATGAGCTGAGTAGGAAGACATGGTTGAATCTCATTTTTAACACAGGCCTGTGTGACTTCTCTGTATGTTCAAACATCTAGAGAATCCCATCAGAGTTCTGAGCCAAGGCTCACTGGTGGAAATGGCTACTTTAACAACTGGGACAGATAACATATTTCTCTAGGTGTTCCAATAAATATTTTGCTTCTGTAATTTTTAATCTTGGTGTAGAAATATTCAAACACTGGATAAACAGCAAAACCATCATCAGTGTACTCTCACACACCCAGCAGTGGCTGGCATGTGTCACAGTCTGCGCATTTCCAGGTGTGCATACACGGAAACTTACCGGGTTTGTATCATAAGGTGGGATGAAATGGTTACATGACATCTATAGATGAGAGAAGAACAGTAAGCACAGAATCCAAATAGGAGAAACACATTGATAACTTACACTCCCCATACTTTGCCGGAGCCAGCCAGTCAAGGGTCCTCGAAGAGTAGGGCTGAGAGGTTAAAAGGAAAATAAGACAGAGACAGAGGGGTTTGGGAGGGCCAGAGCAATTGCTGCATCTGACAACTTTATTAAACAGCTTGTCTATTTTATACCTTAGTACAAGTGAACAGAAAGCAATTGCTTATGTTGGCAATCAAGCTACAGTTCCATACTTGAATAATAACAAGAATTCTCAGAAGACTTATTGTTTGTATAAAGAATCATCCAGTCTCAACTATCAAGTTATTTTCAGCAAATCTATCTCCTGGAGGGAGAGGGTAACCAAACAAGTCTGGGAATACTATCAAAGCACACTGTCATGACCCATGAGAATTTAGGCAAAAAGGTCACTCCACCCTTGCATGAAGGCAGGCAGATTGTACTCTTCACCCTTTGTCCTCAATATAGGCCTTTCGAGTATAACTCTGTTAGACCCCAGACTCATATTGGTTTCCCACAATACCTAACATAGAAGTTATTAATATTCACTTATCCAGCAGGCATTCTAGTGATGGCAAGACAGTGAGAATTTAAAGACAAAGGTATAGAGCTCACAAGTGTGGCACAGGAAGTTTGACCTGTAGCATAGTAAAATCCAATTATTTGCTTAGAACTTAAATGAAATCTACCATCACACCCAAAAGACTTACAGCAATAAATGTTATTTAAAAAAATTAATGTGAAAGTGTTGTCAAGAAAATTACAATTTAGAGATTTTGTGTTTGCACCTAGGATTCTCCTGGTAGAGGATTACAATCGCATAAAACCTAGATACATAAGGCCATATAGGATGAGGCTAAATGAAAGGATCTCCAGAATATGGAAACAAGAGCTTTATCTTGTGTGATTATTGTTCTTAATGTACTATGTTATTTCTCTTCTCTTTTGTTGCCCTTTGGTTAATCTCATATCGTTACAATATCTGACTTTGTTGTCAGGTATAATGTACATACGTTTATTTGTTTATTTGAAATAAGAAATGGAAGGGGATAAAACAAGATGATCGGGTGGGGAAGGGGAATGAGGACAACACATGAGGAGTATCAGTGTGTGAGAAGTCATGTGCCTACTATCTGGCAAATATAACTGTAAACCCACTATATATTACAATAACAAAACCACATAGAAAAAGATTTTGTGTTTGAACAAAGGACACAATTTTATTCATGAAACAGAGTTCATTTTTAAAGTTTACAGGTCCATAAAATTATCTGCTCACATTCAGTTGTAAGCATATGAGCTCAAGCATGGAGGATAAGCTTGAGATGGTGCAGGACAATCAGGTTTTGTGAGGTGAAATCACGCAGGTGGTGAGCATGGCCAGTGATGTGTCTAGACAGCAGTGTTCATTTCCAAACCAGTTCAGATGCTGCTTCCACAGAAACTTAAAATATGCTAATTTCCATATCCTTATGGAGTCAAGTTACACAAAACATAACTTTTCTCATCGTACCTTTGTGCCTATTTTAGCACTATTCAAAAGAGTTGAAGCTGGACACCAGTGGCTCTCGCCTGCAATCTTCACTAGTCAGGAGACGAGATCTGAGGATCACAGTTCAAAGTAGCATAGGCAGGAAATACATGGCACAGTACTCTCCAATTCATCACCAGAAAAACGGAAGTGGCATTGAAGCTCAAAGTGTTAGAGCCCTAGCCTTGAGCTGAAGAGCTCAGGGAAAGAGCCCAGGCCCAGAGTTCAGGTCTCACAACAACAACAATAAAAATGTTGAAACACAGGAATCAAAACTATTGCCTACTCATCAATGAGTATATACAAAACTGCTATATGTGGACAAAATGAGGAATGAGTCTGCTCTAAAAATGGAGTGAAATCATTATGAGGACAATGGACAGGAGAACTCATCATGCTAAGCCAAATACATCACACTGAGAGCCAAATGTCACATTTTCTCTCCATTTTGTGAATCTAGACTTTAAAGATGAATAATAGGAATGTACAAGAGGACCTTTTGCAGTAAGGGCAGCAGTGGGGAGTGAGGACATGACAAGAGAAGGTATGGGACATGTATAAAATGCTCTTCAGTATACTATCTGATAAACATTAATAAAGTCAGAGCAACTGTTGAAATTATCCCACGAATAGAGAACACAAGTATGGAGGATACTGGAAGCCCCACTGTGAACAAAAAAGACATAACAATAACAAACAAACATAAACAGCTGGCCAGGCACCATGGCTCGTGCCTGTAATCTTAGCTACTCAGGAAGTTGAGATCTGAGGATCACGGTTCAAAACCAGCTCAGGCTCTAAAGTCAATGAGACTCTTATCTCAAATTAACGACTACAAAATCAGAAGTGGCGCTGGGGCTCCAGGGTAGGGCAAGAGCTTTAGCTTTGAGCTGAAAGGGCTCAGGGACAACACCCAGTCCCATGACCAAAAAAAAAAAAAACCTGTAGCAATTCAGAATGAGACCTAGAGGTTTTAAAAAATGCCAAGATCTCCAATTCTTTTATGAACACGGAATGGTAGCAATCTTAACTCAATACATACAAGGCAGTCAAAAAGTCAGGATGTCAAAAACTGAAGAATAATCATTCAAATACCGCAAGCCAGTGGAAAACATTGACGCAACTGACCCTGCTCAGGTACTGGTCCAGGCTCTCAACTGAAGTGTATGCATTGAGGAAGAAGTCACATGGTTTTCTCCAGGAGAGAAACTTCCCTTCAGTTCTGCATCACGTGGAAGTTTTTCTGTAGAATAGCCCTCACTGCTAGGCCTTGTGACAGGAGTAAGGAAATTCCTTCAATGGCCTCCTTCATGCTGTCCAGAGTCCTGTGAGGTTTGCCAAGGACAAATACCAGCATTTCATTAGTCAATAAAGAACTCCAAAGGAACTTGCATTTCTGAGAACCAGATCAAAAGAATAAATGAAAAATTCCTTTGCATCCATAGTGTTATTAATATTGGAAATATGTCATAACACGGCTGAGTGCTGAGGAGCTGTGAATGAAGATTCTTTCTATGAGTATTTTTGAGATATTGATCAAACTCATGTTTTAATTTTATAATCCTATACATAAAAATATTTATTGAAAGTAAATAAATAGGAACATATAAAATTATTTATATACAGAATATTCTTTCTGGCAGCATCAACAAATAGCATATTCAAAATGCTTTGCTTTACAATGAGATCTCAGTATATTCTCCTTTTAGGAAGTCATTAAAATTATGATTTAAGAAATATGCCTTTGATCATTACATATATCAGTGGTAAACTAACTTGTCCCAAACTGTCAAACACTACATATAGATAGGCATTTACCTCAAAATGACAAAATTCTCCTTCCTGTTCTTCACACTGTAACTGTGATAACATATTCTTTGCTTTTTTTTTTGCTCCCTGTCTTGGCATCTCAACATATTTCCCAAGCATATTCTCATACATATTTTACATATGAATGAAGTGCATTCTGGCTGAAATAACCAACCTGAAAGAAAACAAGGGAAAAAGCTATGTCAGGTTGGGTTATTTTTTTATTATAAAGGAACACATATTTTCTCATCCACTCTCTGTCCAAGTGCATAAAGAGGTTCTACTTCATGAAACAACTACATGAAGATCTGTAGGTAGATGAGTTACATCCTTGTTCTGGGTTAGCTTAGAGACTAGGGCAATGGAAAGGTAGAAAAATGCCCACTATCGATTCACTAGATGCTGGAATAAAATGCATTTTCTCCTAGGAATTGACCTTCTTTAGGCACAGGAGTACTTTCCAGAAGAAAATAGCTACATTGATAGCTAAACACTAAAAAGGAAGCAGGAAGAGAGACTATGAACTGGCATTTATCCAGTCTACAATATTTACTGATGCTTCATGGCAGTCTGTTTCTACCTAAGGTGGAGTAAGCTGCACTGAGCTCTGTTTCTGTATGAAGCCAATCCAAAAATATTCAAGCAAACCACATTAAAGCACTTTGAAGACAACCTATTTGAGAGAATGAAGTCAGTGAATGCACAGACCAAGGAAAAGAAATTAGGGAGCTAGGTGGTGCATACTCCAAGTTCCCAAGATGCAATGGTGAGTGAAACAGGCTGATGGAAGCGAGGAGGATGAGTGTCACGTGACAGCGCACTGGAGAGTTCAGAGTGGTATGAGGGAAATCCAGGAGAGCTACACAGGACCCCCTTGCATATGTAACAGAGCAGTGGATCACGTGTGTTCAGAAAGGAGCCTGACATTGAGGAATAAAACACATGAAGAGATGACAGGAAACTACCTATTGTTCACACACTGCCAGGAAGTGATGTCTTTACAGAACAGAGGACATCAGAGATGCCTTGCTACAGCAGGGCAAAATTAACACTCCATAAATCCTGCCCTGAAATATCCAAAAATTTATAAAACCAAGAGAGGAAGAACCAACTTTCTTGTAAGTGACCTAATTATTGCCAAAAATAGGGCTGAAGAAATCTAATTGCACATTACAGATATAAAAGATTGAAATCATACAGAAGGTTGATGAGCATAGCAAATGTTAACCCATGTGTTAAACATCAGTGTTTTATCTGAGTAGTCCTAATTATAAGTCATTTGTTTTCCTCTGACATTTCTTACAAGTGAATAAAAGAAAGAAACCCCATGCCAATAGATATGCATGCCAGTAGTTCATCTCTTATAATCCTATTTACTCAAGAGGCTCAGAGGATCTTGGTTCATAGCTACCAGGGGTAGGTAAATATAGAAGAACTTTACCTTCAGTTAGTCATCAAAAAACTAGAAAGTAGAGGATCAAGTGGTACAGAGCCAGCCATAAGTAAACAACCAAGCAAGTTTTTGAGGATTGGATTTCAAGCCTTACTACACACACACACACACACACACACACACACACACACACACACACACACACACACACAGTGATCAAATTAGTGCCAGAAAGTATCCTCTCTAAGAAGGAATCTAGTAGACTGAAGAGACTCCTCTCTAGATTTCCCCCTAATTTCCTGAGTAAGCTGTGGGCTGTAAATTCCTGACAGAAGAACAAAGGCAAGAAACCAGGTGGAAATGTTACATTTTTATTGGCCTCTTGCATATGGCCAGCTTGTGCCTTATGGTCAAATTACTAAAAAAAAAACCCTGCTAACTGAAGGATCGGGGCTCTCAATTCTAACCTGCTGTGTGGCTGATGATTAGGAGCCCAGGCTCAAGCTTGCAATAAAAGACTCTCAGGTGTTTACATCAGATCCTAGCTACTCAGGAGGCTGAAATGTGAGGATCAAGGTTCAAAGCCAGCCCCAGCACAAAAGGACTTGAGACACTTTATCTTCAATTAATCTCTAGAAAGCGGGAAGTGGGGCTTGGCTCAAGAGTAGGGAAGCTGAAGAACTCAAGGACAACACCTAGGGAAGCTGAAGAACTCAAGGACAACACCTAGGGTAGGGTGGTAAACTTGAGCTGAAGAGCTCAGGGACAGTGCCCAGGCCGAGTTCAAGACCCATGACCCACCCCCCAAAAATTACAAGATGTGGTTTAACAGATGCCAGAGGAAATATTTTAAAAGTAGTTTTCACAGGTATTAAAACTCCATCTTGCACACTGAAGTCATCATACAGAGAAAATCAGAGCTTTTATATTTGTGTTTATTCTTTATTTAACTTAAACTACTATAGTTGAGTATCAAATACATATTTTAAGTACTAATATCTTCACTGGGCTAGAAATAAAATATGAAAACACTTTCTAGAAGAAAAATTGCTTATGTCTCAAAAGATGATATTGATATGATTAGAGGGATCCTAATACTGAATTAAGCAAAAGAAAAAGTATCATCAGCTGGGCTCTAGTGGCTCACAACTGTAATCTTAACTACTCAGGAGGCTGAGGTCTCAGAATCCCTGCTTGAAATCAGCTTAGGAATCAAAGTCTATGGGACTTATCTCCAACAAACCTCCAAAAAACTAGAAGTGGAGCTGTGGCTCAAATGGGAGAGTGCTAACCAAGAGCAAAAACATATAGGTGCCCAACTCTGAGTTAAAGCCATAGGATCATCACCAACAAGCAACACCAACAAGAAGAAAAACAAGTATTCTCCTAGATACAAAAGGACCCAAGAGGGTATTAATCTATTTATTAAGGAAAAGCTTTCTCTGGCAAGAAAGCAGTAAATCATGTGAGAGAGTTCAATAGAAATTTTCTTCTGTACATTAGCTTTATTTTTTTTCTTTTTTTAAATTTTTTATTGTAATTAATAAAAGGGTTACATGATATTTGCCAGATAGAAGGTGCATTAATTCACATACATTGATACCCTTTCACATGTCTTGGTACCCATTACCCTCCCCCCCACACCCCCCATCCGTCTTGGTTTTCCCCCCTTCCCTATCAAATTTCAAATAACCAAATACAAATAAATTCAATATATCAGATAACAAAGTGAGAGACTGTAACAATATGAGGTACCCAAGGGACAGCAAAGGAGATGAGAGACAACATAGTACATTAAGGACAACAATCATTCGTTATATGGCTTTTGTTTCAATATCCTGGAGGTCCTTTCAATTAGCTTCATACTATATGGCCTTACGTATCAAAATTTTGCTCTATTGCAGATCTCTGCTAGTAGAGCCCAAGGTTTCTACTGATTATGACGAATGAGGGAAACCATTGAGCCTAAGTTCCTTTGAGTCTGGCGCCTCACAGGGCCAGCGAGTGGCCGGAGGCCAGGGCGCCGCCGCCGCGCGGTCCCCTCGCCCCGCATCCCTCCGCAAAGCCAGCCCTGGCCTCGGGCTGACTGCCTGAGCGGCGCTGGGCTGCGCTGCTGGTGTTCGGGCTCCTGGTGGCTGGAGCCATGGACAGATGCGACCTGGTGCCCAGACACCTCCGCCGGCGACGGTCTACTGGCTAGGCCGGGGCGGCCACTTCTCTAGCGCCAGTGGTGGGCGATCGCCCGGCGCTGCTGACAGATCCCTGCAGGTCACTGAGTCCACCATGCTTCACAGAAGAAGACAGATTTAGTCTGGAAGCTCTTCAGACGATCCATAAACAAATGGATGATGACAAAGATGGTGGGATTGAAGTAGAGGAAAGCCATGAATTTATCAGAGAAGATAGGAAGTATAAAGATGCGACTAATACGCATAGCCATCTGCACAGAGAAGACAAGCCTATTACTGTTGAGGATTTGTGGAAGCGATGGAAAGCATCGGAAGTTCATAACTGGACCCTTGAAGATCCCCTTCAGTGGTTGATAGAATTTGTGGAACTCCCACAATATGAGAAGAATTTTAGAGACAATAATGTCAAAGGAACAACACTTCCCAGGATCGCAGTACATGAGCTTTCATTTATGATTTCTCAGTTGAAAATCAACGACCGGAGTCACAGACAGAAACTACAGCTCAAGGCCCTGGATGTGGTTTTATTTGGACCTCTGACGCGTCCACCCCATAACTGGATGAAGGATTTTATTCTCACAGTTTCTATTCTAATTGGTGTTGGAGGATGCTGGTTTGCTTATACACAGAATAAGACATCAAAAGAACATGTTGCAAAAATGATGAAAGACTTAGAGAGTCTACAAACTGCAGAACAAAGTCTTACAAGAGAGGCTTGAAAAGGCACAGGAAGAAAACAGAAATGTTGCTGTCGAGAAGCAAAATCTAGAGCGCAAAATGATGGATGAAATCAATTATGCCAAGGAGGAGGCCTGTTGGCTGCGAGAGCTCAGGGAAGGAGCTGAGTGTGAACTGAGCAGATGTCAGTATGCAGAGCAGGAATTGGAGCAGGTTCGCATGGCTCTAAAAAAGGCTGAAAAAGAATTTGAACTGCGAAGCAGCTGGTCTGTTCCAGATGCTCTTCAAAAATGGCTTCAGTTAACCCATGAAGTAGAAGTACAGTACTACAACATCAAAAGACAGAATGCTGAAATGCAGTTAGGTATCGCTAAGGATGAGGCAGAAAAAATTAAAAAGAAGAGAAGCACCGTCTTTGGGACGCTGCACGTTGCTCATAGCTCCTCCCTAGATGAAGTAGATCACAAGATTCTGGAAGCAAAGAAAGCTCTCTCAGAGTTGACAACTTGTTTACGAGAACGACTTTTTTGCTGGCAACAGATTGAGAAGATCTGTGGCTTTCAGATAGCCCATAACTCGGGACTCCCCAGCCTGACCTCTTCCCTTTATTCAGATCACAGCTGGGTAGTGCTGCCCCGAGTTTCCATTCCACCCTACCCAATTGCTGGAGGGGTTGATGACTTAGATGAAGACACACCCCCAATCCTGTCTCCATTTCCTGGGACTGTGGCTAAACCTGCTGGATCTTTAGCCCGAAGCAGCAGCTTGTGTCGCTCTCGCCCTAGCATTGTGCCCTCTTCATCACAGTCCCAGCGAGCCCAGCTTCCTCCACATGCTCCTCATCCAGCCCATCCTCGTCATCCTCACCGGCCTCAGCATCCCCAGCACTCATTGCCTTCCCCGGATCCAGACATCCTCTCAGTGTCAAGTTGCCCTGCACTCTATCGGAATGAAGAAGAGGAGGAGGCCATTTATTTCACTGCCGAAAAGCAATGGGAAGTGCCAGACACAGCTTCAGAATGTGACTCCTTGAACTCTTCCATTGGAAGGAAGCAGTCTCCTCCCCCCAGCCTCGAGATATACCAACCAGTGTCTCCTCGGAAGATATCCAGAGATGAGCTCTCCCTAGAGGATTCTTCCAGAGGAGATTCACCCGTGACGGCAGATCTCTCCCTGGGCTCTCCTGATTGTGTAGGTCTGACAGAAACAAAGAGTATGATCTTCAGTCCTGCAAGCAAAGTGTACAACGGCATCTTGGAGAAGTCCTGTAGCATGAACCAGCTCTCTAGTGGCATCCCGGTGCCTAAACCTCATCACACATCATGTTCCTCCACTGGCAACGAAAGCAAACCAGTTCAGGAAGCCCCAAGTGTTAGCAGGATAAGCAGCATCCCCCATGACCTTTGTCATAATGGAGAGAAAAGCAAAAAGCCATCAAAAATCAAAAGCCTTTTTAAGAAGAAGTCTAAGTGACCTACCTAGCTGTTTTGTTGGGATTCCATTTCAGTAGCACCTGTACACGTTTTTTTCCATCCATCTTCTACTCCATATTTTTGTTTTAATTTTAGGACTGCAATTAACTCCATTGGGGCTTTCGAAACTGGATGCCATAGTGGAATGTCCTGCAAGGCAACTGTCTACTGTCTGCTTATTTAAGTGACTACATAGCCAATTCATCAAGCCAATTACTGAAAAATCATTAAGAGATGAGACAGTTTAGAGTCATTTCCTGCCTATTTATTTCTGCATTTTTGATGGTGATGTATATACAATATTTTGTTGAAAGCCACTATGGACTTACAAGCTTTAATGGACTAGTAAGGCAGCATGGGCTTGCAAAAATTTCTTGTTTACCAGAGCATCTTCTTATCTTTCCACAGAGCTATTTACATGATGGACTATATAACTGAAAAGAAGTAAAACTAATTGCACTACTGTTTTCCAGACTGGAAAAAAAAATCTCTGCAAGTTAAACTGTATAGTTTGTAAAATGACTGTGGATAGGGGACTGTTTTCACTTTAAGATCAAAATGGGTTTTTAAGTAGAAAATAAGGTTTGTAATTGACTTGATTTCTGGAAACGAAAACCCATGCTTTTATTATGGGACGCTTCTTCAAAATGCATTTAATATAAAGGTTCGAGTCCTGCTGTAAAGATCATGTTTTGTTTTCCCCAGGGCTTTCACTGGGATTTACTGCATTTCAGACTGTATGATAAAAATATAAATAATTTAAGGAGAGAAACCTCTTGATTCCTTATGTGAATGGAAGAGCTAAAGCTTGATTGAAGGACTTAAAACATTCACAAGCTGAAACTGAGGTGGGGAGTGTGGGGATTCAGACCCTTGTTTACAGACTTTGAATAACTGCAAAGGACTTATGGTTTGTGAAAAATTTGTACTGTGGAAAAGATAATAAATTGGAGACAATATTGAAAAAAAAGAAGCAAGGTACACTGGGGGGAGAGGGGGAGCGGGGACTCACGCCTATAATTCTAGCTACTCAGGAGGCTGAGATCTGAGGATCAAGGTTCAAAGCCAGTGCGGGCACAAAAGGACCTAAGACTCTTGTTTCCAATTAACTTCTAGAAAACGTGAAGTGGGCCTTAGCTCAAGGGTAGGGAGGTAGCCTTGAACTGAAGAGCTCAGGGCCAGTGCCCAGGCCGAGCTCAAAACCCATGACCCCCCCCCACACACACACAAAAAGAAGCAATGTACCCACTACCTGATGAATGTCACTGTAAGCCCTCTGTACATCACTCCAACAATAAAAAAAATAATAAATGTTATAACAGAGGTGTCCTCAGGGTCCTGTGGAACACAGTGCAAATGAGGGCATGGGTCACCACCACCCTGAAAATAATCATCAGTGAATAACACATTAGATGGTTACACACACACACACACACACACACACACACACACACACACACACACAAACACATACACACACACACAATCAGACTTCCAGATGGAAGCCAGTGGTTCACATATGTACTGTTAGCTACTCAAGATGCTGAGATCTGAGGACCTCGGCTCAAATCCAGCCAGGGCAAGAAAGGCCATGAGACTTGTATCTCCACCAAACTACTAAGAAAATCTGGAAGTCGAGCTGTGGTTCAAGTGGTTGAGAGCCTTGAGCAAAACAACAAGCTCAAGGACAGAGCCTTGGCCCTGAGCTCAAGCCTCAGGACCAACACACAAAAACAAAAGTGTACTTTAGGAGAGGAGCGCTACAGTTCAGGGGCTCATTTACAGGAAGCAGCTCATCTTCTCTTCTCTCTTCCCGATGACATCCAGTGGTTGGCAGGATCTAGTTCACCCATCCTATGCTGTTCCCTCAGTGAAGAAGCCCCTAGACCTTAGCAGACTGGCCAGAGGCCCTGGCACTGGGGCTGTGCTGTCCCTGTCCCCTTCCTCTGGGCTTGCCCCCACGCTCTCGGACATGCCCACTCTGCACAGGGAACAGTGGGAGACAAGGCCTTGGGTTCCTAGACTGGTAACCTCCAAGCTGGCAGCTAAATGGATGCTCTTGGTAGCTTTAGGAGGACACTTCTCTCATTGCAAGGTAGGATCAGGCTGATTCCAGTTCCTCCGGGGCTGTTCATGGCTTCCGTGATTGTTTTCTTGCTTTCCTTCCCTCCTCTTCTTTCTTTCTTTTTCTTCTTTTTCTTTTCTTCTTCTTCTTCTTCTTCTTCTTCTTCTTCTTCTTCTTCTTCTTCTTCTTCTTCTTCTTCTTCTCCATCTCTCTCTCTCCCTCTCTCTCTCTCTCTCCACTCTCTCTCTCTCTCTCTCTCTCTCTCTCTCTCTCTCTCTCTCTCTCTCTCTCTCTCTCTCTCTTTGTCTCCCTCTCTCTCTCTCTTCATCCCTCCCACCCTCCCTCCCTCTCTTTCTGGCTGGCTTGTTTGCTTCCTCTTGCTTTCTTTCTCCCTCCCTCCCTTCTTTCCTTCCTTCCTTTCCTTCTATCTTTCTCCACTTTTTCTCTTCCTCCCCCCCTCCTTGTTCACTTCTGTTTCTCTTCTCTCTCCCCCCTCCATGGCTCAAAGCCATGAAAGTTCATGACACTCTTATTTCCAGTTAACCACCAAAATGGCCAGAAATGAAGCTGTCAGTTACCTCATAGAAAGCTAGTCTTGAGGAAAAAATAGCTTATGGACAGCATCCATTCTCTTGAGTTCAAGCCCTGTGGCTGACCAAGAAAAATAAGGAAGAATGAGTTTTTTTATACCAAGAGCACAGTTACGCTGATGACTACCTTATTGGCACAAATGATGTGAAACATGCATAAGGTCCAAGAGACAGAAAATGACCAGACTCTGTGTTCTGATTTTAATGATTACAGCCCAATCTAGAACACCAAGATGAAAAAAATTAATCCAGTTTTTATTTCTAAATGTTGTTCTTTTGCTTAGATGAGCTGGTTAAGACTAGATTTGAGCCAGGCACTGGCGGCTTACTCCTGTATTTGCAGCTCCTCAGAAGGCTGAGATCTGAGGATCACAGTGTGAGGCATGCCTGGGTAGAAATGTAACCAGCAGGAAACAGAAGTAATGCTGTGGCTAAAATTTTAAGAGTGCCAGCCTTGAGCATAGAGAGGCTCAGGATCAGTGCCCAGTCCCTGAAGTCAAGCCCCAGAACTTCCTTTGCTGAAATCATCTATTTGCCTAGTGGAGCTCCACGGTGGCTTTCATCTTTTACCTTTAGTGAGGTGGAAAAGTTTGTTCATTCACTTGGACACACAAGATTGGAGCAGGAGAAAGCAATAGTCTCCTTACCTGTAGAGAATATAGTCTTTCTATTCCACAGCTTTTTGAAAGAGGAATAATAGCCTATTCCAGTGTATAGGAAGAGAATGGAGAAAGGGAACAATGAGAGACAGGTGAGAAAGACATTTGATACTGCTCTAGGAAGAAAGAGAGTAAAGAAGGAGCTGCTTGAAAGCAAACAAGAGAGGAAAGGCCATGTCCTTTGATGTGGTTCATTATACTAACCTTAAAGTTTTCCACCACCTCTTACTGGAGAGACTTGAAGCCCTTCAGCCATACCTGTTTGGCCTCAGGTGAATGATTTACAAAGCATCTTCAATACCAAGCGGAACAAATTTAACTGTTTTTAAAATCAAATTCTTATGTGAATGTTAAAAGTTCCCTTGCGTTTTAGGAATTGGAGAATGATACAGGTTTGCAGCAAGGAGTGAGAACTAGTCATAAAAGAAGACCTCCCAGAATTAAGATTTTTTTAAAAATTAGGATAAAAACCACAGCATACAATGTGCCAGCATATCTGTTTTTGTACAGCTGGGTAGTGTTAGGTGCATTGCCTATGCTGTGAGGCAACTTTGGGTCATTTTGTTTAATCTGAACCTCCATGCTCAGAAGCCACCCTGTCTTCCTCCTTTTCTGTAAGCTTGCAACTCACTATTCAACTTTCTCATCCTGTGAGTTTGGTGAGCTCTGTGCTTCACATAATTGGACCATGAAGGTTTGTATTATTTTCTTCCCTTTTTTCCCTCATCTTGTTCATTGTACTCTTTAGTACCATTTTTACATTCTCATATGATTTGCATTTTTTGATTGCAACTTGAGTGTCAAGTCCTTAAACTCACAGCCAAAACTACTTCCATGAACTTGTGTGTTTGCACACATGTGTGTGCCCATGCACTAGTAGTATGGCATTGTGCTTCTTCTCTTGGGCTGCTGGCTGATGCTTTAACCCTTGAACTGTATTGGGCGGGTGAATTGGAAATGGCCTTTCAAAGCCACTCCTACTGTGAGTGCCTTCCAATTACTATCATCTGGCCTCAACCCTCCCAGTAAATATTATCTAGTTGAGCCAGCGGCTCATCAATCCAATCCTGGCCATGCTGAGGGCACACAAGGGGTTCATGTGATGAGGCAGCATTGCCAAAAGCTAGACTCATTCCTATGCAGCTTCATCTAGCACAGGTTTCTGAAATCAAACCTCAGTATTGCAGAAAGGCCTGGCAGGGACAGAAGAGGTGGAGGTATAGCTGAAATAGTAGATCGTGTGCCTAGCATGCAGACAATCATGGTTTCAATACTCAGCACTGTAGATGGAAAATATGATTTTCTTCTACACTGTACAGACTTTTCTTTGGAGGGGGGATGGTCGTGGGGCTTGAATTCTGGGCCTGGGCATTGTCCCTAAGCTCTTCAGCTCAATGCTAGGGCTCTACCACTTGAGCCATAGTGCCACTTCTGGTTTTCTGTCTGTTAATTGGAATAAGAGTCTTACAGACTTTTTGTGCCCAGGCTGGCTTTGAACCACAATGTTCAGATCTCAGCCTCCTAGTAGCTAGGATTACATGTGTGAGACACTAGCACTTACTAGCTGCAGACTGAATTTTTGTGTATGTGTTTAATTTCTTCATAGTGAAGACACCAGCACCCAAAGGACGATGACTTTTGATCTTGTCTGGAACCAAACACCTGGTGAGTCCATATGCTGCTCATTTTAGTGTGGAACAATTGAGAGTATTGTAACCATACAGTATACAGGACAGGCTATGGGTATCAGTACATCCTTGTCTTCAGTTTTGAAAGTAAATATGCAACAACAGATCAGGTCAAAAGATAATTGCTCCTGTTCTCTTTGGAAGTCAAGTC
The DNA here is from genome assembly GCF_031878675.1 of Megascapheus bottae. Lineage (NCBI taxonomy): Eukaryota > Metazoa > Chordata > Mammalia > Rodentia > Geomyidae > Megascapheus > Megascapheus bottae. Next base: position 6,844 of record NW_028327439.1, on the reverse strand, counting down.
CTAGGAACTACAAGACTAAATGAAGATGGTCACAGGATTTATATGCAATAAACACTTATTGGAGGGAATGGAAACAGATTTTATGTACAACGTAGCTTAATGGAGTCTGAATCCGTTCTTTGCACCACACAACTCAAGTTACTTTGAAAGACCCACCATCACACTGGATGGGAGTACTGCAGATCCTTTTATCAATCAGAGAGGCAGGGGCTGGGAATGTGGCTTAGTGGTAGAATGCTTGCCTGGCATGCATGAAAGCCCTAGGTTGGAGTCCTCAGCACCAAATAAACAGAAGCAGAGGTGACACTTTGCCTCAAGTGGTAGAGGGCTAGCCTTGAGCAAAAGAAGCTCAGGGACAGTGCACGGGCCCTGCGTTCAAGCCCCAGGTCTGGGGGAAAAAAAAATCAGAGGCAGCCAAGAGTCGCACCAGCAAGAAGGGAGCAGAGGAGTCCTGGAAGCAGAAATACATGTGGTATGTCAGCTTGAGTTCCTACATAGCTAATGAAATGGAAAATAAGGAAAGCAGCAAAAGCACAGTAAACATTATATAGGTTCATAAGGAAAGAACTCTTGGTTGATCATGCATAAAAAACTTTGTTTTGCAGAGGTCATCATTTAATTTAGTAAGAGGCCTCATTTCATGGAAAAAGCAGGAAATATTCCCATGCATGTACAGTATATTAAGTTGTTAGTGAATTATAGCTAATTTGGATGAAAAAGTAAGTGTATGAATTCACATGGTATTTTTCTATGAATCATTTAATCCTTCCGTGTTCTCAAGAGAACCAGAACACAGTGATGATGGGAGAGGTTTGCTTAAAAAGGTCAGATATCCAAATATAGATAGGGATGTATATAAAAGATGTACAGAGACAAGGCAACAAGTTTATGGGAACTATTTTGAATGTCACAGCAGTGCAGCTTTTGTCTGTGCCATTCTGTCCTTTTGCAAGTTCAGTAAATGACCAAGACACTAGTGTGGAGATGGAGTTCTTGCTGTTCTAGTTACCAGTGAAGAGAACTCTTAGAAAACACTGATAGGATTCCTTGTGTATGAGACCCTATTCCAATGGGTTCACATTTTCTAGGACTGCAGTTACAAAGGATCAGAGAAAGTAGCTTCTGTACTACCAACTTACATCACGGCACTGGGGAACACAGGTTTCATATTGAAGTGCCTGCTACCATTTGGTTTTTGCTCGGGGTGGTAGAAAAGAATCTATCCATGAAGTCCCCTTTTTCCTATTTTCTGGGTTGTTGACAATTGCCAGTGGACTTACTCTCAGGATTTCTGCCTTATTTTGCACATGATATTCTTTCCTTCCTTTTTTTGGGGGGTGGGTGAGGTGGGGTAGGGGCGGACCTAGGCCTTAAATTCAGGGCTGGGGCACGGTCCTGGGACACGTTTTGCTCAAGGGTAGCACTCTACCACTTAAGCCACAGCTCCACTTCTGGCCTTTCCTATGTATGTGGTAGTAACGAATAGAACCCAGGGCTTCATCCATGCTAGGTGAGCATTCTACCACTAGGCTATGCTCCTGGCCAAGACTTTTTGTTTTTGGTTGGTCATGGGGCCTGAACTCTGAGCAGTCTGTCTTTTGGTGGTGGTAGTCATAGGGCTTGAACTCTGGGCCAGGGCGCTGTCCTGAGCTCTTCACCTCAAGGTTAGTGCTCTCCAACATTGAGCCACAGTGCCACTTCTGGTTTTCTGGTGGTTAATTAGAAGAAAAAAGTCTCATGGACTTTCATACCTTGGCTGGCTTTGAACCTCAATCCTTAGATCTCAGCCTTCTGACTAGCTAGGGTTACAGTCATGAGCCACTAGTGCCCAGCTACTTGATTGCCTTTCTATACACTTAATGATAACTTTTTTTTTTGGTCAGTCACATCGATTGCAGGGCTTGAACTCTGGGGCCTAGGCACTCCTGAGTAGCTAGGATTAAAGGTGTGAGCCACCACATCTAGCATGGAAACTTTTTTTTATCACCTAAATCCAAGGTTTCTGACTGAATTAATTGTGTATAGACATCATTTACTGAGGGTAAAGTGTTAAAATCTTGGCATCAGGCATGATTATAACTGCTAAATGAGCAGTGATGGTTTTCTAATGAAATTACATCCTCAGTCAAAATTTAGGGAGTTGAGACAGGAGTTTGCTCTAGTGGTAGAGTGCTTGCCTACCATGCACAAGGGACCTGGGTTTGATTCCTTGGTACCACATACATAGAAAAAGCTGGGAATGGTGCTATGGCTCAAGTGATAGAGCTCTGGCCTTGAGAAAGCCCAAGGACAATGCTCAGGCTCTGATTTCAGGTCCCAGGACTGTGTATGTGTGTGTGCATCCTCCCGGTAATATTATCATCCAGTTGAGCCAGTGGGTCACCAGTCCACTCCTGGCCATGATGAGGGCACAATAGAGATTCACATGATGAAGCAGCATTGCCAAAAGCTTTTTCAGGCTTCCTCTAGCACAAGCTTCTAAAGTTAAACCTCAGTACTGCAGAGAGGCCTGGCACAGATAGCAGAGGTAGAGGTGTGGCTCAAATAGCAGATCTGTGTGCCTAGCATGCACGTGCCATGGTTTCAATACTCAGCCCTGTCGATAGAATGATGTTTCTACACTACTCATACTAAATTTCTGTGTATTGTTTAATTTCTTCACAGGTACCATCTAAATGAGTGATGTTGTTCACTTATGTGCTGATGTAAAGATCTGCAGAGTCCATGTACTTGTCATCTGAGTGTTAAATAATTTAGAGTAGTGTAACAATAAAGAATACACTTGACAGGCTGCCGGTATCAGTATGTCCTTGTTTTCAGTTCTGAAACTAAATAGGCAACAAGATACAGGTCAAAAGATAATTGTTCCTTGTTGGGAGCAGAGTGCAGGGTCAGGCTGACCCATGAATCTGCATCACTGAGTCAGATAACCACCCAAAGAAATGAGCTGTCATGTATGAACACCATGCCTAACTTTGAGCTATACCGTCGGTATTGTGAATCATTCTCTGCTGAGACCTAGAGTGAGAGTAAACATGTGGACCTCCTCCACGCTGCCCACCTTTGTGTTGATAGGCCCCTGCAACCTATATTAGCTGAATGTACTTCCTCATTAAACGAGTTCCTGCCTTGACGGGTGTCCCTGACGTGTCTGATTGTCTTCCGGTGAGGGAGGGCTGGGTGCGGGCAGTCAGTCGGCCCACTCCTTTCTCGGCTCGTCCTGGTCAGGACGTGTTCTCCCTATCCCTCCTGCGGGTCAGGAGGGACCGAGGACTAAAAACCCTGACAATTCCTCTTCTCTTTGGAAGTTAAGTAGTAGAAATACAAGGTTAAATGATGGTCAAGTCGCTGCAGCCAGGTGCACATGCAGCCTGAAGTGCTTTCTAGGAAAACAATCTATGCAGGATGTGGACTATGTCAAATTCCATGCCTTTGCCTCTCAGTTTTTGCTTTCAGAAGAGCCTGCTTATAAGAAGTCCTCTCTTCACACATCTGTTTTCCATGACTGTTTAAGCCAGGAATTAAATCAGTTTTAGAATGACAGATGAGTTTCATTTTCAAACTTGGAAGAGAACCAGTGAAGGCTGGAACGTGTTTTGGAAAGAAATGGATATGTCTTTCCCAATCCAATGTAAGCTTCTTTGTTCAGCACCCCAAATCAAATTGTTCAAATGCAAAGAGATATTTTAGAAAGGTATTTGATGACAAGAAACAGTGCTTTGGGAGGAGGACATAGCTGTGTGGTAAAGATGGCTACTATATTATAGAGTCTGGTTACATCTCCCACTCAGACCAAAAACTTGATCTCTGAAAACCCAAAAACAAACAAAAAGGAAATGCCCTATGGAATTAGGTGCATACTAATTTCAATACTAGCATTTCTCCCTCCCTTTCCCATGTCTCATTATTCTAATCAGCAGTGTGCTTGTATGATCCATCGTGCCACCGCTGGAATTTTGCTGCTTAACTAAGGGTAAGAGTATTAGAGTTTTCTGACTGAGATGGCTTCAAACTGAATCCCCACATCCCAGCCTCCTGAATACTAGGTTTACAGGTGTGAGCTACTGGCACATAGCAAATCTCATTAATCTGAAATACGTTCACATCCAAAACAGGGAGATAGACCAATCAGTAGATCACTGGATAGATAGATGGATGGGCACACAGACAGATTTTCCAACAACCCTCCATTGAAACACTCAGCCAAGTTCTCATCTATGTGTATGGGGTGGGGAGGGGAAATGATCAATGGAGTTTGAACTCAGGGCCTCAAGTTTTCTTTTACCAGTTCAACTGATAAGTCATACAGGAAGCTCTTTTTCCACATGGATATTTTGAGGTATTTTGATTTTTGCCTCTAGTGTGGCTCCACAGTGATCCTATTTTCCACTTCCTCTGTTAGCTGTGCCTGTGCTAACCAAGAATTACAATAGTCTCAACCTCAGCTTCCCATATAGCTTCTAGAAGTCTGAGGAAATACATTTCTGCTGTTTGGATTTCCTTATGGTAGCATTTAATGGCAGAGTTGGAAAACTAATATCCCAGGGATGTGGAAGGATGGCATGAAGAAAGGCTTGGCCAGGGTAAGAGGACTACAGTCCAGGTGAGGGAGAACGAGAGTGGGGCAAGAAGGGAGAAGGCCTCAAGGCATCATGCAGGGAAGGTCAGGAAGTAGACAACAAGCAAGTGTCATGCCCCTTGTCACTGTGAGAGTTCTAACATCTGACCACCTTTCCATCTCAGGGGAATCCCGAGATGAGTGAGAGTGAGATTGAGAGGAGCTGATGCTCCCTCTTCTGTGATTATTTCCAAGTAGTTGTGCAAAGAAGTTTTTATTCAACCAAATCAGTTAATGAGTACACTGCACCTTGATAAATGTCTCCTTTCCCATCTCTCCCAACCCTACTTACCTCATTTTACCAGGTTCCAGTTTCATACAAGTCCTTTGAATAGTATGGCTATATTAATCAAATGCATATGCACTTTACTTACTCATTAAATACTTGAGTTTAATTCACTCAAAATACACTTATGATTTTAATTTTGTGTTCACTTATCTTCATTCTGATCCTATTCTAGATGTTTGGGATGAGATGTCCCTGTCACTGGAGGAGAAACCAGGCACGTGGGCATTAAATGTTACATCAGAGATGTCCACAGGGTCCTGTGGGAACACAGTGCAAACGAGGGCGTGGGTCACGACCACCCAGATAATGATCATCCATGACCAGGAACAATTTTCAGTGATTACATACGTCCATGTGTGTGCACATACACAACAGACCCTAAAAATGGGCAATGGTGGCCCATGCCTCTAATCAGAGCTACTCGGGAGACTAATCTAAGGACAGTGGTTCAAATCCAGCCAGGGCAGGAAAGGCCATGAGACTAATATCTAGCAAACTATTTAGAAAATGCTGCAAGTAGTGCTGTGGCTCACGTGGTAAAGTGAGAGCATTGAACAAAACAACAAACTCAAGGACAGAGCCCTGGCTCTGAGTTCAAGCCCGAAGACCACCAAAGAAAAAGATAAAACTGAAGTTTGGCAGATTGAGTTCTGCAGCTTTGGGAGTAATTTATAGGAAGCAGCTCAACTTGTCTCCTCTCTTCCCAATGGCATCCAGTTATTGGCAGGATCTAGCTCACCTGTCCTATGCCCGGTCCTCAGTGAGGACGCCCCTATACCCTAACAGACTGGCTGGAGGCCCTGGCATTGGGGCTGTGCTGTCCCCACTCCCTTCCTCTGGGCTCCGCCCCCACGCTCTCAGGCACACCCACTCTGCATAGGGGACAGTGGGAGACAAGGCCTGGGTTCCTAGACTGGAAACCGCCTTGCTCTGCTCTCTGGGTAGTGGATGTACTTGGGAACTTCAGGAGGATGCAGCAACTTTCTGCCATGCTGCTCCCTTCAGCACCTGGCAGGATCAGGCCGAGTCCAGTTCCTCAGGGCCCCTCAAGGCCCACAGCCTTCCGTGTAGCACAGGAGGCACAGAACCCCGCATGGGTCCCCTTGGGCCTGGCGCCGGGGTGGGTACTGCTCTACCACACAAGCCTTAGCTCATCTTATGGCACTTGCTTTTTTTCTATGTTTCTTTTGTCTGTTCTTCTTCCTCCTTTTTACCTCTCTCTCCTCCCTCCTCATTTCGGTCAATTAGAGATAAGAGTCTCAATGAAAGTTCTTTCCAGGGCAGGCTTCCAACCGCCATCCTCAGATCTTGAGTCCTCCTGAATAACTAGGATTACAGATATGAGGCACCAGCTCCCAGCCTGTTTTGATGCAAACAGTGCTGTTCCTATTACAGTTTTGGGTATAGTATATCCAAACAAAGTAAACCTGGGTGCTAGAGGCTCACTCATGGAATTCCAGCTACTCAGGAGATTGAGATCAGAAGATTAAGTATCAAAGCAGGGAGGGGTTAGGGGCGCACAGGAAAGTCTGTGAATCATCACCATTTAATCAGCAAAAAAGCCAGAACAGGAGATGTGGCTCAAGTGGTAGAACTATAGTCTTGAGTTCAAAAGCTAAAGGACAATGCCCAGTCCTGAGTTCAAGCCTCAGTACTACTGGTGCCACACATATCTGTGTGTGTGTGCACAGAAAAGTTACATGTTCAGTATTACAAAATGCATGCAATATTTTTATGCTGTTGTCTCATATCAGCCCGGGACAGTGAGATCTACAGTGAGTGAAAAGATTGAGGCATGCCTCCTCACCCACCCATCCTTCACTCAGCTACTGGTATCTTCCAGGCAGGCTGCTGGTATCTGCCCACTTCCTTCTGGAAATCTCAGGGATCCCACCCCCAGCTGGGGACCTTGGGAGATGCCTGTATCTAAATAAACA